>NC_053139.1:40162776-40464811 GCF_016808335.1 Panicum virgatum | reverse complement strand
CCGGTGACCGGAGGCGTCGTCGAGGGCGGGCCGGTGATCGGAGGGACGGTGACCGGTGGGCCGGTGATCGGGGGTACCGTGACCGGTGGGCCGGTGATCGGCGGCGTCGTCGGAGGGCCGGTGATCGGCGGGTAGGTCACCGGCGGACGTGTGACCGGCGGGCGCGTGACCGGTGGCCCGACGACCGGCGGGCGCGTGACGGGGCCTTTGGGCGGGCCGACGACCGGAGGACGAGGACGAGTGACCGGCGGGTTGGAGGGGCGGCCCTTGGGCGGGCGCGTCGCCGGCGACGGGTAGGAGGGGCCTTTGGGCGGCTTGGGGTTCTTGGGCTTGGGCGACGGGTAGGAGGGCTTGGTCTTGGGCGGGTGCGACGGCTTGGGCGCCTTGGGCTTGTCGCAGTCGCAGTCGACCTCGTGGTCGGCGTCCGGGAGCGAGAGGATGGGCGTCACGGCGGTGGAGAGCAGCAGCAGCAGCGTGAAGAGGAACGGCGGGAGCTTCTTGCCGCTCGCCGCCATGGCTGCTGCTGGCAGTGGTACAAGCTAAGCTAGAGGGGAGGAGTGTGCACACTCTAGGGTTTCGAGGTAGTGTGGTTTTATAGAAGAGAGTGTGAGATTGTAAAGGGACGCCCGTGAGGCCGTGAGTGAGCTAGCTATAGGGTATGTAGGAGTACACTAGTGTTCTCTGGATGTGTACAAGTTTGGGAGTCACTGACGTAGTCAAGTTACTGTGAGGTGTTGACTGGAGTAAGACTTGATTTACTGATAGTTCATGTCCTCATGTGGTGATCATCATCATGTGGTTGTGTAACAGTTAACATTTAGTAACAGTCTAGTAAAAATCCATGTGTCTTCTGTCACCCTAACCTCTACCTACATAATAATGCATCTACTGTTTTCATTTTATATACTACTAGTAGATGTCAAAACTCAAATCTGATGAGTTTTGTGCATCATGAATAGTTAATCAAACAAAAAGACTCTTGACAGAGGAATTAATGGTCCAAGTCTAGTTGTATAAAGACTCTTGATGGAATCGTAATATAGATAGATATACACCGTAAAAAATAAGGGTTATGAATTGTGACAGTTATTTTTTTGACAAACTTTTTTGTTTTTTTTGGAAGAACGGGGCGCAGCTCGCCCACCTGAACCTTTTATTGCATCATATCACTTTGTTCGCTACAATCAGCTAATAGTGTTTTTTTCTCATATCAAACCAGCACCAGTCAGTCAGCAGTATTTTTCTCTCACAATAAATCAACACCAGCCACGGCCAGCCGAACAGAGTAGTAGTGAGACGTTTACATGGCTTTTTACATCCAGATGTACAAATTCCCTACACAACACATCGAAACCCGAACTTGGACGGAGAAGAAGACCTCGCTCGGAACAGAAGAAATTGGCTGAAGAAGAAAGTTGCACGAATCTCAAATCAAATCCTATCGTGTCATTTCTCCTAGCTAAGGATCATATCGACCTGTCCTATCTCGCGAGTCTAGAGAAAACGCACCGGCCGGCACGCATCGCTCATGGCCGGTTTGGGGGCCGGGGATCAAATGGATCATGCACGGCTAGTGCAGTGCAGCCGCGAGTCCTCCGATCCGGTGGTGAACTATACAGTACATACACTAGTACAGGCACAGCACGCGTCGCGGGAGTCCGGAGATCGATCGATCGATCGAGCGGGCCGGCCGGCCGACCGACCGACGCTGCCTTCGTCGGCGCGCGCGGCGCGGCGCCGTGCACCGGAAACCTTCGCCGGTTGGATATGATGCCGTCCATCGCCGCCGCTAGTAGATGTCGGCCACGGCCCACGACCGGCCAGTACGGCGGCGCGGATACGACGCTACGCCTCTGGTCCTCCGACCCCCCCCCCCCCCCCTCCCCCCCACGCGCCCGCCGGAGACGACCACGCCGCACGCCGCAGCAGCTTCGCGGCGGCCACATCATGCACATGCGCTGCACTTGCCACGAGCGTCCGTGAGGGGCTGTGGGCCGGGGGCGCGTACGGGACGTGGCCTTTAGCGACTCGTGAACCCCGGCGGCCGGCGCGCGCCACCACGCCCCTATCCTCACCGACGTGCGGTGCGGACGCCTGCTACTGCTACTGCTAGTAGCTGGCCGCCGGCGCTACCTATCTTTTTCCCTCCTCAGCTCCGATCCCTTGCCAAGTTGCCATGGCTGGTGGCCAGCTGCCTAGCGCTGCCTGCCTTCTTGTCGCCTTGTTCATTCCGGCTGGTCGGTCTGATCTCTCGCGCAAGTCTATGGGCGTCCGATTGGACGAGCGGTTTTGCTTAGGGTTAGGGTCCACTACCCGAGACCCCTTGTTTGCCGAGTGCTATCCTTCAAGCACTCGGCAACCAAAATCTTTGCCGAGCGCTGCATGAAAAACACTCGGAAAAATAATACCACTCGGCAAACAAACTGATTTGCTGAGTGCCAAACCGAAAACACTCGATAAAAAGAAGAAAGGCACTCGACAAAAATAAAATACTCGGCAAATAATTTTCAAAAAATTATCATAATAAATTTAAAAGGGTTTGTCGAGTGCCCCGATCTGGTACTCGGCAAACACAAGTTGCCTTGCCAATCGAGTGTCAGATCTGAAGCACTCGGCAAACCCAGTTTCCATAAAAAAAAGCTTTTTTCGACGCCGCACCCATCCCCTCCCTCTCCCGACGCCGCCCCCATCCCCTCCCTCCCTCTCCCGGACCCCTCCCCTTCATCTCCCGCCGCCGCCTGCTACCCTCCCCTCCCTCTCCCTCTCCCACCGCCGCCGCCGGTCCCCATCCCGGGGCCGAGCCCCGTGCACGGTCCTCTCTCCCTGGTGGCCGGCGCCCTCTCCTCCCTCTCCTCCAATGCACCGCCTCTCTCTCCAGCCACCTCTCTCTTTCTTCGTCCACCTCCCTCCCCCAGTCCTCTCCCTACACCTCCCTCTCGTGGCTCCTCTCCTCCCCCCTCCGCTCACCCCTCACCGAAATAGATCGACCGGTGAGGAGGAGCGGCCGCGGACAGCCGGAGCTCTAGCACGCCTGCTCTTCATCCTCTTGCTCAAATGCGGCAGCGGCAGAGGAAGCTCCTCCTCATCAGATCCGGCGGCGGCCTCTCTCTCTCTCATCTCTAGACTTGATAGGGGGGCTTTCTTTCATCTCTAGACAAAAGCGAGAAAGGGCATGTACCATAGTGGTTACAAGAGCCCTGATAGCACCTCAGGTCATGGGTTCGACAACCGTGGGAGGGAATATTCTAGGATTTAGCGGCATTTGTGCATTTAGTGGTAGGCAACTTTCCCGTCGATGGTGAGGCGCACGTGTTGACTTCGTCAATCTCAAGGATTTGCCAGCTCAGTCTTCGAAGATGCTCATAGGCAGGGTTTCAAAAACCGGACGGGAACCGCCGGTTTCCGGATTTTTTCCCGTTTCCGGTCCGGTCCGGGATGGTAAACCGGGTTCGGTTTTTTTATATTTTATGTTTCTAAATCCAAAAATACAAAAGTCATTTTTTGTGCTATTGTTCCGGTTTTGAACAGTAGCACCGGTTTTTGAAAACCTGCTCATAGGGGTAGAGTTGTGTATGTGCGTTCATATGCATGAGTGTACGTGCATTGTGAGTATTGAGTTGTATTGTGTAGTCCAAAAAAAGAAATCTCTAAACAACTTCAGCCTTTCCTTGCAGTGCATTCATGGCAAAAAAAAAATAAATAAGAGGGGCTTGGGGGCCTCCATGGGTTACTGCTGGATCCACCCCTGCTTGTATAGAATATAATGTTATTTGCAACAACATTGTGATTATTATAAAACTTCTACACATAGTTAGCAGAAAATGTGTGAAAAACAATGATACGTTACCTACAAAAAACTTCACGGCTTATCTGTGTTTTAGCTAGCAGACAATCCAGCATGCATCTCCCGTTGCATCGGATAACTTCTATAAAAGATTACATATTAAATTGTAGCTAACATAAACCAATAGATTGTGGATTCGGGTTCCCGTAAAATAATCTTGCTGTCCCTGATGAGCTGCATGCATGTTTAACAATTTGGTCACATTAGGCTATGGGGTACGTATAGTCGAATTTGGAAGCTTGCGTGGAAGTCCACCGTTGGATCGATGATGGGCTGCGCCTAAAAAAAAATCTTGTTCTTGCCCCTGCTAAATAGCAATAGTGGCGTGCGGTGCCTCCTTGGTGTCCCAACTCCGCGTACAGAGAGAGATCTTTCAGAGATGTGCATGCGAGCTGTGTTTTTTTGTCATGAGATGCCTGTCTCTACTCTCCACCCATGCATCCTCATCGCTCCTACTAGTAACAGAACCGTACGTGTGAGATTCACAAGTGACAGGGACAAACTTTATTCATTGCCTGGATAGAAAGTGTGATGTCGTGTTATGCAACTTGCTTGCCAATTGGATGCTCACATGAGAAACTAAAATAGTGTAAAAAATAACACGCGCGCGCGCGGGCACAAAGAGAGAGTTTAAAGTAGCGAATTGCTCCAATACTTCTTACCGATCAACTTCGCGCTGCCGTGCACATTGCCTTACACATGCATCTATTTGGTTTAGAATTACATCAGTGTGCATACAAGCCTCTCTTGTAACTCTCTCCAGCCCAAATAATCGATCATATGTGCAAGTAATTCTCACTTTTACGTACGTTGGCTGTCTGCAGAACAGAATAACGGGTAATTAGCACCTCATTACTCATCCCCTAAACCAAACAGTGTATTGGTTTGCTCCATTCCTCTAACCGAACACAATCAAACGAACGTCCGATCCTGTGAGGGACCAGTTCATTCTGGATTAGCTGATTTCGGATGGGGGCATTCCCCAAACCAGATCAATAGATCTTAGGTTCTGTTTCATTAAAAGTTCACTTTTTTTTCGAGCAACATCGGGGGAGATCCCCACCTACCATTAACTTAAAATTAGAGTTACAAAAAAATGCTCCCGGCATTCCAGGAGAGAGGTACAGGAGAGGGATTCAGAATGAATTAAGGAGAGGTTAGAAGGCCGAGCCATGCCCGCCATTCCCTAACAAACATTGCGTACTTCTTGTATCTACACATCCATCCGTCGATGTCTCGGCAAACACGGTTGACTCGAGTCGACCTGATTAAAAGTTCACTTCAGATTAGCGATAATTTTTCTTAGAGTGTGATTTCCATGTATGCCATAAAAAAGATATCATCTCAAAGTTTGCTTCTGTTGTGAGCTGCTTGTTTAAATTTTTCTCTCCCCTTCATGCAATTTTCTACTGCTTTCAATTTGTATCACCCAATAGGGCCTTGGATCTTGTAATTTTTCTTTACTATACGATGTTCAATTTGTCCCGGGCCCTCTGGTGGCTCCGCACGGCCACACAGTTCTTCGTTTGCACCGATCGACCTCACTGACAGGCCGGCGAGTCAGTAGTCACCATTGAGGCGGCGCCCGGTTCAGGATGGTGACACTCACGATCCCAATTAAGCATATGGTCATCTACGTCGGCCTTGAACACTAGATTAGCGGTGCCACAGAGACTAAGAACTGCCACAGGTGGATTAGCGTTTAGCAAGTTGAACACTAGATATGCATCTCATGCTACTTGAAATCGAACTCGTCGGAGTATGTGTGATTAGCGAGTGATGTGGCTGCCAAAACTGACAGCCAACATATTTGTGCTCGTTTTCGATTTTGGGCCGGGAGCCAATATGATTGGACAGCCCACAAGTGGTAGTGCGTGGGCCTAGTAGTGCGCGGTCGTCGAAGCACACTCCCAGTCCCCACCAGCAACAGCAACTGAACTACGCGGTCCCGATTCCGCCTCGTTTAGTCCCACCTCGGAAAACAAGCGGAGCGCGGCACAGCTTAAAAACTCGGCTCCCAGCCCGTTTTTTCGCCGAGCTCAGCAGCGTGAGCTTGTAACCCGAGCGGGGGGGCGTTAGGGTGGTGTGGACGTCGTCGTATGGTAAGTGGGTTTAGGCTGGGTAAGTGGGGGGGTAAAGTGGGTCGGCGGGGCTTATAAGCGTTTAGGCTGGGTCTCACGATCCATAATGTGCGGCAGGCACGGCGTGAGGCTCTCTTCACAGAGCAGCGACAACTGCCCGCTTCCAACGGTGGAAGGATAACGGGCCGCTGCGCTCTCGGGCCCACAACGGGCCTCGCAGCCTACCCCGACGGACCACCATCTTTTTGTTTTTTTTCACGTTGTCCGACTCCATACGCATATCCTCTTCATTCAAACCCATGGTGCAATCAAATGCCACTTAAATCCCATGAAAGTCAAAATTCCCTCAAATTCCTCTAAAAAGGTAATCATAGTTGCGGTTGAGATTAATTTACAATTAAAACCATTTGTATACGAGTACAACCTTTGATAACAGTTTGAATTTGTTGGTAACAGTTTGATCTTAAATTTTTAATGCAAGGGGGTGAACGGTATAGCAAACTGATGCCAGGCATTGACAACTTCAACATTGTTCAGACGAGACGTGGACTGTCCAAACAGCAACACAGAACCACAGACGTTTGCAAGCCCGCAAATTATGGATTTTATAGTACAAGATAACACAGCAAAGTTTTCAAGTCCACAGACCCCATATGGCGATGCCAACACACTTAAGCATAACAGTATTTACGAATCTACCAAATATGAGTAGCAGTCAAGGTGACACTGGGTAATTGCCGCTCAACAGCATAGCATGAATGGCATCTGCAAAAGAGCTACAATGAAATTAGTATACAAAAGGTAAGTTCAACAAGTTAAAAGCATGAACCGGAAGCATTTTGCACTACGGTAAAGAGCAATCAGAGGAATAATGTGGGTACCCAGCATCCATTAGTTTAGCGCACACATAAGTTAGAGGACATTCGCATAGCATTTATGAGTTATGACTTGCCATAAATAAACATACCAGAGTTAACAGTATTATTTATAGTTCATTATAGTTCAGAAGTTTGAAAGTCTGGATCACATAGTATCTTGGCAACAACAGCACAGAAATCATTATCACTGTTTTCTTTGATGAAGTTACAAGTTTGAGCAAAAACAGCCTCTATTACAAGACAAACTACTGATGGTGTGCAAAATGTCACGTGTGCTTCAGAAATTCATTTTTAGATATGCAATCTAAATGGCAACACACAGTAATTGAGCAGCACATCAAAACAAAATTGAAGTGAGACTAGTAGTTCATCCATATTACGAATGGTTCTGCTAATTCTGTGAACATGCTAATAAATTGCTATCAGTATAACAGACTTCATATAGTAACCTTAAATCAATTTTACTACAACTCTATCTGACCTTATCTTAGACTTATTCATGCCTTTGCTCCAGCAAAGGTAAAACCGCAACAGTATGCAGAGCCACAGAGGTAATCAGGTAACAGCACCATCAACAAATAAATATATACATTATACTGGAGCACAAGATGAGCATGTTCCATACACTGTAAGTTCAAGAAACATATGCAATTGTTCACATAATATTTTCCAAGAACATACCCAGGCTATAGCTGGCACTAGCAACTTATGGAACAGCTAACTAGCAGAATGTCCTTAAGACAAAATGGAACTTGAATATTACCAGGAAAAACAAAAAAAAATGTGCAGGGTCCTCGTAGTCAACTATTACTGGGGCAAGTGATTTTAGCAGCACAGCCCTCATTCCCAGAATTGACCAGACATTTTGCGACGTGAAAGCCACTATCACAAGATGCTACCTAGAGAAACTCACGTCTATAGCATTATCAGATTTAGTTATAGTACTGCAAGTCTTTGCCAACCATGTAACATCCATAATAGTGATTTTAGCGTTATAGGTGGTGCTATATGCTGCTTCAGGCATCCACAGACATTAACAGCTGTAGTAACATTACGGTTATTTTAAATGCAAAAAAATAATAAGGTACCCCACTATCAATATATATCTTGGAAATATTTAGTGGTGAAAATTTGAAGAGAAGGCACATCATTAATTGCTAAGTGTATCTGTCCTCTGTAACTCAAAAACTCAAGTTTGGTTGAATTGATTGTGGATACATACAAAACCACATTCACTTGCAATTGGGCACAATGTTATCCAGCAAAGCAATCGAGATAGTAGTTCACGACAATATCCGTAGGCTGCTGCAGCAAAACATACATCAACTGAATCTATCATCACCTGAAATGGCTGAAAGCCTGAAAGGTGCTCAGCCGCGGGCCTTGAGCTCGGCAAGGCGGCGAGAGAGGTCGTCCTCGTCGACCTTCTCCTTATCCTTGGCAGCAGGGATGGCGTGCGCCGCGGCCTGCGGGAGGCCGACGGAGACCTCGAGGCCATAGTCGTCGGCGACCTGCTGCATGAGGCTGTTGACCTCGGTCTCGGGCGTGGAGAGCGAGGTGGAGCCGGCCATGGCGCCCTCCATGAACTCGGCCTGGACCTCCATGTTGACGAACTGGCGCTCGAAGTTGTCCATGGTCTCGGACATCTTCTGGAGGTTCCCGGTGGCGAGCGCGGAGTCGAGCGACTTGACGATGGACTGCATGGACTTGCCAATGACCTGCATCTTGGCCTGCGTGTCAAGGCGCGCCACGACGGCGTCGAGGCGGGAGGCGAGGCGGAGGTAGTTCATGTGCTCGGTGCGCTTGCGGATGGCGTTCTCGGCGTAGATGCGGGCGCCGTCCACGTTGCCCTTCTCGATCGCCTTCTTCACCTTGAGCTTCTGCTCCTTCTCCTCCTTCTCGCACTTGCGCGCCTGCCGCTGCAGCGACTTGGAGGTGAACTTGAGGTCGAAGATCTGGTTCATCAGCTTCTCGGGGTTCCCCATGGCGGCCGGCGGGCGGGAGTCTGGAGGGCTGGGCTGGGCTGGATCTGGGATTCGGCGAGGGTTCGGGGATGATCGGCAGTAGATCGAGGCGGGGAATCGGGGAGGTTTCGCGGCGGCGAGGAGGAGGAGGGGAACGAATGGGGATTTTTTTTGTCGAGGCGATCGGGTTGGGGGAATTGGATACGATTTTGATCGGGGAAGTCGACGACCACGCGGTTTGGGGGCAACACGGTTAAGCAACGTGCTGCCGTTTGGGTGAGGGAGCCCGTGCGGTGGCTGCGCCTGCGCGTGGGGTCTCGACGTCTCGTGTGGCGGCCGTGTCCTGGCCGTTGATGGTAAAGTCACGGCGTGCCTCGCGGTTACGCATCCACCGTTCATGGACGTCCAACGCTCCTTCTTCGTTGACTTTCTTTTTCCCAATAGTTTTCTTAATGTAAAAAGTACATATTACTATACTCCGTATATCATCTCAGTTGAAATAAAGAAAATATATAGATCTTTCCTAATTGAGATTTGGGGTTCCAAATACTCATCTTACATCCTAACACCTATAAGCATCATGTGTTTTTATGTTCGTCATATGCTCATTGTTGAAAGAGTCATGTAACTCTAGTATATTTCGGTTAGGATGCAGGATAACAATTAATCATGTGTTAGCCGAGAGTCAGCTTGTTGTTGTAGATTAAGTCTAGATCAGTTAGCATATATCTAGATTTGTTGTTGAGTATATCTCTTATAACAAACTCTTGGCTGACCTTATCAGGTTGTTATCCTAGCGTCTATGTAAGCCACCTGAGGGGCTGTTCCTCAAATTAATCTATTAACACGCAAACACCAGAGACCTGAGTTTGGGCTCGGTGCTTCCATCATAGACGCCTCTGATTTTTCATGGTAATCAGAGCCAAACCTTCCTAGATCTTCGACGTCGACCATGGCATCGTCTTCAGCCGCTCCGCCCAATCCTCTCGTGGCTAGCTCTGTCACCGAAAAGCTTTCCAAGGCAAATCATGTCCTCTGGAAGGCCCAGGTACGGTCTGCCATGCGAGGTGCTCGCCTGCTGGGCCATCTCACCGGAGCAACCAAGGCGCCTGCGGAGGAGATCATCGACAAGGAAGGGAAGAAGGCTCCGAACCCGGAGTTTGAAGAATGGGAGGCTAAGGATCAGCAGATCCTAAGCTTCATCCTAGCATCGCTTGGGAAAGATATCCTGGCGCACGTCGCCACCGCGCAGACGGCGCATGAAGTCTGGAGGTCCATCGAGGCCATGTTTGCATCGCAAACCCGTGCCCGCGTTGTCAATCTTCGCATCGCTCTTGCCACAACCAAGAAAGGTAACCTGTCCATTACAGATTACTACACTAAGATGAAGGGTTTTGGCGATGAGATGGCAGCAGCAGGGCGTCCACTTGATGAAGGAGAACTCGTCGAGTACATCATCACCGGCTTGAACAGCGAATTTGAGTCGCTCGTGTCGGCCCTGGTCACCAGGGTTGAACCCATCGGCATGGAGGAGTTGTACTCCCAGATGCTGAACTTTGAGACCCGTATGGATCTCACGTATGGAGGCAGCGATCACAGCTCAGCCAACTGGGCTGGGCGTGGAGGCCGCGGAGGTGCCAAGGGCACTGGTCGCGGTGGCTGGGGCCGGGGCTTTGTCCCTGGTCGTGGCCGCGGTGGCAATCAAGGCAGCACCAACCCGCGCCAAGGAGGAGGCTACCCCAACAAACGCCAGTACAACAACAAGAAGCCGACCCCAACCTGCCAAGTCTGCTTCAAGAAGGGCCACACCGCAGCTGAGTGTTGGCATCGTTTCGAAGAAGATTACACCCCAGAGGAGAAGCATGTCGCTGCTGCCGCGACGTCTACATATGGTGTTGACACCAATTGGTATACTGATACCGGTGCAACTGACCATGTGACTGGTGAATTGGAGAAGCTCCACATCAAGGACAAGTACAAGGGTGGCGATCAGATCCATACTGCCAGTGGTTCAGGTATGGGCATTAGTCACATTGGTCATACTACCGTTCACACCCCTAGTCGTAACATTCATCTTAATAATGTCCTATACGTCCCTGAAGCAAAGAAAAATCTAGTCTCTGTGCATCGCCTTACGACTGACAACTCTGTATTTCTTGAATTTCACCCTGAATTTTTCTTGGTAAAGGATCAAGCCACGAAGAACACACTCCTTAGAGGGAACTGCCGCAAGGGGCTCTATCCCCTGCCTGCATCTACGATGCCCACAATAAAGCAAGCCCATGGTGTCACCAAATTACCTTTGTCTCGGTGGCACAGTCGTCTTGGCCATCCCTCTTCTTTCATTGTTAAGCAAGTTGTCAGTAGGAATAATCTCCCGTGCTTAGACATGTCTTCCAGTGAGTCGGTCTGTAATGCATGTCAACAAGCAAAGAGTCATCAATTACCATACTCTAGGTCTTTGAGTGAATCTCGTTTTCCTCTAGAGCTTGTGTATTCTGATGTCTGGGGTAAAGCTCCAGAATCTGTTGGGAGAAAACAATATTATGTTAGCTTCATTGATGATTACAGTAAATTTACCTGGATTTATCTGTTGCGATATAAATCTGAGGTCTTTCAGAAATTCCATGAGTTTCAGGCAATGGTTGAGAAACAATTTGATAGAAAAATTCTCACCATGCAAACTGATTGGGGGGGGGTGAATATCAAGCACTTCATTCTTTTTTTACCAAGATTGGTATTGTGCATCATGTTTCCTGTCCTCACACCCATCAACAAAATGGGTCGGCCGAACGAAAGCATCGTCACATAGTTGAAGTAGGGCTGTCTCTGTTGGCTCATGCATTTATGCCATTAAAATTTTAGGATGAAGCATTCCTTGCTGCCACCTATTTAATCAATCGGGTCCCTAGCAAAGTTATCGACAACACTACACCTCTTGAGCGTTTGTTTCATCAAAAACCAGATTATAGTTTCCTTCGAACTTTTGGCTGTGCCTGTTGGCCCCATCTTAGGCCATACAACACAAGGAAACTAGAGTTCCGTTCAAAGTAGTGCGTTTTTCTTGGTGTTAGTGATATGCACAAAGGCTATAAATGTCTTGATATTACCTCTGGCCGAGTTTATATATCTAGGGATGTTATTTTTGATGAAACTGTCTTTCCATTTAGCACTCTTCATGCTAATGCTGGTGCACGGCTCCAATCTGAGATCACCCATCTACCATCCTTTCTTCTAAATCCAGGATATGGGGGTGACGTAGTAGATCATGTGGCTACTAGCTCTCCTGAATGTGCTAATCGTTTGCATGAAGTTTGCAGTGAAAATCCAGGTCAAAATGGTGCAAATTCTGCATCAGATCATGCAGCAACGGGGGAGAACGCAGGCGCTGAACACGAGGAGAATCTGCCTACTAATCTCCCTGCTCCTCTGCAACTTCCGGCGACAGCATTCAGATCGGGATCGGCGCCAATCATTGCTGATTCGCCGACCAGCGAGCCAGAAGCGGCCGCGTGCCCGACCACTCCACCGGCAAATCCAGGAGTCGAATCAGGTGCTGCCACACCGGCTGTGGAACCTGTGGCTGCTACACCGGCTGTTGAACCAGAGAATGTACAACGTCCACGTACCCGTCTACAAGATGGTATACGAAGACCAAAGGTATATACCGATGGTACTATTAAATATGGCTGTTTTACCTCATCTGGTGAACCTTATAATGTTGAAGAAGCCTTGAGTCATAAAGATTGGAAAGCTGCTATGAATAGTGAATATGATGCATTGATGAAAAATAAAACTTGGCACCTTGTTCCACCTTTAAAAGGGAGAAATGTCATAGGATGTAAATGGGTGTACAAGGTCAAGAGAAAGGCTGATGGGAGTTCAGATAGATATAAAGCTAGATTGGTAGCAAAAGGGTTCAAGCAACGCTATGGCATAGACTATGAAGATACATTTAGTCCAGTTGTTAAAGCTGCCACTATTAGAATTGTTCTCTCTATTGCTATCTCGAAACAATGGAGTATGCGACAGTTAGATGTTCAGAATGCTTTCTTGCATGGTCTGCTGGAGGAAGAAGTGTACATGGAACAACCTTCAGGATTTGTTGATACAACCAGACCTAATTATGTGTGCAAACTTGATAAAGCTCTATATGGGTTAAAACAAGCTCCAAGGGCTTGGTATTCTAGGCTAAGTACTAAGCTTATCTCTCTTGGTTTTCAAGCATCCAAAGCTGACACATCACTGTTTCTCTATAGTAAAGGCAGTATAACTATGTTTGTTCTTGTTTATGTTGATGACATCATAGTGGTCAGTTCTACAGAAAAGGGAACGACAGCATTATTGCAGGATCTCAAGGAAGATTTTGCGTTGAAAGATTTGGGTGATCTTCATTACTTCTTGGGAATAGAGGTAAATAAGGTGAATGATGGCATAGTTTTAACTCAAGAAAAATATGCATCAGATTTGCTAAAGAAAGTTGGTATGTCAGATTGTAAACCGGTCAGTACTCCTCTATCTACCAGTGAAAAGCTGTCTTTATATGAAGGGTCGCCGTTAGGGCCAAGTGATGCATCACAATACAGAAGTATAGTAGGTGCTTTGCAATATTTGACTTTAACTAGACCTGATATTGCATTCTCGGTTAACAAAGTTTGTCAATTCTTGCATGCTCCTACTACTGTTCATTGGGCAGCAGTCAAAAGAATTTTGAGATATATAAAACAGTGTGTGCAGCTGGGACTTAAGATACAAAGGTCAGATTCAACCTTAGTAAGTGCCTTTTCAGATGCTGATTGGGCTGGTTGTGTGGATGATAGAAAATCAACTGGAGGATTTGCTGTCTTTCTTGGAGCTAACCTTGTGTCATGGAGTGCAAGAAAACAAGTAACAGTCTCACGCTCAAGTACTGAATCAGAATACAAAGCAATAGCTAATGCTACAGCAGAGATTATGTGGATACAGACATTACTCAAGGAGATGAGAGTGCCATGTCCACAAGCCGCAAAGTTATGGTGTGATAATATAGGTGCTAAATATTTATCTGCTAACCCTTTCATGCCAGGACAAAACACATTGAAGTTGACTATCACTTTGTAAGAGAAAGAGTTTTAAATAAACTCTTAGTAATTGATTTTGTTCCCTCTGGAGATCAAGTTGCTGATGGCTTCACGAAGGCACTGCCAGTTCGACTTTTGGAGAATTTCAAGGTCAATCTTAACCTAAGCTCGGTTAGGATTGAGGGAGGCTGTTGAAAGAGTCATGTAACTCTAGTATATTTCGGTTAGGATGCAGGATAACAATTAATCATGTGTTAGCCGAGAGTCAGCTTGTTGTTGTAGATTAAGTCTAGATCAGTTAGCATATATCTAGATTTGTTGTTGAGTATATCTCTTGTAACAAACTCTTGGCTGACCTTATCAGGTTGTTATCCTAGCGTCTATGTAAGCCACCTGAGGGGCTGTTCCTCAAATTAATCTATTAACACGCAAACACCAGAGACCTGAGTTTGGGCTCGGTGCTTCCATCATAGACGCCTCTGATTTTTCACTCATTGATCAATCGATATAATTATCATTTTGTTTATGTTTTTATTTGACTTAGCATTATATATCATGAGAAGACACGAAAGACGTTACATATCCACTAATTACGCGGAGCTCTTAAAATAAGAAGAATCATATAGGATACATTTATTTATAAGATTGTAAAGATGAATATTTGAAAATATACAAAACTTGTGTATATTAGGTCGAAGTTACTGGTAGGTGGATATTTGAAAGTTATGAGCCTGTTTGGTTGAGCTCCAAAATTTACCTTGCCAAAATGAGGGCAAGCCAAGATATTGGCATGCAAACTTCTTTTTGCCAAAATTTAGGTTTGGTTTGGTGCCATGAATTTTTGGACAACACTTGGTTTGGTGCCAAAACGTGTTAGCCAATATTTTGCCACTGATTGGTTTTATGTCAAAATTAATTGCCAATGTGGTGGGCTAGTAGTATCTGACTGAGTGAGTAGGAAATCGCACACACAAAAGGAGGGGAAGAGGAGTGCTCAGGCTGGAAGAGCCAAAATGTGGGCACCGAAACACTGAGTTTGATCTGCCAATTTATTTTTGATTTGAATCAAGGGAGCGCCAAAGTTTCGTCATGACAATAGTTTTGGCAAGGCACATATTGGACCTCAACCTAGCAGGCCCTATATCTCTTTTTCTTTGCTTTTGTAGATTCCATTAATAAATTAATAATGTAAAAATTAGTCTTACATTGACTGTATTTCCACCATCCCAAATTATAGACCATTTTAATAAATTTAAATATATAATTTTTGCTATGCATATCGAGATGCATATACACAAATAATGAATCGAGAAATCCTACACCATCTACAACTCTATATAATGGAGGAAGTACAAACCTGCTGCAAAACGCAAATAAATATTGTTTAGGAAAAATCGAATTCTATAGTTTGAATTTAAGAGACACCCTTACTAACCATGTTGACTCGATCACTCGAATAGAACCCCGATCACAAACCGCACACAAACTGAGGTGAGGTCGGACGGTTCCGGCATCGCTGGACCCTTCTTCTTGCTCACCAAGAAGCCCAACTCGGCCTCCATCAAAAAGCCCACCTCCGTCGCTACTACCACCCCTTTGCTCCGCTCCGCTCCTCGACGCCGACGCACCAATCGAACCCTCCTCCGCGACCTCGCCGCAGCTCCGGCCATGTCGGTGAGTACCCCCGACCACCGCGCCACCCGTGCCTTCCTCCCCTCCCTCTGGATCTCGAATTCCTGACGGGTTTTCGACCCCCGCCCCTCGCAGATCTTCGAGTACAACGGGTCCGCCGTGATGGCGATGGTGGGGAAGAACTGCTTCGCGATCGCCAGCGACCGGCGGCTGGGCGTGCAGCTGCAGACCATCGCCACTGACTTCCAGCGGGTGTTCAAGATCCACGACAAGCTATACATCGGCCTCTCGGGGCTCGCCACCGACGCCCAGACGCTGTGAGTCGCGGCTCCCGGATTCGGCCCCTGCCCGCCCCACGGGCTGTTTTTTTTTTTTGGTTCGGCGGCTTAGGGTTTTGGGTCCCTGTGCAGGTACCAGAGGCTGGTGTTTAGACACAAGCTGTATCAGCTGCGGGAGGAGAGGGACATGAAACCCGAGACCTTCGCCAGCCTCGTTTCTGCGCTCCTTTACGAGAAGAGGTGAAAATTTTACTACCGCAGTTTTGGTGGAATTGTGTAGAATACTGGATAGACCTTGCTTGGTAGTTCTTGTCTTAATGCTCTGCCAGATTGTGAGACAGTAGATGCACAATTTACTGGAATTTTGATGCTGCTTGAGTGTTTGGTCATAGGAAGGTCTACTGGAGACAAGTACAGTGATTTTAGTGTTGACATGTATTTTTGGGAACAGATGGAAGTGAAGCTTTGCGCTCACACAAATTTATGTCTAAAGTTTTTTTTAAAAAAAAAAATCAGCCGGCGGGGAAAGACCGCCCCCACAGTATTGCACTAAGAAGAAGCTCTTAGTTAACCGACCAAGAAAAGGCCCCGAACCCAGCTTCACCCCTACATGTCTGCACTATTACCTGGGCCGGCAACCACTGCTACTACGGTGCTACCCCTGTAGGGCTACTGGCACCCTGCAACTATTTTTTTAGGGTCGCCAGTGAGGGTTTCTTTTTTTTTTTGTGTGTGTGTGCGCGTGTGTGCCGCCAGGTCTTGGACCCTGTCTGGCAGCTCCTACACCTAGGGATCTGACCGTTATGCTATGAAAGTTTATGCTAGTGTATGTTGCACGGATTGCCTGTTTGTGGCTTTGTGCTGAATGTGCTTTCTATGAACTATACATCGGTGTTGCCACCATTAATTGTTTCGTTTGGATCCAAAAATAAGTACATACTTTTCTGTGCACAAGATATTAGGTTTTGTAATTGGTCAGAATATTCAACATCATACTGTAATGGTGTTTGGGGATGCAGAACTTTGACGCTAGATGTGTTGTTTTGTATTCTAAACTTGCTGCGACACTAAGGGAGTACTTCATATGTACTTTGTATGCTTGTTATGGTCAAGCTATGAATTATCTATTTTCTCCAGAATTAGCTGAACGTAAACCAACCTCATTGACAATTTTAAAGAACCCTTGTTACAACTAGAATGATATGTTGCAAAGTTTTTTCTTCTTAAAGGAGGAAGATGAAACTAAATCATTATCTAAGGAACTAGGGTAGGTATGCTCATATTTATGAAGATTCTGATTGATATGCACCGTTTTTTGAAGTCTTTCAATTTGCAGTTGCTCATAAATTATCTCTTGTGTTCCAGTACTGATGCTGACTCATGGCAATTGCAATGTTCATCTAATTTTTATCACGCCACATGAAATTTTCAGATTTGGGCCATATTTCTGCCAACCAGTCATTGCTGGACTTGGAGATAACAATGAGCCGTTTATTTGTACCATGGACTGCATTGGGGCAAAGTAGGTACCTGTTTACCTTGTTTTAACTTTTTGAACCTTGGTTTATTTCTGCTTGGAAAATTGCATTTTATGGTATTAGACTATTAGTGAAACCAATTTTTTTGGCTAATGAGTTTCATCATCCCATGCCATTGGTTTCATGGTTTGTAGAACTTTTCCTTATAGTTCGCAATTATTGTCCTGAAAATGGCATTAACAACCATGCTAGAAGTTCGAACCAGTTCCAAAAAAGGTCATGGCGCCAAAGGAATGTGAAAATTTCTCAATGCCATGGAATGAAAATTCTGCTATGCTTATCATCTACATCAATTTTACTGTGTTGATACGCCAATTTAAGTTCTTGTTCGCCTGGGGGATATATTTCACAATAAATAGGGCAAGATAATGTAACATGTTATTTAGCAAAAAAAAAAACTGTGCTAAGATACAATTCTGAATATTCAATATTGTTCATTTGATTCTTCCTCTTGGCGCACATGCACGCAACTTGTATTTATTGTAAACAAATACATGGTTGATCACAAAATTTTCAGACAAAAAAATTATTGATAATCTGAGTATTGGAACTTGCTCCTCAAATCTTATCTTTTCCCTCTGGTTTCAAATGTAAGTAGTTTAAGACATCCATACAGTCTCTAATATGACATTTTGACTTGCAATTATTTAATAATAGTACTATTTTAATTACAGAAAGGTATATACTATGAAAGTATCTTGTACAGTGAATCTAGTAACATCGATTATTTGTTTGTCAATCTATGTAACTTTGTACTTATTGATGTTTCACATTAATGAAGTTTGAGTGTTTGACCAACTAGAATCCTAAAACAATGTTTGGAACAGGGGAACTGTGCTTGATGATAATTTGTTTGTCGACCAAATTTGATAGCTCTTGTTCATCACCCTCATTATGCCTCTGTCAGTGCTGTGTTCTAGTGAACTGATTGAAGATGTATCTTCCTATGCAGGGAACTAGCCAAGGATTTTGTTGTTTCTGGGACAGCATCAGAATCTTTGTATGGTGCTTGTGAATCCATGTACAAGCCAAACATGGTATATGTCTTCCTACGCTTCATCAGCCTGTTTTCTTGAGAATAAGACATGGCATATGACATTTTTCACATTTGTTTTGGGTCTACCATGTTTATGAAGTTTCTTTTCTGGGCTGTACTTTTACTTCAGTTCTGTTCTTATTTTGAGCAAAGTGAAACAGTATCATCCTTTTTTTCTCATAACATAGGAACCTGACGAACTCTTCGAGACTGTATCCCAAGCTCTGATGTCATCAGTAGATCGTGACTGCCTTAGCGGGTGGGGAGGATACGTGCTGATCGTGTAAGTTCACTGGAATGAACTTTCTGTTACCACTCTTTAGTGATATCCACCATGTCTCTAAAAGAAATTGATAGTAAAGAGTAAGGAATCGTTGTACCAGGGAACTTCATTTGCTTATTATCACCTTATGTATCGCGCTTGTGGGTGCAGAACGCCGACTGAAGTGAGAGAACATGTGGTGAAGGGCAGGATGGACTAAATCAGCACCCTAGATTTCTTTGCCGCTTTCCGGTGCTTTGATGCCGGCATGTTACCTCCGGTCTGACAGCAGTATCTCGGTGCTGTGTTTGGATTGTGAAGTAACATTGTATCATCACAGTTGATGTTACATTCTCTGAGGGAACATTTGATTTCTTTGCCCCACTCACTTTGTTTGGCGAGACTTGTGACGCTCATGCATGGTGCATTTCAGCTTAATGGTGGAATACTGAATCGATACTATTATTCGAGCTGATGTGGGATGAGTCGGTTAAGAGAGACCTTAAAGAGTGGAATATCTTTAAAGAGATAGCTTTGGATAGGAGCGTTTGGAGACTAGCTATCAACGTGCCTGAACCTTGAACTTATTTCTTTCGGGTTTCATCTCTAGCCTACTCTAACTTGCTTGGGAAAAAGGCTATGTTGTTGTAGAAATCTTCAGAGTAGCAGATTGTAGTGACTGTACGGTTATGTCAACAGTTAAGACTAAGGACCACAATGTTGTATTTGGACCAAATGGTCTATATGAGTGGGCTCTGTGGTAGTAGTATTTAGCTATTGCAATTACCGTAGTGTTTATGGTATTAGATAGAGAAATATATCAGGTGCAAACCAATTTCTCCATACAAATTATGAAAATTTCAATTTAGACCATTATATCAACATTTAAGGGGAGGGGCGTAGAGAGGTGGGAGAGGGGATTTGCAAAAGTGTGATTACCCAATCCAAGGGCAGGCCTAGATTGTAAAATTATTCAATCTTTCATACTCCTTGGATGTTGATTCAATAACTTAAATTGAAATTTTCATAGTTTGCATGAAGAGGTTGGTTTGCACCCGATACGTTCCCATTAGATAGATACATACTGCAAAGGACGAAGGTGTTAAAATGTCTGGTACGGCTTTTAATTACTCTGGCCTCACTTATTTTTACTTAAAATGAGGCACTGCAGCGAGAATCTGTTCACCAATAAAAAATAACCGACAGCCTGATAACACTATTCTTTTTTTTGGGTCAAACTTTCCTTCATTGGTGAGGCTGTTTCAGAAGCGGCCCTTCCAAAATACTTAGGGACCCCAAATACTTATATCCCCTAAGGACATGAGTTGTAAGTTGTTTCTTTTGTCAAATTTTCCTTCATTGGTAGGCTGTTTCAGAAGCAGCCCTTCCAAAATACCCCCAGAAGATATGAGTTGACCATCCACAGCGAGAGGAGGAAATGGAGGAGTAAATCTACTGTTTGACACTGTAGATGCACTGTTTGGCACTGTAGACAGAGAGGGCGTGGGAAACGAGGCAAGAGCAAATTTGCTCTTGCTCTTGCCATTGTGGACAGCCTAAGAAGTTGTTTTGACAAACGTGTCTATCCAGTAGGCCCCTAACAGGCAAACACGCATGCCCATGCCAAAAAACGCCTAGTGATTATAATGGTCTCATGCCCATGCCAAAAAACGCCTAGTGATTATAATGGTCTCGGTAGCACCCTAGATCTTAAGTTCGACTCCACGAGAGCGAATATTTTAGGATTTAATAGTGATGTGTATTCAGTGTTAGACGACGTTTCTGTTGACAGTGAGGCACCTATGGTGATTTTTACAATCTTGAAAATTTACTGGCTCAGACTTTAAAGATGCTCATAGAGCTAGAATTTGCGTACCTATATTTATAGGTGTGTGAGTATATGTGTTGTAAGTGTCTTGTATAATAAAAAAAAACATGCATGCCTATCACTTCGTAAAGTGCATGGGTGATAAGTTTTTTACACGTCGAAAAGTACTTTATGTATACGTACTTAGGGCAGCAACAACGCATATAGACCAACGGGTCTTTATGCTGAGCTCAGGCAAAGCGGTTCATAAACTGCAGCAAACTTGGCAATGTGTACAGGGCTTGTTTGGACGAAGGAAAAAAAAATTACGGCTCAAAAGGAAAAACTCACAATGTGTATACACGATCATTTAGGGCCAGCAATTTTCAAAAGGAAAAAAATCACTACTTTTTTTGTGCGTCAGATCGATGGAAAATAATGATCACATTCTTCGTGAATAACTTGTTCTAGCAATAATCCATAATTTGCATTTATATATACACAATTTACAAACAAGGCGATCACAAGCACGACTCAAATCGTGGGCCGAGAGGTCCGGATCCAACCGAGCCGAACCGCACCACCGCCGCGCCAAAGCGACCGCCGCTCCCGTCCGCGCTTTTTTCTTTTTTATATTTTTTAAAAATAAAAATTTTAAAAATATATGTCCGTTTTGAAATATTTCAAAAATACTCCCCGGTCGCCCCCCATAGGGCGACAGACCTTAAGTGTAATTTTTTTATTCAAATTTGCAATGAGGTTCTTGGAAAAAAAAGGGGTCGGTCGCCCCCCCAACGGGCGATAGGGGGGCCTGTCAGCCCCCTCGGGCGACCAGTGGGCCCAGCCCACGGGCGCGGCAGGGGGCTTTCGCCCCCCCCCCCCCGCGGGCGACCGGGGCAGGCTCTCCTATATAAGGTCCAACCCCCCTTCCCTCCTCATTTGAGCCCGAAAATTCCACCAAAAATCCAGAAAAAAAAAGAGGGGTGAGGAGAAGGGAAGCGTCGAAGCCCTGCCGGATTCAGCACTTATGATCTGTAGGTTAGTACATTTAGTTGATATATTTTTCTGTTTAAGTACTACGCATTTAAGTAGGAGTAATTTAAGTTGTGGTGAGTAATTTAATTTAATTATTGCTATAGTAGAACCATTTAAGTAGGAGTTTAATGATACTTTAGTTTGTAGTTACGTAGTAGTAAATTAGTTTAGAAAATTAGTACTATATATTTATTATTACAATTGCAGTACTATTAGAGACGTGTTTATAAATTAATTATGATTTAGAATAGAATTTAGCGTATGTAGTATAGAATTTGAGTGTCATCACGTAGTTATGAATACTTATACGTTGTAGTTGAATTTCATACTTAGTTTTTACGGCTTATTGAATAAGGTAGTGAAGTAAAGAGTATAACTCGATAAGTATTATGTGATATACAGATATGTCGAGCAAGATGCAGTTTCAAGTATTTTATGGTGAATATAATGTTATGTATGGGCCAAATGGAGTATATCTTTCTGCCTTTAAGTGCACATCTAACGCCATAGATAAACCTCTGGAAAGGAGTTTTGGTTCCATATGTAAGTGACTGCAGCGTGGGTTCCGTGTTGATCCGTTGACACATGTGATCACCGTCCAGTCTCTTGTAAATTGGGAGGTAGAAAGTGAATTATGGGAATTGATGATGATACAAAGCACTGATGACTGGCAGAAGTACATGCAAGCAGCTCTAGAGCGTGGGTGGCCTCTGGCCATTCTTGTTCAAATCCGGGAGAAGACACAAAATGAAATCCAACATTATGCAGATCAAGGAACTCCGAGTATTCGAAGAGATACCAATTATGTTGAGCAAGATGAGTCAGAAGAGACAGAGAATCAAAACATGGGACCACAGGGCCTTGCTGATGAGGGAGAGAGGATACATAGCATTGTGGACGAGATGGAGGCTGAAGACCAAACCGCAATAGAGATGGAAGAATATGAGGGCTCATCTGATGACGAGCAGTACTCATTGCCAAAAGAGTGGAAGGAGCATGGTTTTGGAAGTCATGTCGCAGAAGATGTACGAAATCAGGAGTGGGAGTACAGAGGGAATGAGGTAGTGCAAAGTGCAACATATCCAAACATTGAAGCCGTAAAAGATGCTGTGAGACTATGGGCAATATCATTGAAACGAGAATTCAGAGTCGTAAAGTCTGTCAGTAAAGAATATGAGGTGAAGTGTGTGAATGATGGATGTCCATGGCGAGTATATGCATTCAAGGGAAAATAGAAGTCCAACTAGAAATGTTCCATTGTGACAGAGCACACTTGTTTGCTGTCAGAAGTTCTTACCTCGCATCGCAATATATCATGCGACTTTGTTGCAAAGCAAATGTATGGGTTTATTATGGACAACTTTAATTATGAGCCAAAAATGATTGTTCGACACATTGAGCAGACTTACCAGTACACCATCAGTTATTTGAAGGCATGGAGGGCTAAACAAAGGGTGTTCGAGATGCGGTTCGGCACATACGAGGCATCATATGATAACCTACCTCGTATGTTATCCCAGATTGCTGCTAGAAATCCTGTAAGCTTTTATGACACATACCTCGTACCAGCCGTGACTAGGGGACAAAGAATTATGCAACGAGCCTTCTTTTGCATCGGTGCTTGTGTTAGAGCATTTCAGTTTTGTCTTCCGGTGATCTGCATTGATGGCACATTTTTGACTGGAAGGTATAAAGGTCAGATACTCACCGCAATCGGTGTATATTGCAACAACCAAATAGTTCCGCTCGCATTTGCATTTGTTGAGAATGAGAACATAGACAGTTGGTATTGGTTTCTTGAACGAGTGAAGATTCATGTTGTTGCTGCACGCCCAGATGTGTGCCTTATTAGTGATAGGCATGCAGGTCTGCTGCAATCAATACTGAAATTGCAACGTGGAACTGCGACAACGCCTCCATTGTGGCCCGATGTCCAAAACAGGTGGTGCATTAGGTATATGGGTGCAAACTTCTATGAGCACTTCAAGAACAAGTATCTTAAGAAGCTGTTTAAGAGGTTGTGCACCCAAAATCAACAGAGAAAATTCAATGCATTATGGCAGATGCTTGATCAGTTGACTTCAGAGCTAGTGAAGGTAAGGGCATCAGGAGCAGGCATGAGTCAGGCTGCAGAGGCTAGGGATTCAATTGAGAAGCCATTTTCACACTAGATTCGAGGTGCACCTAAGGAGAAATGGTCATTCCTTTATGATACCAACGGAATACGTTACGGTATTTAGACAACGAATCATGCAGAGTGTTTCAATATGGTTATGCGTTTTTGTCGTGTCTTTCCTCTTGTGGGAATTGTTGAGTTCATCATGTATGAGTGCATGAAGTATTTCAGAGAACGTTACACGGCTGCAAGCATAAACATCAGCAACCCCCAAATTCAGTTTTGCAAAAGATTGACACAATATATGCAAGAGAAGATTGAAAAGGCCAAACTGCACCGCGTCATATCGACAGGTACAATGGAGCATAGATTTGAGGTTCTATGCAAGGATAGAAGTGGTCGTGGTATCCGTAGAGATAGGGTGGTACATGAGAGTTTGATTACAGTAGATGGCAAAGCCTTCTGCTCTTGCATGAAGCCTAAGTTACTGCATTTGCCATGCTCCCATCTCATTGCGGCATGTGCAGAGTCTGCGTTGCAGCCAGGAGTATTTGTTTCACCTTACTTCAGCAAGGAAGCAGCTGTATCCACCTAGGGACATGAGGTATACGGGATTGGAATTGTGGGTCCTTTCACTCAGGATAATGAGAATAAGATGTTTATTCCTGATGCAGCCACTAAGAAAGGCAAATGTCGTCGTCAGACACGTCGTATTCGGAATGGTATGGACGAGTCGGAAGCAAGCAAGGCACAAAAGCGTTGCAGCCAATGTGGAGCTTGGGTCACAACTACAAGAAGTGTCCTCAGAATGCACTTCACGATGCTGCTGACGTCGGTTCTTCCAGAAATCCGAGAGATGGAGCACCTCCTACGTTCAGACGAGCATCGGCGAGAATTGCTCGTGGAAGGCAATCGGTGTCATGATCCACAATTATGTTTCATTATTTGTAATATGTAGTAATAAAATATTGCAGGTATGTAATGAAGTATTATTGTACCTATGTGTCCAGTTTGTATGAAATATATATTTACCTATGTGTTCTCATATATTTTTGAATGCAGGTATGGAGATGGACTCCTTGCTAGACCCAGTGATCGACTCGAGCCACAGGTCTTACTTTGCAGCTGTTGAGCACCGAGCCCTAGAGGTGCTACGTCCTCATCCACCCGGGGAGGCGATCTCTATACACCACGATTGGTGTGACTGGTATGTAATGAAATATTATTGTTTATCACTTATGTATGCAGAGGTCCTGGGCGCATGCGCAGGTTAGACGCGCATATCCTGAGTTTGTTTCGGAGCTCGACATGCTGACGCCCGAGGACGTTGTCTGGGAGCCTTACAGCCCAGAGGCTGTGGCTACCCGTGCACCAGCAGGCCTGTCTTCGCACTGCTCCGCGAATGCGAGCCTGTGGCTTTCTACCGCCGTCCTGGTTTATGACATCGCGGTTGAGGCATATTGCCCCTGGAGAGTCAGGAGACAGTTTGGGCAGCGCCAGGAGTTTCCGGTGCCCACTGCGTTGGAGCGTGTCCGTCGCCAGGATCACAGGTAATTATGAATGAACTTGGCTCATACATTCGTGTCGAATCTAACGATTCTTCGTGGTCCACTTTTGTAGGTTGTCAATGAGTGGCTTGCCGTGCTCTGATGATTGGCTCACCAAGCTGCAGCCGTGGGTGGACCAATGGGAACAGGCAGACGAGCACTTGGTCCATCCAACAGGACCACACACAGACAGCTCCTTTAGAGCTTACCTCACCTGGTACTTACCCCGGACTCGGGCTCGTCTGGTTTACGTTGACACTCACCCGCAGCCACACCAGGCGAGGCCTCAAGATGGCTATGCCCGGCACCACGTGGAGGCACTAGCTGGCGCGGTGAGTCTCTTGATCATATTTGCATATATATATATATTCATATTCGTAAGATAATTCATGTGTTTCTAACTGTACCTTTACTGAATGGATGCAGTTTCGCCTTTGCAACATGATGGAGACGGACTGCTCGACTTACCTGATGAGGGTACGTGCCGGATCCCCAATGACCCAGTTTGAGCAGACAGAGGCATGGTCGAGGCAGCGTGATCAGTTGCGTCAGGTAGTGCACAACTTGGGAAGCCGTGTGCAGTACGAAGACAGCCACGGGTCGTCCGAGGCCTCCTCGTCGTTCCCTTGTCCGTCGACCGTGCACGGGCCGACGTCGCAGTTCTTCCCAAGTGCAGGTAACGTACATATCTTTTTAAAATTAGATCAAGTGTTCCTACATATTTACTAATATCACATACAGGATACGATCCAGCTACTGCGTTCGGCCATACTGGAATGTTTAGAGAGACAGCACCAGTTGGCGGACCGTATCCAGGGATGACACCGGGGCCACAGATACCGGTCTACACAGGTTAGTTTATGTTTCGTATTTCGGTTTCTACATGTCATGACGAAATACACAGGCGTACGCTAACATCCACATTTTATGCGTAGGATTCTACCCGGATGCGGGCGCCGGACCTTCTTCTTCCTCCTTTCGACCAGATAACGAGGCATTCACCTTAGACGACCTCGACAGCTTGACTCCAGAAGAGCCTGCCGCGCAAGGTGACCCCGATGTCTTGGGGTATTCACAGCTAGGAGGAGCACCACTTGGGATCTCTCAGCAGTAGACACCGCAACCCCTTGCGCGTCCTGAGCGACAGGTGAGATCTCCGGATGTTCTCACCTACTCTGAGGGCCATGTCCGTGCCCAGCAGAGGGATAAGAGGGTCCGATGCCCTAGGGGTGGTTAGATATATCTAATGTTTATTTGTAATGAGATAGCTGTGGACCGCTTATTTGTATCCGATGTTTATGATTGTGCTAGTTTACTTGTCATTTGTTTCTAAACATACTATTGATGTGAACTTGCTATGTTTGTGGGTTCCATAATGCTCGTGAAATAAGGGAAGTTCTTGCGAATTTTTTCCGTGATTTAATGAAGGACAAGTTAGGTGCGGTAGGAGTTAGCGGCCGAGATCCTGCCGACGATGATGATGACTACACGCTCGAATAGCTCAAAATAGTAACCATAGTGTATCTAGCTGCGAGTAACATGATGTATTGGAGGTCATGGTTTGGGGGGCATGAAGTTATCCATGTCGTCATCCCAGTTAACACAAGTTTGTGCTGCAGGTGGTGCAACATGACTTGACGAACCTCTTGCCTTTCCATTTGTCTCCTTTCTGATTCTAGGTTCATGTAAAGGGGAGGAACATCATGTGTTGGAGGCCATGGTTTGGGGGGCATGAAGTCATCCATGTCGTCATCCCAGTTAACACAAGTTTGTGCTGCAGGTGGTGCAACATTACTTGACGAACCTCTGGACATCTGTTCTTGCGCAAGCCAAGTACTATCACACGAAGATCTTATCCGCCTCCTTCGTCTAGTTTGCGGCATAAGTCCACCACCGAAGATACATACCAATTTACGGAAATTTGGTATCGTTTTGTTAATCAACTCCGTGTCCTCGGGGTAATCCTACCGTATAATTAAAAAACAATGTTACTGTTTCATAAATATGGATTCGAAATAACGGACGGGATTACAACTGAATGAGAGTTATCTTAATGTGCATCTCATACACCTCTGGCCGCATCCATATCTTACAAGAATTTTGTAAGAATCCAATGATATTAGGATGATTCGCTAGTTCACATACTTTCATGTATATCTTTCGACGTTCTAGCAGATGTCCCTTTACATCTTGCGTTGTAATACCTCGAAATAATGTGATATCTTTAAATTCTACTACTTTGGACAACACCATCTCTATCGTACCATCCGCTAACGGATCCAACTTCTTACTGATAACAAGATGGGTCATGATATCAAGTATTATACTAGATTTTTCTTCGGTCCATGAAAATCCTCCACAATTGGAGGCAATCATTGCCTTATACTGCAATATCAATAAGGTACTTTCATAATTCTATTTTAATTTATAATTAATTTAAAAACAAGTATGTAATAGTACTGAAATTGTAATACTAAACGAGTGTTCTAAAGCACCAAATCTAATTCAGCTAATCCGCTAATTAAATTAAATTGTTATACAATATCAATGGATTCATACGGAAGTTACCGGTAGATCACAAGTACGCAATTCGGCAGAGCTTCGCCGCTTTCCTTCTCCTCACCCTCTCTTTTTTCCTGAATTTTTATGCTCAAATGACAAAGAGGATGGCGGCATATGGCGGCCAGAGCTTATATAGGGGGAGGGGACCCTGTCGCCCTTGGGGTGGGCGACAGGCCCCTGTCGCCCGTTGGGGGGCGACGGGCCTTTTTTTTGCCAGGGACCTCGTTGCGAATTTGAAGCAAAAAAATTTACAATTAGGGCCTGTCGCCCTATGGGGACGACCGGGGGATATTTTTGAAATATTTCAAAACGAATATATATATTTGAAATTTTTATTTTTAAAAAATATAAAAAAGAAAAAACGGCCTCCCGTCCAGCCGGCCGGCCCAGCTCCACTCCACCACCAACGCCATCAGCAACACAGCGGCGGTGGAACCAAACCGTGGAAGGCACGGCGGGGCGGACGCTGCCTTTGCTGGCGTTGACAGTTTGATGCGAGACCGCGGGAGCGTCCGCCCGTCCGCCTCCCCTCCGCGTCCGCCTCCTCTCCGCGGCTGCCTCTAATCTCCCTCCAGCACTAGTGGGAAACTACGGAATCGTCGGCGCGACGCCTCGGCAGATTCGTCCGCCCCGATCCCGCCGTTCCGCGCGGCGCGGCGGCGATGGCGACGCCGTCGTCGAGGCGGAAGAAGGCCCCCAGCCCCCCGAAGCACCGCCACGACGGCACCTCGCCGCTGCCGCTCGGCATGGACTGGAGCCCTCCCCCGAAGAGATGGGTGAGCGCCCCCCGCCGCGATCCCCTCTCGCATCTCCTGCTCCCAACTCCGTTCGCGCCGCCCCCGCCCCCGCCCCGCGCCGTCTCGATCCGGCTCCCGCTCTGATCTCGGGGGCAGATGCCGGCTCCCGCCGGCGGCGCTGCTGGGGCGCTGGCGATCCCGCTTCCGGGCTGGATTCGGTGCTGCTTTGCTCGATTCCGCGGCACGTAGTGTGTTCGCCGTGATTGGGGTGTTGCCGATCGTTCGATGGGGCAGGCGGTTTCGGGTTGGATATCGCTGCAGCTGCGTGGGTCGTACTAGTATGTTGCTGCATGTGTCCGGGTATTAAATGTGTGGGTTGGGATCTGCAGCCAAATTCGCCGAGTTGAGCATCACGTTGTGCGGGTTTGCTGATTCAGTAGCTTAGAGCTTTCCTTCCGTTAGGGTTTTGAATTTTGTCGTATTTCACTTGCGAGGAGTAGGATATGGGCTTGACGCATTAGCTTGCTGAGTGTGGGAGTGGATGAGTCAATTTTAAGTCTGCTCCTTCTATTAGGGTTTTGGATTATGTTTATCTTGTAAGAAGTAGATTTTGTGTTTCATAGTGTACTTTTGATGAGAGTGGGGTTGGAAAAAATCAGTTGTACTCCACCTTTATTGCCTTGTTACTCGGTAACAGTCTTCTGTGGAGTCTGAGAGCTTCTTTTTTCCAGGATTACAGGTGTCCGTTGTAATTTAGCTGGAGCGTTATTGCATGATTTGAATTTCTGCCTATGTTGTGTCAGTTATGAAGGTTTCAAGTTAGTATGATCAATGGCACCTTTACCACACTTTTGCCTGAAATAATTCTGTATGCTTAATTTGGAAAATTCGCTAATGCACAAAGATGTAAACCGTGGCAGAGTTTCCATGAAAAGGCATCCCTATTCTAAAGGGTTTCCATCAAGGAACATTTCTTGTACTTTATTGGTTTCAGCAAAATGCTCTGAACTGCCTATTAGTTGACGCTGTCAATGGGCTTGTTGCCTGCATGTAGGAGGGAAGGAACACCATATGGCCACATAACCCTCAAACAGGATGGAGCTACTGTGTGATGATACCTTCTTGGATCACTCAGACACCTGAAGCTGGTGTGACCGCTGACAGCTTTTTGAAATCTGTCGTTGTAAGTACTGTTTACCTTGTAGTTTCACATTGTAGGCTTCTTATTTCTCCCATTTGTATCAATGCATGCCGTAAATGACTTGAATACAGTCAATTTAGTTGCATTCCATATGCCAATTGGAAGGTGTTTCAGGGATTGTCCTAATGTCCTTGTTATACAATAAATTTAGCTACATGTGCCACAGAACTTTTATGAACCAATGGAAAATGGAGAAAAGAAATTATTCAGCAAAAACTGTTTTTCTTTTAAGGACGTCTCCTTTTACAAGTATTTGGACATCTTAATATGTTATTAACTATATTTTGGGACCTCAGTGTGTTTCTAAAAGATTGTGTTACATATTCCCTTTTTTGTGTGTGATGTGAATAGTTGCAATCAACTGGGAAAAGGCACTTATCATTTGCATGTCGTGTTCATCTTGAACCTTGATTTATCTAAACTTTGCCATTCTTCTTTTTATGTATCTCTCTTTAATGCCCATAAAGGACAGTTTTACAGGATACATGTTGGTATACAATCTCCAGAAGGCTTTAGCTCAAGCCATGGAATTCTCCGAAGGTTTAGTGACTTTTTGAAGTTATGTTCTGATGTAAGTTGGGGCGCCATGTTATTTCAAATATTCCAAGTGTTGTCATTTGTTGTTTCAAATATCGAGCATCTTAAACGTGCGATATTTATCTTCCCGTAACTCAAAATCTGCTCACGCTATCTGAATATACCATTACTACTTACCGTCATTACCGATAATAGCTATGGGTATGTAGTTCTATGGGTTGAGAATATTGAACAAGGAAAGGCGAAGTGAAACAAGTCTTTGAATAGTTGGTCTTTTCGGAGAGAAAAAAAAGGCATGCTCCTTTAATCCTTTTAAAAAGAACAATCGTTCTTTAGCCCAACTAACCTGGCAAGCTGCTCGGACTGACAGTAAGTTTTAGAATGCAATCATCATGAAAAAAATCACTTTGTAGCTCTAAATAACCAATTTTGTCGATAATGACTTGAATGTGCCGCTACTCTATTAAGTTTTAGAAATGCATTCAATCTGTAAGTATCATTGTGTACTGCACTGCACAAACTTACTGATGTTGCTACTCGTTGCTGCATTACCTGTTGCAATGCATTACATAGATATGCAGTGGTTCATCTTCTAACACCTACGGTTCCACTGTTCTTACAAGTTACAAGTCTGTACCAACACTAGTTCACAGTCCTCCTTATTAACCTAAGGAAAAATGATCATTGCTTTGTTCTGATGTCGATATGTTTCATTTGCTATGATTTGTTTTTATGGAGAACCTTGTCATATTATTTAACTTGGTGATCTCCGAATATGATATGCCAATGAAACTCTGCTATTCCATATTCATTAGCTCCTGATATATCATTTCATAACCATGTGTTTTCTTTCAAGTTCAATATTTTCTCTCATACTTAAATTGTCCCATGCTGCAGCTTAAGAGTGCATTTCCCAGAAAAGATGTCCCGTCGGCTCCTCCGAAGCATGCTTTCTTGAGAATAAATACAAGCAGGTTGCTTCTAGAAGAGGTAAGATGCATCTTGACTCAACATACTTGTTAATTTCCCCATGTCACCTGGATGCTTTATGTTAAGTAGCTATTTTGTGTTCTACTTAGACTTTGTGTTCTCAAACTGTTCTGGTTGCAGAGAAGGCATGCATTGGAGGAGTGGATGCAAAAGTTGCTTTCTGACATTGATTTGTCAAGAAGTGCTCCTGTTGCTGCTTTTCTTGAACTTGAAGCTGCCGCACGTTCATGTATGTGCTATTTGATTTATATTCCCCCCTAACTGTAAAGTATTCATTGTCTTTAGTGTGCACATTGAACATAATAGCAGGTTTAATTATATTGTTGTACTGAATTTAGATTTCCAAGAGCGGAATGGGCGCCCTTCTGAAGCAGGTTCTTCTGCTAAAAGTAGTACCGACTCTTCTCCACATCCTGATGGACCTGCTTCTGGTTCTCTCACTGAGTCCAATCAAATAAATCATGCACTTACTCGTGGTAGCAGTCTGACAGGAGCAACTGGGAATGGTGTGTTGGGAGAAGCTATCTTAGATCAGTCCGATGAGCATGTTAATAGTGTCCCGAATCACAGGAAAGGGGTCTTTTTGGAACATGATGGTAGAAATGGTTCGGTAGCGTCTTACAGGGGAGTTGTTTCTGAAGAGGATCATGATTCTAATCCCGGCCATGCTCGGAAGGACTCTTCTGAAAGTATTGGGAGTGATTTGAGCTCTTTAAGAGGAAGTGAACTGTCTGTTCCAGGTGCTAGTAGTTCCCTATGGGATGGTCCTGTGGATGGACATATTAGTCAAACAGAGCATCTTACTGGTTTAGATATGCAGCTTTTGTATGATGTGGATACACAAGTCATCCTTCCAAATGATCAAAAACAGAAGTTATCTAGACTTTTGATCACCATGCAACGAAGAATAGGGACAGCAAAAACTGATATGGAGGATCTCATAGCAAGAATAAATCAGGAAGCAGCTGTCAAAGAGTATCTTACTACAAAAGTATTGCTTTTCATAGTTCATACTATTCATTACTTTATAATTTGCATGCATCGAGCTCTACTTAGTATTAGAGGTTCGTACATTAAAAACAAAATGTGCTTTCAGTTTCCGTGTTGAGTTTAACATTGTATGGTTTTTCAAGTTACTATATGTTTTGTTATTTTTTGTGCATTGTTAGTTACATTCAATGGATTTGTGTGTATCAACCATTCTGTGGATTCTAGGCACTCTGTTCAGTATTTATGATTTCTCATGTAGGTTAAAGATTTGGAGGTTGAATTGGAGGCCACAAAGCAAAAAGGTCGAGAGACTTTACAACAAGCTATCCTGGCTGAAAGAGAGAGGATTACCCAGATGCAATGGGATATGGATGAGCTGCGCAGGAAGTACTCTGAGATGGAGTCCAACCTGAAGATTGATCAAGTAGCTTTTTCTTCACTTTCTTGTGGTCTAGTTATTTTATTAGCCATATGAAGGTACTGATTTCCTCATGCTGTAATGTGCAGAATGAGAAAACTCATGCGGAGTCAGAGATAACATCTGCTAGTGGTGAAAATGAAACATTAATTGAAGAATTGGAAATCAAACGAAAAGAAGTTGAGAGTTTGAAACAGCGTCTTGGAGAAGTTGAGGCAAAGTCTAAAGCAGATATGAAGGTTCTTGTCAAAGAGGTCAAGTCTCTTAGAAACTCCCAAAAAGAGATGAAGAAAGTGCTGAATCAGTATCTTGAGGAGAAGACTGATTTAGAGGTATAGTGAGCCTAATATCTAAAATGATAACCCTCGAACATTGTTATAGCAATAGCAATTTTGGTGGTTTTCTAGCAATGCTTGTTTGCTCTTACTGACAGCATGCTCAACATTTTCAGCTGGTTGTAAACTTGTTGTACCAATATGGCTAACTAACTAACTGCCCTTTCTTTCACTTGTGTACCCTGCATGCTACCCTGGAACTTAAAACTTAAAATCCTATAGAACTGTTGCCATGTTAAGCGTGGTGCATGCTAGCTGGTAAGATGTTCTAGCATTAAAAAATATGACTATCTCAATCACTAGACCATGAGTATTTTTTTTTTCTTTTGGTTTTTAACATCTCCGCGTGTTTCTTTTTTTTTTTCAATCGTGGATGGGATGAAGTTGATAGGAGCGCTTGGAGACTAGCTATCAATGTGCCTGAACCTTGAACTTATTTCTTTCGGGTTTCATCTCTAGCCTACCCCAACTTGCTTGGGAAAAAAGGCTACGTTGTTGTTGTTGTTGTTGTTGTTGTGGATGGGATGAAGTTGCTTTATCAAGCTGGGAAGAGCAGTTAAAGGCTGCGATTGTTCTTAAGACCAACAAATGCACGAACACTTTGTTTTATTTTGTTATCTCCATGCGATTCCTCTTGTCAAACTTGGATGGATAACAGTTGATCTATTTATACAAGCTATGGTCTAAAAGGATTTCTCTTTGTACATTCTTGATTTTTGGGTATTCGAATTTAGTACTGCTTCTTTATTTACTTATTAATTGCATGAGCTGAAGAAACGGGATGTGTATTTTTATGCATGCTAACATCTCAAGATCAATTACTTAAATCCAAGCTTCTGTACACTTGTAATGCTGTAATTTCAAATTTTATGCATTCAGTATTTTTAATAGTATCTTTTTTTTGTGCCAGAGGGTTATTAATAGAGAGAAGCAGCGGTCAACACGTATGAGGTTATCCCGAGAAAAAATTCTTCACGAGTGCAGACTGCTGCGTGAGCGTCTACAGGAATGTAGTGCTAAATTTCTAGCAGAAGAACAAGACAACTTTACTATAGATCCGTCGTCCTTGCCTGATGCACTAGATCTTCTGGCAACATCAGACAACAGAATACGCCTACTCGTTGCAGAGGTAAAATTTAAATGTTGTGATAGACTAATGTCATCTATTACCTGTTTTAAATGTTATGGTAGACTAATGTCATTTATTACCTGGGCCTGCTTGGCCAAATTCTAGTCTTGTATTCCTGGAGAGCAGCCAAAGCTATGTTTCTTTCCTTCAATATAGAAAAAGATACTTTTTGTCCTATGGTAAAGTAGAATGTTATGCAAGAAGATTAGAATTGTGTTACAAGCTCCGTTTCAAATTATAGGTTGGTTTGGCTTTTCTATATACATTACATTTGCTATGCACCTAGATGTAGGTTATGTCTAGATACATCGGAAAAACAATGTATCTAGAAAACCAAAATGACCTATAATTTGAAACGGGAAAGATATTTTATCCTAACATAGTAACATAGAGACGACTAATCCAGCTTCGAAGCTGGAGCTGGAGCAGTATTGTGAAATAGCTTAGTTTCTGAATTCTTTTTTTAATTGAATCTAGATTGTTTCAATTTTGTGAAACTGGGTGTAGTTAGGTAAACTTGGATAATGTCCCCAGCTCCCCACCAACTTCCTAGCTTTATAATTGTTAAGATGAATCACAAGTTTGCCACATCTAGTTCTGCAACAAGGGCTTGCACTCTGAGTTGCAACTCATGTTTGGAATTTTGTAACAATGCCTTCTTCAGTAGAAGCTAGTTTTTCTTTGGTTCTAAATTTGGAGTCTGAGGCATTTATGATAAATTTTACCTGGATATAGCCGCATTGGATCCTTGAATCATTTGGTTTAAGTTGTAGATTTTTTTCACCCTGGAAAACAAATTTCATGCGGTCAACACTCAACTTCATCCCACCACTTAATGTGGGTGCCTTTACTAATCTATGCTGTGCATTCATACCTCCAGGCTCAACTTCTAGCACGAGATGATGAGCAAGGTTCTTCTGATGATGGTGACAATTCTGATAGTAGATCCTCATTAACTATGTCCACTGAAGAGGCAATTGTTACTGGTGAAGATACAACGAGAATGCTGTCTGATCTGCTTATCGATAATGCGCAGCTGAGGCTGCGCCTCAATGCTGTCATCCGCAATGCTGTAAATACCGCCGTGAAGCCAGAGAAAGAAGGCAGTGGCGAAGTTCTCCCTAAGAAGACGGTCCTTAACTGGTTGCTCGACAGATGAGAATTGAGAAAGCACCTATGTATATTCTTGTGAATTAGATCCTCAAAACCTATGCGGCTTGATCAAAATTATATGATGAGCATATATAGGGCCAGAGAGTAGCCTCAGGATAAACAATGCCTCCATGCTTTGGGAGCCTGGAAGCTTGACATGCTGTTGTACGATTGTTTATCTGCATGAAAATCATGGAGGATAGTATATTTGGTGATCCGGTTGCGAGGATAGTAAGGTTTGCCCAGCTATGGAGAAACTCGCAATCGGGGTTAGATTCATAGGGGCCCCGTTTTTGCGTCATATATATGTATGTAAGCTGGCGGATACCTATATGTACATATATGTTTCTGGCTCTCAGCCCGTGGATCACCAGCATGACTATACACAGTGGCATCACTCTAGATCCATCATCTCCCATGGACTTGCCGTTCCAGTGTCAGTTGTGTATTTCAGTTTGAAGGAATATTCCACCACGTTCTTCTCATCTTTTGAAAGTTTGTTCTTCACTTGGTGCATTCAACTGTAAATGCCATGTCAGTATGCCCGTGCGTATCAGCCTCGGTGGCCTGGTCGCGATCGCATTCAGGATGATACAAAGTCGTTTTTCGTATCTTATCTGTGGTCCCTTGATCAAATCATGCAGAGCCCCGACGCATGGATCGCAGTCACAGCTGCACGACTCACTCGGGGAACATCTTGCACGGAAATCGCCCTAGGTCACGGGACGGACGGTCAGATGCAAAAAGCGCCCCGCGCTGGGGCCCGCCGGCGACCCAACCCGGGCCCACCTGTCTGCCATACAGCACCCGGCAAAGCTGCGCCGTGTGAACACACTCACGTTCCACTACACGAAAAAAAAGAACGCGCAGGTCCCACGCAGACGCAGGCCACAAGCTAACGTATAAACACTAAACAGATTATTTTAAAAGGAAAAAGAGGAGAGAGTGGGGCAAAAAAAAAATCAACGGTAAACGAGAAGGGACAACGCGATAAATACCCCCCCGCTCTCGGCGAGCACGGACGAAGCCGTCACGAACCCAACCCAACCCCATCAGAGCCCATCTTGCGACCCGGGACCAGACCAATCAGGGCGGCTCTCCGACGCGGCGGCGACCACAGAGAGGGAGCGGGGTCGAGGCCGGACGTGGGATCGTCGGCGGGGCGGGGAGGAAGCGCGCGCGCGGCGGATGTCCCGCGGCGGCGGGGACTAGGGCGACGGCGGCGGCGGGGACCGGGTGCTGCGGCGGCGCGACGAGGCGGCGGCGCGGGAGGGCGGCGGCACCATGTCTGCGGTAGTCTGTGGCAAGAGGTCCTCCTCCATCTTCGCCGACGAGCTCCTCCCGCCGTCCCCTCCCTCCCCTCACCACCACCACCCGGCGGCCAAGAGGTCCCGCCGCTCCCCGCCGCACCGCGGCCGCCGGGAGGGGCTCCTGCTCCAGCTGATCCCCCTCTTCCCCGACATGGATCCCCAGGTACGCCTCCCGAGCTCTATCCTTTCCTCTCCCCATGTCCCGTAGGTCGTAGATGGCGAGATGCGGCTCCGGTCCCCGTGATCTAGCGCTCACCATTTCGGGTGGGATCGGTACTCCGACGCCGAGGCGCGGTTTCGCTGCGGGTAAAGTTGTGATCCCCAGCGATTTTATCGTGTGCTGATGGGGATTTGGGCGCGGAATCGGAAGATAATGGCACCTGGAAGCTGAAATGGAGCTCCTTTTCTGGGTTTGATGTCTTTTTACTTACAAACTACGAGATGTTAGGCTGAAAAGCTCCATTTCCTGTGTTGTCTTTGATTGATATATGCTTAAATGCTTGCTCAGGTGCTTGGGATACTGTGAAGGTAGAAATAGAATTCTAGAATGGGTTGCCACTGCTGCATTCGATGGCTTTGGGGCATGATGGCACTGAAAATCGTTTGTCAATATGTTTTCATCAACTGATATCCTGTGTAAGCTTTCTTCTACAGTGGTAATTGCCAAGGGGAGGTCTATGAACATATGGATTAGCCATAGTTAATTCGTCTCACTTCTGAAGCTGTACACATCATGTCCTGTAGCTGTTTCAAGAATGTGATGTCCCCAGCACACAAAATGAATTTCTTTAATCTACAAGGTTTTCCTACATAGGCACAAAATTATTCTCCTGCTGGCTCCTGATGGTTTGAATTATTTCTGTGTAGTATGAACTAGGTCTTATTTGTACTAAATGCAGATATTTACTTTCTCTGCTATTATCTATACTATATGTGCAACTAAGCTGACAATGGTTATTTGAAACAATTGTAGTTGCTTGAAAAGGCTCTGGAATCATCTGGAGATGACTTGGATTCTGCAATAAAGAGTTTGAACGAGCTGCGCTTGGAGTCCACTGGTCTCAAATCTGAAAATGGCCAGCATACTGTAATTCAGCCATCTGTTGAAGGTTGTTTTTCTACCAAAGACCCTTGTTTTCCTTTGATGCAATCATGTTTCAACAATCATACCTCCGGCAATGAATTGATGGAAGCTTGGGTTTTGATACTCCCATTTGAATTTGTCCATGAGTATTATTTGGAGCCCTATTATATTACTAAGGTTTCCTTGATTTGTTAATCCATAAATTTGTAACCATGCGATGTCTCAAACTCATGCTTGGATCATAAATTTATAATACATAGAATTGGATCATACTGCTTTGTCTCTGGTTTTGCGCATAACTTCACCTTGACATAACATCAAGCTGTGAGCTCTTGCACTGCATTTAGTGGTTAACATAATGATGTATCACCTAGAATAGTATTACTGCCTTGGTAATATGATTGTATCACAATTTATTTCCTAATTCTTTTTTTTTAATTTCTGAAAAGCAACCCTAGATTTCCAGATTGTATTACTGATAGTAGCAATGATTTTGCATCCTTAATAGGCATTCCTGATGGTGGTGTGGATACCTCTACAGAACATCTGCCTGCCGCTGATAATTATCAGACAAGTAATAATGGCTCTGAATGGGTTGAGCTATTTGTCAGTGAGATGACTAATGCTTCTGACATAGATGACGCACGGGCTCGGGCATCTAGAGCTTTGGAAGCTTTGGAGAAGTCCATTGTAGAGCGTGCTGGAGCTGAAGCTTCACAAAATCTGCATAAGGTACACACGGGTTATTACATCCTGATCCTGTAATTACCTGTAGCATTTGATTAATTTTGTAGAAATCTTGATGAGCGAGGAGGGCATGTTCATTAATAATACTTGCACATTTCCTTGTCATATAGGAAAACATGATGCTCAAGGAGCAATTGACAGTCGTTCTGCGAGAGAACGCTGTCCTGAAGCGGGCAGTCGCCATTCAGCATGAGCGCCAAAAGGAGTTTGATGAAAGGTCTCATGAAGTCCAAAGCTTGAAGCAACTTGTTTTGCAATACCAGGAACAAGTGAGGACATTAGAGGTAATAATCCTAGTCCTTCAGTCATGTTTCTTTTCTCAGTGACATGTCAACTGACGAAACTTTTGGGTTTTGGTCATGTTCTGCAGATAAACAACTATGCCCTCACAATGCACCTCAAGCAGGCTCAGCAGAACAACTCCATACCTGGGCGCTTCAATCCTGATGTCTTCTAAGCATAGCTGCAGGATGACCACCTTCAGATTAATAATCTATGAAGATGTCATGTTTTACCAACTCCCCCTGGAGTGGGGATGTGGGACTGGTGGATTCACTCCCCATGGGTCCAAAATTTTCTTGTGACAATATATATTTAATTGTGCTGCCTTCATGCAATTTGGCTATTCGATATAGTAATGTTTTGAGAGTTTCCCCATGGGTGTTTCAATCTATGGCCCTGTTTGGCAGGGCTCCACCAGCGGCTCCGGCCGGAGCCCTGCCAAACGGGGTCTTCACCCTTGGCTCCGGCTCTGGAGCCCCGCGAAACGCGCTCACTGGAGCACTTTGGCGTTGGTGGAGCCACGAAATGGTGGCTTCACCTGGCTCCGAGGGACTCCAGAGCACCATTACCAACCCTACCCTCGAGCAGACATGTGGCCGACGGCCGCCGCAGGAGCGCGGCTCGCGGAGAGGAGGGTGGCCGATGGGAGCTTGCCGCGGCGAAGGGAGGTCGTGCGCCGGCAGCAGCTTGAGGTGCGGCGGGGCGGGTTGGTGAGAGCGCGGACGAGGAGGGCAGCCGATGGGAGCTCGCCGTGGGGGCAGCCCGAGGCGCGGCGGGGCGGGGCGGAGAGATCCCAGGGTCGCTGGCGAAGCGGAGGTGGGGCGGGCCGCCGGAAGGGAGGAGGGCGGCGGCCAGCAGGGCCGCGAGTGCAGGGGTCGGCCGGAGCTCGCGGCGGCGGTCGGTGGGAGGAGGCGCAGACGGCAGGAGGAGGGGCGCGGGTGGAGTCCGGTGGGTGCGGCCGAAGCTCGCAGCGGCGGCCGGCGGGAGGAGGTGGTGGTGGCCTGTGGGAGGAGGACCAGGAGGTGCGGGCGGCAGGAGGGAGGCGTGCCGTGGGGAGGAGGCGACCGGCGGCGGCAGCGGGGAGGAGAATGCTGGCGGCGGCCGCGGGGAGGGGCCGCGGGGGGCCGGCGGCGCGGGCGGAGGGCTGGAGGCAGCGGCGCAAGTGGAGATCGGGACGCGGGGCGGAGGAGAGGAAGGGGGACGGACGATTGGATAAGGAGAGGAGGAAAAAAAGAAAAGGAGGGGAAAAGAAAAGGAGAGGAAAAAAGAGAAAGGAAAGAAAAAATAAAAAAAATATCGGAAAGGGCAACTTAGACATTTCACAATTCCAGTCCAATAGATGAAGCCATTTTGCCAAACGTTTTTCAAAACCGCTCCAGTTCCACCAGAGGAGCCGGAGCCCTCCCAAACAGGCCCTATGACTACATGCACTCCTGCAATTTGGTCTGTTGGCTTTTAATTTCTCCAAATATATTCAGAGTAATCCATGAGTTCAACAAAGAGCTCACACCGTATAACAGATATCGAGATTCCAATGTTGCTTTTGCCAATTATTTATGACCATATCTTGTAAATCAAGAGAAAGTGTCCCATTGTGAAAAGAGGTCATCAGCGCCATGGACTGAGGACACGTTACGCATAGGAGAGAGATAAAAGGATATCTTCGTTGTTATTGAAATTGTACAAAACATATCAATAACTATTTAGAATCACGTTCTTTCTTCGCACCAAGTTAATAGAGACAACAGCTTCTTTTTTCCACCTATGTGCACTTTCCTTTTTTTTTTGAAATAAAACCCATGTGCGCTTTCTAATATCTCGAAGCTCCATAGGCGATTAAGTATGCATAGTTTGGTTATTTTCTCTCCCTCTCATTTTAGCCACTCCCTTTGTGATGGGATATCCGTCGACCATTGACACGAAAAGAAAGGAAAAATGTCACATTTATTTGCTCGAGTCAAATGCATGATTTCATCAAAGTTTAGGATGAAGGAAAGTTATGGTGTCCACACGTAACATTGCATTATAATTTAGGATGGAGGAAAGTTATGGTCTATTTTAACTCTTTCGGCTAGCAAAAGTTGTCATTTCAGATCAGACAAGTAAAATGTACGCAGCAAAGAACTTACTTGTTTTGTCTGAAACACCAAATTTTGTTGAGCTGTTGTAGTGTGAGACTAAGAAACCAATCTCAATGGAGTGCAACAGGAGTGTCATTAGTATTAAATATCATAACACATCAGTAAATTTGCTGATATGATAAGAGTTATTTATAAGTCTCGAGCTGCATGCACCAACCAATTTAACCCAAAAATTTAAGCTAATGGGAGTGTTTAAGATAATTATACGATGACACTCCCTACTGTGGCTGACCTGAGGACCTGTTAATGGTAGATCGGGATGTGTATCAGTCTACCAGAAACCAGATATACACCACGTCATGCAATTGAAGCAACACAGTAAGATAACCTTCACCTCACCAGTCATCATAGAGAGAAAAACGTGAAAGGCTCAAAGTCAGTGAGCTACTGAATGGGACTTTAGGCTCTAGTAGCATTTTTCAGGTTCTAGATTCGAATACCGATGGAGGGAATTTTAGATTGAGGTTAAATTCTCCTCGCTGGCTAGAGAAGACAGGGTTCAAAGGTTTTTTTTGGCCGAGCAAAAGTTGCTGCTTCTTGATAAAAAAAATGGCGAGAACATCGTACCCGATCGAGTTTTTTTTAGAAAGCCACTGAGAGCTTGGTGGAGGAGCTCTCACGTTTATATACACTGTGTTCGGCAACCAGCTTCAGCTCCAGCCCAACATTATTTTTCTCTCACACCACTCCAGCCTCCAGCTTCAGCCAGCCCAACAGTATTTTTCTCTCATACCACTCCAGCTCCAGCTCCAGCCTGCCGAACGCAGTGATATTTTATTTATTGTAGTTCTGGAATACAAAATCGTTACAAACTAAAGTTTAATAATATAACAAAGATAACTACTTTAAAACAATATATTTATCAACAAATATTTTAATAAATAGATATATAAAAAATAAAACTAAAATAATAAATAAGTTCCCCCGCTTGATTTGGCGGAGGAATCTCGAGCTTGGAGGAGGAGCTCGGTCCTGGCCGGTCGTGTTCCGGGATGCCGGCCGTAGGAAGCTCAACCATTAGGACGTTGGCTGGGGCGAGCTCGTGTGGCACTCGATTTGGACCGGCGCCGCTTGATCTGCTAGGAGAAGGAAGATGCGAGGTCGAGGCACCACTGCAAAATAGCAACAGCCGACGAGTAGAGCCTCCTATGCGTCCGTGGGAGAAGAGGCTCGGGAGCAGAATTTAGGAGCCTCCTAGCGGGGATGTCTCCAGTGCTCCCAGCCCATGAGGTGCTCCCATGCTCCCATTAAAAAAATACAAAGAAAAAGTTCTTGGTAAATTCAACAAAAAATATGTGTGCATACATGATTACAGGTTCTACATTGTTGCAAAATTCCAAGTCCAACGAACTTTTGTGTAAAGAGTAACAAAAAAGACAAAACCAGCATGTTGTTAGCGGGCATGATAAACAGTAAAAACGGACCCGTTTACATGCTGATTTTGTCTTGTTCCTTGCTCCGTGCACAAATATTCATTGGATCTGAAATTTTGCAACAATGTAGAGAATTGAATCATCTATCCACATATATTTTTGGTTGAATTTACCGTGCACTTTTCCTTTGCATTTTTTTGTGGGAGCATGGGAGTACCTATGGGTGCGGGAGCACCGGAGACGTTCTCGCCTCCCTAGAGCAGGGGTACAAGGAGTTTATTATTTTTTTAATATATCCTGAGTCCCTATTGTCGAGTAGGAACTCTATGGGTCCGGTCCCTTTCCACCCCAGCGCCCCCACCTCCCGTTTTCCTCTTTATGCAAAGGTTGTATCATAAATTTGCAACAAAGTGGATGGGCAAGATGCAAATACCAGTTTTATTATATAAATAATATCCAGAATCAAAGATTGTTCCCTAACAGCCCTCTTTCCTCTCTCTTTTCAGTCTGCGCCGCCCCCCAAACCGTCCCCCCCCCCCCCCCCCGAGAAAACCCTGAACTCCGCTAAATTCGAGGAAAATTCCATGGGCGGCGGCGGCGACATCACCCCCACCAGCATCCCCTCCTCACCGTCGTGCTCGTCGGAGGTTCCTCCTGGTGATTTCTCTGCCACCACCCTATGATCTCATAGTTCCCAATCTGGAACGATCATCACTTTATTGAACTTGACTTTTTTTGTGAGGGTGTAGAGTTCGCCGACTACGTGGCCATCTCGTCGGTTTGCAACGACGAAGCATCTGATGGGTGCTCTGACTGCGACGACGCCGAGGTTGAGGCTCTCTACTTCGGCCGCAGGCTGCAGGACCGCCTGCGAGAGGCGAAAGAGTTCATCAGGAGGTAACCTGATTTTTCTTTTCCTTTTTCTTTGGAACAACACAATCGGCAGAGTCCGAAATTCTAAAAGTAAATCTCTCCCTTTCAGCCAATCTTTCCGAAAACTATGTTCTTGGTGTCTGATTACGGTTTCTACGGTAGAATACACCAATAGTCAAATTACAGTTTTTGATACAAAATACAACGATCGCATCTTGAACATACTCTGTTTACCAAACAAACACGATTTTTTTTAGACTGAATTTCTGGTTTTGTCAAATAAACCACCGAATCTAATTACTGGAAAAGATTAATAACTGTCACCTAACAGTGCAGTGTTGCGGTGCGCCACAAGCCCCTAAGTTCACTTTATTAATCTTCAACTCAGTAAGTGTGTTATTAGAAACTCAGTTTATGAGCAGGTATAAGCCTGGGGATTGCATTGAGGGAGCTGGCGGCACAAAAGCTGGGGATTATATCTTGCCCGAGATCACTACACTACTTTTAGTGGGCCCTAGAGGTGCGGGCAAGAGCACACTTGTGAACCGAATTACAAGGGTCTTTGACAAGGATGATGTTCCCTTTGCACCAGATCGAGCGCAGGTGTCACGTAAGTTTCTGTATTGTTTTTTTTTGTTTTTTAGGATGCTGTTTCTTGGCAATTTGCAACTGAATTTGTTTGTCTATTACTGTTTATTTTGCTAGGAAATTCAAAATCAAATGGTACGCTTTTTCTTCAGGAGTACCCAATTCCGAGGAATTCGACTGCTATATGTATTTATGATACACAGAGCTTATCAATCGATCCACAGAAAAAATTCAATATGCTGCAGCAGTGGATGACAAAGGGAATCAGCCATGGGGAGACAATGACGTGGTAAGCAGTTTGTAATTATATTATCTTATCTTTGTGCTTTTTAGCATTTATTTGGCTTTACATTTGTGACAACTTTTGAGTCATCACTTAAAACTTGGTAGCCTTTTGTTTCTTGTGATGAATTTATCAAAACAGTATACACTGAATGATGTTGTAAGAATAGTGATTTATTCTGAGTGAGCAAAACTTAAAATGCTCCTCTTTTTTTTCTGCCAACATATCTGAGCAGATTGTAGCCAGGATCACGATATCTTTTGAATTTGGATTTTGGATGTGACAGTGTTGTAATCATCCAAAGAAGTCCTCATTTTGCCATATTATTTCTATTTTCACCTCATGTTTCTTAATCCCCAATTAATTATACTTGAAAAGCTATGCTTGAGTTAATATTTAATAGAAAAATCATGAAAAAAATTCAAGAGTTTGTTACATGACTTACACGTTGGAATGCACATAACATGGCATTCAGAATATTTTTATGTGGTAATATTGCTTGGCATGTCTGTTTCATTTTTCTTAATTTTCTTGTAGCCTTAAGCTGCGGAAGTAGCATATCAAGACTACTCAACATCACCTACCTCAATGAATTTGTTTTACAGTTTTAGCAGGGATACTGATGAAGGAAATAAAACTAAGGACATCAAACCATTTGGGAGACAATTCAATATTCTTTGTTACAAAACCAGGAAGGTCAACTTTGTTATATTTGTTGTTGATGGTGTTTCTATCCTTGAGGCAACTGAAAGCAACAAGAAAGGATACATTGACATACTGCGTGAAACATTTATGTATCCATTTTTATCAATTGGAGGTAGGGATTGCTAAGATGTTTATAGGATAATGCATCCCTTTTATAATAGGAATTTTACTAATACAGTTTTTTCACATAGATGAATAATACATTTAGTTAATTCCATATTCCTGTAACTGGTACGATGCTTTTTAGAGAAAATGTACGTGTACATATTATTGATTTTTGTAGTAATATATCTGGATATAAATTATTGGTTTGCATTGTTTACTTGATTTGTGAAGAATGCTCGTTTTGCATTGATATTTAAAACTAGCTATTGTAGACATGGATGTGATGATGACAAACATTACTGCAGATGACAAACCTGTTGTTGTGGTCACACATGGTGATTGCCTATCGATGCTCCAGCGCGCACATGTTCAAAACGAGTTAGCAGAAGTATTTGGCATTCCTGCCTGTCAAATTTTTGATATACCAGGTATTACATTGCTTGTGTCATGTTTCAAACTTTTAGTATGCAGTATTATGATGTACTACATCTGATATATTCTGAACAGGATCTGATGATTACCAAACTGATCTGGCTATATTGGATATGTTACGTTACTGTATCCAACATGCTGAGCAGAACTTCCCCATTAAATTGAATTATCTTTTAGAGGTTTGAATTTCTTCCTTCGTATCATGGATCAATAAATTTTTTTCATACAGCATTAAAAGTTAGCAATCCCACATTAAAAAAAAACTTTCTAGTGATGATTCACCCATTGTCTTTACAGGGTAATTTAGATCTCCATTCTCGTTTTGCCCAGAAACATTCATTTTCCATCACATCATCACAATTGAACTTTATTTAAGGAAATGTAATGTTGTTAGAAGCTTGGCTCGAGACAGTAACAGGCTTTGTTTTCTTTTGTTAAGATCTCCTTTTTGAGTCTGCGACTTCTCCCTGTACATACTTCCTTATTTTATTCTTCTATAAAATTGTGCAGTAGGGGTCTCCCCTCCTGTTTCAGTAAGAAAAGGTAGTGTTGGATTTGGGGGACAGCCAGCCAGGGGGCAGGCTCCCTCGCATGGCAGGATTTTTCGGTATATTTCTTGCTTGCCTTTATGGATTATCTCCGTGCTTTAACAAAGAGTCCTCAACCATTTGGAACTGATGTATATGAATAAATAAATAACTATTACTGACCTGTTGCTAGCTTCTTGATCTCTCAGTTCCCAACTTAGTGGGGGAGACTATTCAGCTACTTTGCCGTCCTAATTCTTGGGACAGAGATTCTCCTGCAGTACTGCTACAGTTTTTTTTTTTTTTTACATCAACCAAACAAAATGTCAGTAATTAGTAGTAAAGAGGGCTACAAATGATTTAGCGCTTCTCACAGCTTTCCTAAACAAGTTATTGGTCAATAGGCAGTAGCAGTTGATAACTTGAATTGTGTTATTAAACCATAGTCTTCCTTTCATGTATTAACTATAAAAAAAAATTCGACCTGCGAGGGGCTAGCCGCCCCCCCCCCCCCCCCCCCCCCCCGAGCATTCTTAGAAGGAGGCCTTCTAACGCAGGCCGAGAAACCCCCCGAACCCCGGCTCTTTCTGACCTTGGGTCTGGTGCCATTTCCTGGAACCGTTACCCAGGCCGGGACCGTTACCCACTGGGCCGGGAAACCGTGACGCCAAGCCGGGCCAGGCTGACTACACAGCCCAAGCTATCAGGAGCACAGCGAGGGGGTTTTTTCCCACAGGCGGGGAAATTCGCCCCGGTGGGGGTTCGAACCCCCCACCTGTGGAGTGCCGCCGGTTGCTTCGCACCACTCGGGCTAACAACCTTAGGCTTCATGTATTAACTATCATTCTATCAATAGTCCATATAAAGCTAAAGGAGAACTAAACCTGCATTGTTTGTTTTCTACCTCGACATGTTATTTCTAGTGATATTTCAGCGTCTAGTTCTATATAGTAGCAGGTTTGACATGTTAGCACTAGTGATACTTTTCACTTTCTTGCCATGCCTGTCGTTTGTCAGAATTTAGATTTGTAAAGATCGTTCTGTAAAATAAAAAGATTTCCTGCACTACTACTTACAACAAAGCTCATATTGGGCAGGTGCGTGGGCGTGAAACTTTTAAGAACGCAGCAGAGCGGTTGATGGCCTTAGATGCAGTAATCGAAGCCACCATTATTTTCCTTTGCATCATGATTCTTCTGATTCGAGTTTCAGATAAATTGCTGCAATTGTAACTATGTCCCGCATTGTAAATAAGAAAAACAGGGAAGACATTCCGCCTTCTTCCAATGCCATAATCTGACGAACATTTGTGCAGCATAATGAACCTGTTATGCTAATTCCAGTGTCTGGGCCGCCTTTGAACAAGATCCAACAATGTGGAAAAGAAAATGGGTTAGGGGGTGTTTGGATCATAGGGGTTAAACTTTAATCCTATCTTTTGACACCGATTAGATGGACTGAATAAGGGCTAATTGCAAAAGTAATTGTACAAGTTGTGGCTAATTGTTGAGATGAACCCATTAAACCTAATTAGCCCATGATCAGCACGTGTTTACTGTAGTACAATATTGCCAAATTTATGATTTCATTAGGTTTAAAGGATTTATCTCGACAATTTGCCTTTATTTATGCAATCGGTTTTGTAATTAGCCTACATTTACTCTTAATTAGTGTGGGGACTGAAATTTTTGTCTCACTATCCAACGGGGCCTTAGACTCCTGTAATCCATTTTGCGAAGGAAATAGAATTCACAAAGTTCTTTGTTCGTGAAGGAATATAGGGTGGATAGCTAGCTACATCAGTCACGGAAGAAATAAAGTTCTATATATTTAGGTTCTTGAGAAAGAAAATGCATAATAGGGAGAAAATACATGACTGGGTATCAATAAAAAGTGAATGCGGCAACATTAACTTTTACTTTTCATTCATCGGTCCTAGCAATGCTCAGTTCCTCACAAAGGTGTAGTACATGTCTCCAGAGCATCTGAACGGCATCAGGGGATTCAGGGAAGATACATGCAGACCTATCGATCGAGCTGTTCAATTTTTGCCGCTGCCAAACAAGGTTTGTAAATGAATGCCAAACACATGGACAAGGCCACCTTGCTGGCCAGGGTGGTTTGCCAGCTGAAGGACCTGAAGAGGAAAGCCGCCGAAACCAGGCAGCCGCTGCCCATCCCTGCAGAGGCCAACGGCGTTACCGTCGACTGCTACACGGGCGCGGCGCCGCCGCCGCCGGCTAGGGGAGGCTGACGACGCACATCAGGCCTCCATCACTTGCGATGAAAAGCGCTTTTACAATTCATCCGCGTAAATATCTAAGTAGAATCCATTCTACTTACAATTCGGACACTGAGACGTCTTTATGTCAACAAGTTTTGAATAAAAATATTTCTCAAAGTTCAAAAACCTAAACCTTTGTTACACAAAAATAAATGATAACTAAAAATATTATAACTAAAAATGAAATACTCTGATGATGCTATCGTTTTCCACAGGTCATATATGAGGCTTCGAGTGGGCGGGGAGGATCGTTTCAAGAGTAAATTCCATCTATGACGTTGAAAAATATAACTCATCCCTTGTGTGTCTTGGCATATAGGGAATTTTTTTTTATGTCTATGATATGTGAGGTCAATGTCATATAAGGGATGAGTATAATTTCCAATGCCATAGAACGTGACCTTCCCTTCCTGCCCCCAACTGCCAGTAGTAGTGAATTGAAGTTTTGTGTTGGAACTTGGAAGCTAGCCGCGCTACTAGCTGTCAAAATTTACTGAGTAGCGCGTGCATGCAAAACCGTAGCGCAGATAAGCTGTCAGCCAGACGTCGACGGAGAAACCCCGGCGGAGACGCGGCGCGCGCCGCCTCGAGCCTCGCTCCACCATGGGGATGGAGATGAAGCATTTCAAGATCCCCCGCCGCGTCACCGCCATCGACCTCGCGGGGCAAGGCCTGGCGGGGACCCTGCCGTCCTCCCCAGGGTTAACCATTTCGTTTTCCGGTCAAATCCCGGTGTTTAGCGGAAACGGAATTCCGTTCCGAAATTTCGGTAAATTTCGGCGAATTTCGTTGAATTTCGGTCGAAATTTGTTGAATTTTGAATTTGAAAACGAAATATACCGAAAAATACCGAAATTTCGGATCCCGGTAACTAGCGGAAACGAAAAATTTTCCGAAATTTCGCCGAAATTGTTAACCCTGGTCCTCCCTCTCCAGCCTCACCGCGCTGGAGTCGCTCGAGCTCCAGGGCAACGCCCTCTCCGGCGCGGTCCCGCCGCTCCGAGCCCCGTCCCTGACCCGCCTCTCCCTCGAGGGCAACGCCTTCACGTCCCTCCCGGGGGACTTCCTCCGCGCGGCGCCCGCGCTGCGGAGCCTCAGCATGGACGGCCTGCCCCTCCCGCCGTGGCCGTTCCCCGACGCCATCTTCAGCTGCCCTTCCCTCCGCGCCTTCTCGGCCTCCAACGCCAGCATCACCGGCCGCTTCCCGGCGGCGGCCGTGGTCGCCAGCCTCACGTCGATCAGGACGCTGCGCCTGTCCCACAACAACCTCACCGGCGTGATACCGGCGTCCCTGGGCAGGATGGCGAGCCTGGCAGACATCTCCCTGTCCTACAACCACCTCCAGGGCCCGGTGCCGGCGTTCGGCCCCGCCGTGGCCGCCGACGTGGTCGCCGGGAACGGCTTCTGCTTGGACGAGCCCGGGCCATGCAACGCGCAGGTGAGCGCTCTGCTGCGGGTGGCGGAGGGCTTCGGCTACCCGCTCAATCTTTCGAGGTCGTGGACGGGGAACGACGCCTGCAATGGCTGGCTGGGCGTGGTATGCGACGCGTCAGTGGTGACCGCCCTCGGCCTGACGAACTACAACTTGTCAGGGACGATATCGCCGGCCATCGCCAACTTGACAGGGCTGAGGAAGCTTGACCTGGCCGGCAACCGTCTCACCGGGGAGATCCCGGATGCCCTCGCGGCGTTGCCGAATCTTGTCCTCGTTGATGTCAGAAACAACAGGCTCACCGGCAAGCTGCCCAAGTTTAGGGCATCGGTTGATGTGTCAGCAGAAGGGAACAGCCCAAGTTTGAGGAGCCATCATGGTTCAGGGCAAGGTAGTCTCGATGATGGCTCTTCACCATCTTCAGACTCCGCTGCAGATGCCTCATCAAAGTTGAGTGCAGGAACTACTGTTGGCATTGTCGTAGTTGTGCTTGTTTCCTGGATGGGCAATTAGCCTGTAAATCTCTTGTTTGTCTCCATAAGATCCTATTTTAATTCAGATTTGCCTATGCTTCTCTGAGTTCCTAATGAGCTTTTGCAAAGCTTTTATGTTATCTGAAAGTCCAAGTGAGCAGCCCGCCATGGCACAATCAAGAGGCTCGATGTAAAACACAGTTGCGCATATGGTTCTCTACTCCATCTTAGTAACCAGCCACTAAATCTGCATAAAGCTAGTACAACACATGCCACGGTTTTGACTTACTGTTGTCTCAATCTCAGGTAACCAAATCTTATATCCGCATCCATCATAAAACGGTAACAAGTGAAAAAGAAGACAAACACAGAGCATGGGCGGCAAACCATATGTAGGAGTTGCAGTACAAATTCAGAAGAAGAAAAAAGGGAACAAATAATTCCTGCACTGCAGGACGAGCTTCAGGTTAGATGTGTCACAAGGCATATGTATTTCTGTGGGTATTATTTGGTAAAGGCATAGCGTGTATGTACAATTACTGCACCAAAGTGAGCACTGGCTTTAAGAAAAATAAATACCAGATAATTCCTAAGCGAACTCCCGGGATTCCTTGGAAGACAGTATCCTCATCAGAACCTGCAAAGAGTGCAAATTTCTGTTGTTCATGATCTTAGTATAACATGAGCTAATGATTGAAATTCACAGTAATTAGAATTCTCTTTCGCCTGCATGTTGACAAGTAATGCACGAGTTGCCCTACAAATGGTAAAATGATTACACCACCCTATACATAACACTAACAAAGTTGGGGCCTGCAGATGTTGTCGCCATCATCAAAATGGGTCAACAAAATGGCTACAAGCATAGCTTAAATGAGTCAACAAAAATACAAATACATCCCGTTCCATCCTTATCCTACTCTCTTGCTGCCATCAGCCATTTTGCTTGTCAGCCATGCCTTTCTTTGTTGTCAACCATCAACACAAAGGGCACGGAATCATAATAGTCAGGCTTTGTTGTCGACGCGTTTGTTGGCAAGCACTACCACCGGCGCAACAAGCGGCAACAGGCGCAACAGCAAGGTGGCTAGCGCAGGCTTCAGGTGCTGTTTTCACGGGAGAAGCTAGGAGTTTGTTTCCGCATTAGTAGGAGGTTGTTAGCAGGTTGTTAGTAGCTAGCTTGATCGGGACCTAATCTATAAAGGTCACCGCCTAGCTTGTAATCAGGATCATCGAGGAATAAAGCTCTCCCGCTTTGGGTGCGAGCTGGCTTCGGTCACGGCCGAGGAACCTGTCCTCGCCGGTGACGAAGACAGTCCGGCGCCCGTCCACTCCTCGCGTTACGTCCTGCGCTCTCTTCCCCAATCCCAGCTGCTTCTGCGTTCCCCTCTGCGCACTCCACGCCGGCCACGCTGTACCAGGCTTTTACTAGCAATAATGATTAGCTTAGCTGATTGCTTTCTATAACTACAGTGGCAACCCTACAAGTGAGAAATTGTTTTTTACTTTTGAGTAGTGATGAAAAAATGTTACCATGAAACAACTTGCTACTATTACCAATTCACCATCATACATGACGACTACCGATACACAGACAATTTGGTGCTATTAGATAATAATCTGCAAGCAGTCATATAAAGCAAAAAATAAAACTTCTTTAGGACAGCCACACATGGTTCACTACTCTAGGGCATAAAATTAGGCATACCAAATATGTGGTCCCTTTCTTCTAGAAGAAAAACAGCATAACCATTTCTATAACTGTATCATCAATCTTTCAGAGAAATTTCAAATGTCATGCACTGGAATTTACCTTAAGGACGAAAAGAGCTTGCAGACTGCTTCAAAGATTTCATCTGCAGTGCCCGTGGCATTTATCTGCATGCAGTTGAACAGTTCTAGTGTTATACGTACTATACCCTCAAGTCGACATACAGAGAAAAACATTATACCAAGTATATCCCTGGTTCATCTCCCTTTTGCAGCAATTTAGCGACTTAACATATGCAAGGGATGTTCCCCGGATGATCACACCAACAGTTGCTCATCTAAAATCTAACCGATATGTAGATTTCACTTCTCCCCAAAACAAAGAAAGTTGAGGTTATACAGCAACGCAGACGTTATCAAAGGAACTGTGTCATATCTGTTAACTTTTGTGTTTCAACACATGCCGCCATTTATGCTTCTTTAATCATATTCTTCTTAAGTACATACACTGACATTAGATAGATTCCGGAATACAGATAGAAATTTTACAGTTAGACAAAGAAGCTTTGCCATTCAGCTTTGCAACAAAAGGAGTCAGAGCAATGTAAGATATAGAAGTTGTCCTGTTTGCATAGCTGTGTGCAGAACAAAATAGTTTACTTACCTTGCGAACCTTTCCCCTAGAAGAATAGTAGTCAATAACAGGAATATTCAAACTCTCAAACACCTTAAGACGCTTCTTGATTGTCTCAATGTTATCATCAACCCGCCCCTAAAAGGTATTTGTGAGAAAATGACAATAATAGAACAAAAGGAAGGGATTGACATAACTTAAGCTTAAACTTAGTATATTCATATTTGCATTGCCATATTTCAAAAACCTTCAGTAGATTTCTGCTAAATATTTGTTATGCGCCTTAGATTACTGAGTTAAATAAGTTATTTTTTTCGTTTTTTTTCTTTATAATATATGAATATAATTCTATTTTCAACTACGGAACACGATTCCTCACACTATACTGTGGGAAAATCATGCTTGCTTTGAGTAAATATCAGTCAAGAGTTCAAGAGCGAAGGGTAGAGACTAACCTGGTTACGGCCTAGAAGGCGTTTAACCATCTCATCCTCAGGACAGTCAAAGAAAACCACAATGTCTGGTTCTCTTCCAACCTGAAAGTTTTTGGTACACATACATTGATGTATTAGAATTGAGAACAGGTATGAAGGAGTACTAATTTACATAAACATGAAAAAAAAAACTCAGGTGTCATGCTGGTCTTCTTAATAAATGACTGCACCAGCACTAATTGATATAAGTACTCCAAAAGAGTGCATAATTCTCAAGCATCACACAGTGATTTGTACAATTGTGATCATCTGCTTATTCATAAGACATACTAGTAATAGAAGTATAGGCCAGCATGCATGCTGTAGTAAAAAAAGTAAAGTCATGTCTGCTAAAGTTATTAAATAAATTGAGCAGCTTTAAACAGCAGAAAGGTCCATCCATGTGAAGTATTGGCAAAAAAAAGTTCAACCAGAAGTCCAGAACTGATGTGTTGAACCGCACAGAGTTTGTAATTGTTTATCCAAAAAAATCACTTTGTAGGCAGTCCTGAACTATCAATGCAATGCAATGCAGGGGGGGTCAAAATTGACTTACAATTCTTTCAAAAGCGATTCTGTTTTCCTCACACCTTGGGAAGCCATCAATAAGAACCTTATTGGCATTGCTCGCTTCCATAGCTTTCCTGATGAGTTCCACGGTTATCTCTGATGGGACAATCCTCCCTTCCTTAATGATGTCCACGATCAACTCCCTGAAGTGTAAAACCATGCGTAGCGTTGAAGCAATGCACTGAAATTCTTTGCACAGGAAGGGCATCCAAAGATGGACAGGAGGAGATGACAGGAGGAGATCATATGACAAGATACTATTACCCTTTCTCACTGCCAGATGCTATTTCATGGCGCAGAAGGTCACCAGCGCTCAAATGGGCAAATCCGAAATCTAAAGCAATCTTGGTGCATTGTGTTCCTTTGCCACTGCCAGGACCCCCTACAGGGAGGAATTTGTTGTTGAATGATGTGATTATGCAGCATTGAACCAACCAGAGTCAAACTTCAAATAGCATCGGTTTGACATTCATTGAGTGGAAGTCTGTTAAGTATGTCTCTAGTAAATACTCGTGTGGGTTTTACGGTCCATATATGTCGGGGCAAAAGTGCATGTAAAGTAGGCAAAGTAGAATCTTCATCTCAGGGGGCAAAAAAACAAGAAGAAGAAAAAGGAAAACTTTACCTAAGACGAAAGCAATGAACGGCTTCTGGGAATTGCCACCATCACTTCCCTGGAGAAACAAGAGATCCCAGTGAATCGATTACTCACACGCGAGGAGCAGCTTATTATGCTGCCGAAGCGAACAGCAATGCATATGTTTGAGAGGAAACACGGAGTTACAGCTTGGGACGTGAAGAGCCTTGCAAGACGATTGAGGGCTGGAGGTTCCTGCAGCACACAGATCCGAAGACCATAAGCGTGGAGGAGAGAGCGGTCGACGAGGCCCGGACGAGGTGTGGGATGGAATGCGCGCGGGGTGGGAGAAGGAAAAAGAAAAAAGAATGAGAAAATAGTGTTACCTCGCGGGGGAGGAGGTGGTGGCGGCGATGCTGGCAAGAAGAGGCGGCTGTGGAGGAGGAAGACGGCGGGGATCGGAGAAGGAAAGCTCCCAGCCGCCTCCGCCACATCTCCTCGTCTCCTCGCAACCGCACGCTCTAGTGGAGCTCTTCCCCTTCCGGCGCTCGCTCGCTGGCCGCCGTCTCCTCCACCTCCCTCGGTTGCTCCGGCTCTTCCCCTCTTTTTTCTCAGTTCCGTTTCTCTTCTCTCTCTCTCTCTCTCTCTCTCTCTTTTTGAGAGGGCTCTCTCTCTCTACCTGAAGCACAAACTCAGAGTAATCAAGGCCCACAGTTTGTCCACGGCCCACGAGCCCCTCTCCCTCTCATCCCTTTTCTCTTTGGTTTTCTCTCCAAATTATTATCTCCAAATTTATTATTTATGATAAAAAATCATAGTTTATTATCTCCAAGAATTTTTGTAGCTTGTAACCAACCATTCTAATATGGGTTATGCGAGTCAAATTATTTGTATTTGGTCCAAATTTTATCTCTCAATCCGAATGAAGTTGTGGGTAACCTCTAACCTGAGCCCTGACTACCCTAAATTGCGGACCCCCTCCCCCCCTCCCAGCCCAATCTGTGTCTTCTCGCTATCGGTGGCACGGCAGGGTGGAAGACCATCCCGATCCACCGCGTTCGCCGCCTTACCCAATGAAATGGCTGCCTCCATTGGCTCCCACTTTCCTCCCCCTCCACGACCCCAAGCCTCCCACTTTCCTCCCCCTCTCCTTCCCTCTCCCCCCACAAACCCCAACCCTGCCGCCGCTGTGCACCATCCCAACGCTTTCATTTCGCTACCTCACCATATGCCCACACTGGTCGTCTTGGGTCGTCGTCGCTCTCCGCAACCCCGTGTTCGCACCCGCAATCACCTCGTCCAGCATCTCCGGCGCCGTCACCACCTCCAGCGCCGCCATCACCCCCAACCGTGCGGCCCTCTCCACCCTACTCTCGTTTTGGGATTTGGGTACCCAAACGTTTCGCCTACCAGTGGCCCCGGCCACCTTCATCCTCGAGGGCGCGCTCGTCCTCGCCCCCCCCCCCCCCCCCCAACCCCACCCCACCCCCAACACCCAATAAATCAATAATCAATCTTGAGTCTTGTCCTTTTGAGATGTGCAATCTAATTTCAATAGCACTTGCAATGCCTGATGAACCCCAAGGACAAGTCACAAAGTGACAAGGTGTTTCTTCCCATTCATCTCAGATGGCCAACCTCCTGAACAGCTGCTTGCTTGAAGCAGTTGAGTACAAGCTCCTTCAATTAAAGTAAATGGTGACTCGTGAGTTCACCATTTCTCTCTGAGTCTCGAAGATTACTTCTTGGGTCTCTATGAACCTGAAGCAATTCAGCCCAATTCAGTGAACCTCTACCGCCACAAAATCAATATTGTATAGTATCTAGGAAAGAATGTTCAAGTTAGGATGGAAATGTTCGAGAAAGAAGAAAATAATTTTTTATGGAGGAAAAAAGATGTTCCATCCAACAAATAAAATATATTTTCTAGGATTCCACCCGCTCACAGATCCACCATTCTTCTTCCTCCCCTCTAGATATTAGATATTAGGTGCAGGTACGCGCACGGTGGCCTGCATCCACAGGTCGGTCTTCCTCCTCGCCGTGATCCCGAGCCCCTCGGCCATGTCGAGCTCCTCCGGGGAGCTCCCAGTCGAAGTGGAAGAGGAGGCTGGCGAGACCGAGCTCCATGACGGCGAGGCCAAGCGCTATGCCCGGGCAGATCCTCCGGCCCGCGCCGAACGGCACGAACTCGAAGTCCGTGCCCCTGAAGTCCATCTCCGCCCCGGCGCCGCCGCCCTCGAACCTCTCCGGCAGGAACTCCTCGGCGTCGGGGCCCCAGGTCGCGGCGTCCCGGCCGATCGCCCACGCGTTGACCAGCACCATCGCGCCCCTGGGCACGTCGTAGCCGAGGACGCCTCGCGTCTCCTCCTGGCACTCGCGCGGGAGGAGCAGCGGCACCGCGGCGTGCAGCCGCAGCGTCTCCTTGATGACGAGCTGCAGGTAGCGCAGCTCCGGCAGCGCGTCCTCCGTCACGCGGCCCGCCCCTGCGAGCACGCGGCGCACCTCGGCCTGCGCCTTGCGCAGCGCCGCCGGGTGCCGCATCAGCTCCGCCATGGCCCACTGCAGCGTCGTCGCCGTCGTCTCGCTCCCGGCACTGAAAAGATCCTTCGCAGCATCCGAAAATTTCGTCAGGTGTGTCGAACGCGTAGAACATGGTTTATTCGAGGACGTTGGCGAATGGCGACTTGGCGAGATCAGGGAGCTAATCTTACGATGATCACGGCGCGTATGGTGCCCATGTCGAGGGGAACCTGCAGGCCGCCGTCCTTCTGGATCCTGAGCAGCACGTCGAGGAGGTCTTCCTCCTCGCTGCCGGCGCCGGCCGCCCTCCTCTGCCTGTGCTCCTCGATGACGCTGTCCATGAGCCGGGTCATCTCGCGGTGGTGCGCGCGCGCGCGGCGCGCCGCCCCGCTGAACGCGCGCGCGAGCCGTGACGACGGGAACACGTCGGCGAGGCTGAACCCCGCGGCCACCTTGACGCCCTCGTCCAGCTTCTCCAGGAACGCGTCCCGGTCGCTGATCCGGTCGCCCACCACGGCACGAACGATCGCGTCGGTGACGTACGTGGCGAGAAGGGCGCTGACGTTCACGGGCTTGGTCGGCGCCGACGACAGCGACGCGACGGACGCGACGAGGTTGGCGGCCTCGGCCTCGCGCCCGCGGCGGAGGGACCGCACGCGCCGCGCGCTGAGCAGCTCGGTGACGCAGAGCTTGCGGAGCTGGCGCCAGTGCTCGCCGTGCGGCGCGAACGCGACGCCGAGCCCGTCCCGCGAGAGCTCCCGCAGGGTGGCGGTCCGGGGCCGCGTCGCGAACGCGGCGTCGTGGGTCCGCATGACCTCCCGCGCCGCGTCGGGCGACGACGCCACCACGACCGGGAGCTCGCCCAGGCGGAGCAGCATGAGCGGGCCGTGCCGCCGGGCCAGGTCACGCATGGCGCGGTGCGGGAGCGCGCCCACGAGGTGGTGCAGGCTGCCGATCACCGGCAGCCGCCATGGCCCTGGAGGCGGGTTCTTGCTGTGGTTGCGCCGCCGGAGCTTGACTGCGAGGAGAGGTAGCAGCAAGATCACGACCAAGAAGAAGTAATGGTGGGAGGATTGGAGTTCTTGGTCCATGATTGAGGTTGCATCTCTGCTTGATCCTCAAGGTTACATATCTAGTAGCACAGTACTTCTCATGAAGAAAAAAAATAGAGTTCCATGATGTGGACTGGCATTGTTTAGGGAAGCAGGTGAATGGCGAGCGAAATATAATATGAAGATTTGTGTTCAGATCTGGAAGCAATGTGCCGTAACAACGTCAAATAAAAATACACATTGTTTATTAGATGGATGATCCCTGGAAGATGGGAAAGTCTCCCAACATGCACATGCGACCAGATAATCTATCTACATGTGACCACATAATGTATCTACACATGTTCATCTCGTCCACATGAGATGTCATCCAACCATTCATTTTCTCACCTACTCATGATTCTTTCACCCATCTCCAACCATTGATTTCAAAATGGATTGCTGTGATAGACCATGCGGCCACAAGTGCATGTGAGATGCTTACAATAAGTGTGCAAGGAAAGAGAATTAGCCACATCCTCAAACCCCCTGTATAAAGGCTTTTTTATCATCGTTTCTCAGTAGGAGCTTGATGGAGAACTATCACAATATGCTATCATAATAATTTAGAACAAAATGGTTTACATGACTTTTCCAATCACTCGAATTTTGCTCGCTTAAACTAGATTGGATACTTTTTCTCACAAAATGGTTTAGAGAATTCTGACAAACACAAAGTCATTGCAATACCACACATGAATATATCCTTTGATACTTTTTCTGTCCGAAAAAGATTTCCCTCCTCAGTTTCAGGACCTGGTGGATTGACCCATAAATTTCTGCAGTAGTATGATCATTAGATGTGTGTTCTTCAACAAACAGTATTGGTTAGCAGACGTCTGGATTGCGATAACCGTAGGTGTTGCTGCATTGGTTCACTTGCTGAAGATGAAATGACAAGGCATAGTTCTTCTCCTGTATAGTACCGGATGAGATGGTCAGTAGAGAATTGATGAAAATTAAGAATTATTATATTATAGCTATTGTTTCACGAAACCTACCTCTAATGCCTTTATTTGCTTCTGGTAATTCTCAAGGATCTGATTGAATTGAGACCGCTCCTCCACCATCTCTTGATACTCCTTGAGCCGATTGTGCTGTATGAGAAATGCCCGCTTCAGAACGCCGTTCTGGTGAAGTAGGGCTCCCAGCATCTGCTTCACTATCTTGTGCTCCTGGATGGGCAACACTAATTTAGGTGAGCTCAGAAGTATGAATAACTTATCGTTAGCAAGTCCAGTTTCAGAATTAAGCAATATATAACTTTTGATAATACCTTGTTCACTTTGTGTTTTTCATCTGGGCTAGCCCTAGCAGCAGAATTTTCCAGTATTTTGAGTATCTTGAAGGCGCGATTCTTGGCATCAACCAAATCTGAAGCAGAGGACATCTCCTTGACAATGAGCTCTGCCCATTCAGAGCCATTGGTGGGAATAGTTGACAGTGGCAAATCAACTGCAATAGGCATTGATGATGTAAGGTTTAAGTTAACTGGTTTAAATGGTTAAGCTAACACTTTTTTTTTGATTCATTAAGCTAACACTTTGGTAGCATGGAAATATGTCACAAATAGCCATGGCGTATTGGCAGCAGTGACAATTGTTGATTTTCCTAACTGTGATGAATATAACAATTGCGTTGTAAATTGAACATTTTGGGTTTATGCAGATGTTGCATACCTTCAGATGGGACGGCATCGTTTGCCCCGCTGTCAGATGGAGCATAGGTTAAGGCAGAAGCAGATTCTGTGCTTCTATCTGCCAAATAATCTTTGAATGCTCTGATTGCAGCATCCAAGACATTTCCTGACGCTTGTAAATGATCTCGTAGAATCTGTAAATTAAGGGGAAAAAACAAAGTATCAGGCACACATCCTAATCAGTACCATCTTGCACCGTAAGACAAACAGCACATGACTGAAGATGTTCCTTGGTCCCGACTGGTCAGAACTCAGGATACCTGACCGGTTCGTGTTGACCGGATGGATTGAAATCCAAAAGGCCCCGAGTTTTGCAGTCAAGTTTATCAGTTGCTAAAGATTTCACGCTAATCGCAGCACAAAAAATATCCACTGTCCCTCGCTTGCCCTCTGCTCTATCGGTGCGTTTCTATTTCTGTTCGTCGTGATGAATTAGGACTAAAGAAAAAAAAAATCCACGTATCAATGCATCATAACAAAGCACAATCACGAGGAAGCAGAGCGCGAGCCAAATCAATCATTATCATCGATGGGGGCGCCGCGCGCACGTACGTTGGCGCACCTGTGGATCGGCGCCGGGGAAGATGAGCTGGAGCGCTTCAACCGGGTCGGACTCCAGCGGGAAGCTGAGGTCGGCGGCGGCCGCGGACGCCGAGCAGCGGCCGCGCTTCATCAGGCGCGGCAGGTCGAAGGGGTCGCCAGCGCCGAGGAAAGCGTCCGCCCCGCGCTTCCGGCTCGCCACGACGGCCGGCCCCATGAGGCTGGCGGGGGAGGTAGGGTTCGCGCGCCCGCCGACGCCGAGAGGTCGGTGGATTTTGGATTGGAGCAGAGGTAGAAGAGGCGGGACTGTGTGGGCTCTGGGTCGCGCGTGGCTGGGCCGTCGATGAATCTATATGGGTCGGGCGGCGGCTGTTGGGTCGGCGAAGCCTTGAAGGACACGGCCGGGTTACCGTGTGATGGGACACCGACTCGATCGCGACCGTCCCCAGTGCACGCCGGGTCCGGGATCGGACTTGCACGGCGAAATTGGACTTCTCCTTTGCGGAACTAATTTTTTCGTGCAAATTATAGAAATTTTAATCTGAGTCATCGAATCAACATCTAAAAGTATGGGAGATTAAATAATTTTACAATCTAGACTCGCACTTGGATTGGGTAATCACACTTTTGCAAATCTCCCTCCCACCCTCTGCGCCTCTCCGCTTAGGACTCAGATTGAAATTTTCATAGTTTATACGAAAAGATTGGTTTGTATCTGATATGTTTCTGTGCATCTCAGGCTGCCATCTTTTCTTCAGGATACTCTCCGTATATAGGACGATTTTGCTTTGGCAGTGCCTTTATAGTCCCCTGTTTTTCATTGTAATAATTGACTCCAGCCGGCTCATATTTTTTTTATTACAAACCAAATGAGAGATTGGGACCGAAAGTCCAATTCCCAACTGAATTCCCCCCTCTCAACTCCCAACCATAAATCCATAATTCCCGTATCCTTTCCCATCACTTGCCAAACACACCGCCAATACTCAAAATAGCTCATCAAGTCAGTGACGTGCCTCGCCTACTGTAATGCAAGTTCATACCACGAAGTCGAAATTCTACAAACCCTCCAATTTTCTTTGACACGGCCATGCCTTGTTATTTGTGGCAGCTGTGCTCAAAAAAAGAAAAAGAAAAAAAGAAGCATTTGTGGCAGCTCCATGGGAGTGTGTAATGCTCAATATTTACTTTGTCCATGTTTTATTTTTTACTATTAGATGCATTTGAACTGTATATTGCGTTTGAAATTAAATTTGAAATCTACAAATTTAAATGCTGATGACTCCTCACAGTCCAAGTGCATTAGGTTAAGAAGCTCAGCGATACTAGCTAGCTCCTCAGCAGCCAAGCGCGCTGCCCTCCTAGGCCCGCGGCACTAAGTAATCTGAACCAACCCAAATTAGTAACTAACAATGGATATATTGACATAATGTTTTCAATTGTTTATTTGGATGTTAAAATGGATTATTCTAAGTGTTCATCTACATACTGTGAGAAATTAGAAGAGAAAAGAATAATGAGGATGATTTATTGGAGGCTGCAAAAGCAAGTCCCAAGTAATCCTAAACTTGGAATATCTCCCAACTATTGTTTGGGGACGCTAGACCTTCTCAACTGTGGTATGATATCCTGGATATGTATTCTTCTTCCTTTTTTTCCCCGAAGTCTCCAAATTTAAATTATGTTTGCATCAAAATTGCTTGGATAGTCAGTATCAATACCGTAACTTATCTTTTTTTATATAAATTAAAGGAGGAGTAAAATATTATAGGCCCATCAGTTTAATGCACATTATAACAAAAAATAATCTAGCTAAGGTCTTAGCCAATAGACTTGCTCTGCATGACCGCATCACAATTAAAAGTTTGTTGTTAGAGTGGCAGAATATTCACATATGAATCCAATATATATCTTGAAATGGATATTAACTCAAACAATCCAATTGATATTCTTTTTTTATTTGTGCCATATTTGTATAAAAATAGGGAAAAGTTCACTTTACACCCTCAAACTATCATAAAAATCTGTTTTCCAACATTCAACTACAAAATCGGATAACAAAGGACATTTAACTATTGAAACCGGTCAATCAAATTTGACCTCTTGGGTGGTTTCGAAAGTAGTTTTCCATTTTTGTGAGAATTAAAATATTCAAATTTAAAGTAAAAAAATCATAAGTAATTCATTTTAAATCAAAAAAATATGAATTGTGCATCAAAAGTTTTCTAAAAATGTAACCTATCTATTGGCATGATACTTTTCAGTTTTTCACATTCATTTTTTATTTTCATAATATTTATTTGTTTGTAGTTATATCTATTATTCTTGAATAACTAAGATTCAAGTAGACCAATTAAGATAGGTTACATTTTTAGAAAAAAATTTGGTACTATTATCATATTTTTTATTTAAAATGGACTAATTTTGATTTTTTAGATCTAATTAGAATTTTTATTGTTTTAGAAAAAATATAAAACTATCTTGGAAACGACCTCAAGAGCCGAATTCGTCCATTTTCGACACTTTGATGGCCTATGTTATCTAGTTTTTAGTTGAAGGTTAAAAATCAGACTTCTACAGTAGTTTGAGTGTGTAATTCAAACTTTCCCCATAAAATATCTATAGCAACATGGAAAGTGGACTGTTTGATTCGAATAATCATCAGTAACATTTGTCATACTCATTCATGCCCTTTAGATGGCTAGCTATATTTATACAATTTACCATTATAATTGATACTATTTTGTGAATATGCATTGTATTGGGTGACTTCTAGTGGAGACGCACATCATGCCTAGACAGATCCACTCTCCCTCCTAATTTTTGTATTTATTTCTTGATATTTTCTTTTTTAGAAATTTTTATTTGAGAAAATTTCATATATGTTTTTTAAATAACTTTTCCTAATAACTTTAAGAAATCTTTATTGTAGAACTTATGAAGTAAACTATTTGGGGTATGCATTTAGAAAAAGATTTTAAAAGTTTTCAAGACTCCCCTCAAAAATAAGTTTTCAAGACAATTTCTTCCAAACAAGTTTCTCTATATATCTTCAAATAACCTTTCATGTAGATCCCACCCCACATGGAAAAAGGAAAGTGAGTAGAAGAATGGGTTGTGCGCTCAAAATCCATGCTCACTAACGTAATACTACGGTGCACACTGCGTGACTCAAGGGCTAAAAAGGAAACCGGTCGCCATCACTCCTCGCGCTTCCTATATATATCTCCCACTTTTTTTATTGCTTTTATATATGTCATTGATGCACAACATCGCCAAAAGGCATATCGCCCCACCATGTAAATTGTTCGTGTTGCTCATCTCGACCTACTAGAGCATGAAAGCACTCGTCTCGCCATGCCGAAGGGGATGGGTCGAGCTTCTTGAAGGAAGTCCACGATGCATCATTGACCAATACTGGAGGAGGAGGAGGAGGAGGAGTAGCCTTGCCTCATCATTGTAGAGTGCAAGATATATGGTGGTCGCATAGGCCACATCATGGTTACACTGATGGATAATAAAGGTAACCTAAACTGCAATTTGTTCAGAATTTCCTACTCAATTTAGAAATCTCCTTCTTAAGTTAGAAGTTTTAGTAGATTTTCTTCATTCAATTTTATTTAAATGAATGGGGAAGAGGAAAGGGGAAAGGATGAAGGAAGGACTTTTCCCTTATCTTGTTCCTTAAAAAAAGTATATTGGGAATTGTGTAGGATATCTTATTTCTTCGACAACTTTCTGTGCTTCCCATGAGATTAGACCCATGTCTGTTGTTTTTCCTCCTATTGCTACTAATGGAACCAAATTGTGTTGCTCTAGCTTATTTTCAAAGTGTATCTATGCATTACCGTTGCTATTTTTCTTGATTTGATTGATTTGCATTGCTATTGCCTGCATACAGAGACAATCATGTTGTTGATTGCAATGATTTTAGAGACAATCATGTTATTGATTTCAATGATTTTGTGTATGTATTGTGAAGATATTCCACCATTTTTACATTTTAAAATATATTTACACTTCTAATGAATCTTCGTTGTTATTAATTGTGACACAGAAAAAATGAATATTGTAGATCCTAAGAAATATATATCTAATAGATAGATATAGATATAGATATAGATATAGATATAGATATAGATATAGATATAGATATAGATATAGATATAGATATAGATATAGATATAGATATAGATTTGTATTTAAGTATAGATATAGATATAGATATAGAGATAGAGATATAAATATAGATTATAGATATAGATATATAGATTACACGCTCAACGGGTTATACTAGTAGTTTTTTTAAGTTACTAGTAGTTTTTTAGTAAGAACGGGATATACTCATCGTCATGTTTGGTCTGGGATAGAACAACCTAATTTTCATTAAAAAAATGGGACTATCTATTTTTTCTATCATAGGCTTCATGAATGAATTTGAATTTTTCATTTCATAGTTTGAATTCATCTCATGATAGAAAAAGTGAAATAAAGTATTTATTACCCGGGCCATTTTATTTGACTATTGGAACATTCATAGACAAGAATATATTGCAAATCTGATAGATTTCTTTTAGAAAATCTTCAATAATCCCTGATTTTTAAGAACATTAATTTTATTTCTCTATCTATAACATTTATTTCATTGCTAATATATTTTTTCTTAGGTTGGGACATTAATTGCGAATCTAATAGATTTTTTTGTCAAGAATCTATGGACAAATACATATCATTTCTCTGAAAAAGTATATCTTATAGATAGATGGGAACATATTAGGTGCAAACCAACCTCTCCGTACAAATTATGGAAACTTCAATCTGAGCCATTAGATCAATATCCAAGGGGAGGGGTGCACAGAGGTGGGAGGGGGGATTTGCAAAAGTGTGATAACCCAATCCAAGGGCAGGTCCAGATTGTAAATATTACCCAATCCTCCATACCCCTTAGATGTTGATCCAATGACTTAGATTGAAGTTTCCATAGTTTGCATAGAGAGGTTGGTTTGTACCTGATACGTTCCCTAGATAGATATACTCTTCCTCATATAAGCATGCCAAACATGAGGCGCACACACACAAAAAAACGTGCATGTTAGCTGCGTTAGATGTCGTCAAAGCAATGGCTAAACTTTGTGCCCTATAAGTACTTCAAGTCACTCGCCACTGGAGGACCTATGGCAAAGATGGCGTTTCCGGTGTATCTGCTTCTCCTCCCTCTCCTGGCCATCCTTCCGTTCGTCTGCCTGCGCCGCGCCGTGTCACGCCGGCGAGGCGCCGATATTGCCCAACTGCCTCCATCTCCGCCCCTTCTGTTTCCACGTGAGTGCAGGAGCGCGTGCCAAGTGCTTGGATTCAGTGTTCCGAAGGGCGCCATGGTTCTCGTGAACGCATGGGCTATCAGCAGGGACCCCAAGTATCGGGACACGCCTAAGGAATTCTTTCCGGAGAGGTTCAAGCGTTCCAAGGTCGATTTCAGGGGAACCGACTTCGAGTACACGCCATTCAGGGCAGTGCGTCGGATGTACCCGGGCATAGCGTTCGCGTTCGCGTTCGCGAACATGGAGCTCGTGCTGGCAAGCCTCATGTACCATTTTGACTAGGAGCTACCCTTAGCGATAAGATCGATCGAGTTCAAATTCAAATAAGATGGCTGCAGCACGAGGAACTAAAAATCGGGCGCCTGTCTTACTCTCTCGCTAACGTATCAAGGCAATAAGTTGCTAACAGCATCCTGCACGCATGCAATCCTAGCTAGTCTCCAGGAGATCTCGAGTGGCCATGCATGGAATCTCGCCCAATCCTAACTAACCTAGACTGAGTTTACAACAGACTGTATCGATCGGAAGGCCTGAAGGTGAGAGCTTGTTTCTATGAACAAGTAATAAGACACTTTATTCATTTTTGTTTGAATATATATGGTTCATGCACCAATATTCGCATGAGGATCAATAGACATTGGTTGCTGCCACTGAAAAAACTAATCACCCACTCTAGACTCTAGTTTTTAATACTCTACGCTCATCAGTAGGCCTCAGTAGTGCTATTTTTTTTTGTCATGCCTTTTGTCATGCCAGCACCTATTTATTTTTGTGATATCTATTTGCGTTGCTCCCTTCTTAACTATATATGTGTAGATTATTTTCAAATGTATTTTTCTATAATTTTTTTTGCCAAAAATTGTTCCTTATGGTGCTAGATATATAATTAACAAAGCCTTGCATGTCCGTTTTTAATTATTTTTAGTTAAATATCTGTTGACAGATATTTTCAAGAATGTTTGTTGAAAGATATTTAGTAGTCAACAGATATTTTTGAAAAAAAATCTAATAGTTGTGATCCAATTGTTTAACACCTCTCCTACGAGGCCACGGCCCACGGGCTGCCGTTGCTTGGCATTACTGCTCCGTACATGCAGCCAGCAGACAACCAGTGCTGGCTACAGCGATCCAGCTACACTGGTTCCAACTTCCAACCCCTAAAAAAAAAAGCTACACTGGTTCCACTGCTATTCCTAATGCACTGGCATTCCTACTGCTCAGCGTCCTCTATTTCCGAAATGTTCAAGTTCAAGTCACACCACATATAACAAAAAAAAAACCTGTCCCTCTTCGTGGTTTTTAACAAGAGGACACGGCCGCATTATCTATCTTCAGAGTTCTGAGTGTATTAAGATGCGATCGGATGGGCTATTCAGATGATTGGCAAATTAGTACCCTGTCCGAAACCCGGACTAGCTTTAGTCCCCTGGCAAATGCCAGTATCCTGCTGCCAAACTCATCTCGGCAGAATGGCTTCTCGAGGACGAGGAGTAGGTCTGTTTGGGCTGCCCTGCCAAACACCCATTTTTGCTCCAGCTCCAAACAAGAAGCTAGACTTGGAGCCGTTCGCGGCTTCCATACGGGAGGCGGAGCCACATTTTCGTGGTTCCAAGCGGCTCCACCCCCCTCGGTCCCAGAATGCCCCTCCCCTAGTGGCAACGGACGGAGCGCACACACAAGGTGGGGCCTGAGCGGCCGGCGGCGGCAGAGGCAGAGGAGGATGCCGAGGAAGCCGGCGGCGTGGAGAAGGACGGCGGCGCACGGCGGAGGCGGGACTCGGCCAGTGCGCGCTTGAGGTGGCCGTGGCGGCAGAGGGAGCGCGCGCCCGGGGCGGGCCCGAGCGGCCGGTGGCGGCGGAGGGAGGGTGAGCATGAGGGGCGTGCCGTAGGTGATCTCGTCGGCCAGCCAGGAGTGCTCGCCGGACAGGTGGGCTGCGAGCGCCCGCGGCGAGCAGACGAGGTAGCAGCCGGGCTCCGGGCAGTGGCACGGGGCGTGCCCGCACGCGTCCCTGTGCTCGTCGTTGTGGAAGTAGGGGAGGAAGCTCCCGCAGCCGTACTCGGCGAAGTGGCACGACACGCGGAGGTCGGCAAAGAAGAGGTCGAGCCCCGGGCAGTGCGCGTAGGAGGAGGCAGCCAATGCCGTCATCGTCGCCGTCGCCGTTGCGGAGGGAGGAGGATGCCGGCGGAGAGGAGGGGCCCGGCGGCGGTCGTGGGGAGGAGGATGCCGGCGGCGGCCGCGGGGAGGGGCCGGGGGGAGCCGGCGACGCGGGCGAAGGCCGGGAGGCGGCGGCGCAGTGGAGATCGGGAGGCGGCAGCGCAGCGGAGATCCGGAGGCGGAGCGGACGAGAGGTCGGAAGGTGGACGATTGGATAAGGAGGAGAGGAGGAAAAAAAAAGAAAAGAGGGAGGGAAAAAAGAAAAGGAGAGGAAAAAGAAAAGATAAAAGAAAAATATAGAGAATGACAATTTAGACATTTCACAATCTCAATCCAATAATTGAAGCTATTTTGCCAAATGTTTTCCAAAACGGCTCCAGCTCCACCAGAGAAGCCGCTCCACCAGAGGAGCCGGAGCCATTTTTAGAGGAGCCAGAACTCTGCCAAACAGGCCCGTAATAGGTCCCATCTCCTCAATAATGGAGTAGGACAATCTTGGTGCAACCTACTCCCTAACTGCTAATCCCATGTTTCACGAAAGATCTATATATACCAGGGTGTAGACCCATAAGAAAGTTTGGAAGCAGTGTTTTCGACCCAATAGTTTGAAAAGCAGTTCATCTACGAGAACAGATAGCCTGTATTCACCTACCGCACAGGCTACTGCAACTGCAATGCCGCTTGATTGAGCTGTTATGTAACCCCAAACAAGTGCTTCGAACTGTGGCTAATGGCTAATCTTGTATCGCGAGATTTGAGTTATGTCTATTCTTCTTGAACTCGATTATCAGATCTGTTACGTATAAAGTATAACACCTTTTAACAGAGGTCATATGAAATTTCTTGCGAAAATGGAAAGAAATTCTTGCGGTGAATGGAAGTTTCATATTTCAAAGAAAATTTCAAACACATGCCACTAGCCACCAGAGCAGTAGCACGTTCCTGCAGACCGGACCGCTGATGATATTAGTGTTTTGTAATCTGGAGCAAGAATCAAAACAAGGTACTCCACAATAGCCATCAGCAGTACTTTTCTCTCACATCAAATCAGCACCAGCCACCAGCTAGCGAGCAGTACTTTTCTCTCACAGCAAATCAGCATCAGCCACCGGCCACATCCAGCCAAAATCTCCAAATTTCAGCTGTGCAATGAACGGGAATATTTTCTGGGCCACTTATTATCTTCTCTCCGTTCATCAGATATTCAGATCAATGGTAATGGCGCGACGATATTGCAAAAGGATCGATAGTGGCTTTCACATGACAAGACGCTATTGTTGGTTAGGTGGTTGCCTGATGTGATGAGTGGCGTGTTCAGTGGAGCTCAGCTAGAATTATTATTATTATTCGCTGGAAATGCCTGTGAGATAAATACTGTAACTGAATTTTGAATTCTCTAAACTTTTCCGCTTAATTTTCTGGATGTTTGGCGAGGATTAATTTATGTATAGTAGGGTCGAGGATTCGATTGTCTAGGAGGAAGAAAACATTCTCGTGTTCAGTACTAAATACAAGTATGGTGGTCTATTCATCAGCTTCATCCATGCATCAAGATACTGAATTGCTGACACATGAAACACAAATACAAACAGTATATACATCAGATGTTAAACTCATAGAAGAAGTTACATGTCTCCAGAACAACCAAAGATGTGTTTCAAAGCATTCAGTGTATGCCAAGAGCCTGGAATCTCCTTACCAAGGCAAGATTAGCAGCGTTCCTTCTCCGCCAGTCCTCTGCGCTCTCTTTCCTCTGCTCAAACTTGTCCAGCACCTGGTCGCTGCCGTCCAGAATGCTCACAATCTTCCTCATGCTCGGCCGCGCTGCCGGGTCCGACCGGGTGCACACGATTCCAAGCTTGGCCAACCGCACAAGCTCCCTGCGGTGAAACATGCCGTCCAGCCGCCTGTCCGCCAGGGCCTCCACCGGTCGGTTCAGCTGTTCAAACAGCTGAACCTTTCTGACAAGAAGAACCTCCGGCAACCTCCCGTCCACCGCCATCGTGCCGGTGACCACCTCCAGTACTAGCACGCCGAAGCTGTAGACGTCGGCCATGGTGGTCGCCTCGCCGGTCTCCATGTACTCCGGCGACATGTATCCGAAGATGCCCCGCGCCGAGCTGCTGGCAGATACCACGGCGTGGTGCCCGCCGTGCTTGTTTCTTGAGAGGAACTCGGCCAGCGCGAAGCTCCCGAGACGCGGGTTCAGGTCGGGGTCCAGGAACACGGCTGAGGAGGTGATGTTGCGGTGGATGACCTGCTCATCCCACTCCTCGTGGAGGTAAAGGATGGCCGACGCGAGGGCCTTGACGATGCTGTACCGGTGGCGCCACGGGAGGGCCGCCGCCGGCGCCGCGTCGCCGCCGCCGCGCCGGATCAGGTGGTGGCTCAGGAGGCTCCCCGGGGAGTAGTCGTAGACGACGAGCATCTCCCCGTGATCCGTGCACCACCCGCGCAGCTGGACGAGGTTCCTGTGGCGGAGCTTGGCCAGGTTGCAGAGCTCTGTGGCGAACCGGACCCGCAGCGCCGGGCATGTCTTGATGCCGAGGCGCTTGACGAGGACATGAACGCGGCGGCCGTGGCCGGTGTCCAAGAAGCCCTCGTACCCTGTTCCGAAGTCGAGCTCGGCGACCACCTGGGAGTCGGAGAAGTCGTTGGTGATCGCGACGATCTCCTCGTAGGAGATGGCGCGCGGCGTGTCTACGTCCGGGATCGCCACCGGCCGCCGGGTGTTGCCACCTGAATCGGCGGACCTGGAGCTGGATCCTCCATCTTCTGCAGTGTCGTAAATGGTATCTGCAGCAGCGGTGGCGTACAAGATGGGCTTGGATTGTGTTGTTGCCGTGCTGTCGTCGGTGGTGCCGGTTGCTGTCGTGCCGGAGTCGTCAGAGGATGAAGCAGTGAGAGAGAAGTATTTGGGATGAGCCGCAAACGAGGGGAGACGCGGGAGGTCGCCGGAGCAGCCGTCGGACAGGTTCTCCACCACCCATTTCATGGTTGGACGAGCCTTGGGGTCATGCAGCGAGCAGAGGAGGCCGAGATGGATGAAGCGCCCGACGTCGAACAGCGCGGAGGCGCCGTCCGGCAGCTTACCATCTGCGGCGTTGAGCAGCTTCCCCTCGTCGGAGTCGGACAGCCGCCGCACCCAGTCCAGCATAAAGATCTCGTCGTCGGGGTACGCCAAGTCGACCGCGCGCCGCCCTGTGGCCACCTCCAGGAGCACGATCCCAAAGCTGAAGACGTCGGATTTCGCGGTGCCCATGGCCCGGGGCTGGAAGCTCTCCGGCGGCAGGTACCCGATTGTTCCGCTGATCCGGCTAGTCGTGTCTATCAGCCGGAACTGATGATTGTTCGCCGATGCAGAGGACGACGACAACCGCAGGGACGGTGACACCACCAGGTTCGGCGGCGGCGGCGGCGCGCCGTCGGAGCACACCGCGTGCTCGAGCCACCGGGCGAGGCCGAAGTCCCCAAGCCGGGCGTTGTACTCCGCGTCGAGCATGACGTTGCTTGTCTTGACGTCCCGGTGGATGATCTGCTTGTCCAGCTGCTCGTGCAGGTAGAAAAGCGCGGCGGCCAGCCCGGCGACGACGCGCCGCCGCCGGTCCCAGCTCAGCACGGGAACCACCTGCTGCTTGGCGGCGGAGGCCGGCGAGAAGAGCAGGCGGTCGAGGCTGCGGTTGGGCATGTAGTCGTACACCAGCAGCAGCAGCTCCGCCGCCTCCTCGCCGCCGTGCACGCACCACCCGCGGAGCCGTACGAGGTTGCGGTGCCGCAGCCTCGCCACAGCCGCAAGCTCCGCCAGGAAGGATTTCTCGAACCGCTCGCCGCGGCTGGCGATGCACTTGACGGCCGCCGTCGTGCCGTCGCTTGGGAGCACGGCGCGGTACACCCGCCCGAACCCTCCGCTCCCGAGGATCTCCTTGTCGCTGAACCCGTTGGTCCCGATGTAGAGCTCCGAGTAGCTGAAGATCCTCGGGCCGCCGCCGGACCCCGCGAGCTGCTTCCTCCCTCCACCCGCATCCACGCCAGCGATATCCTCGAACGCCGCCATCCCCGGCGAGTCGGGGGCACCGGCGCAGGACCGGCAGCGGAGGCACGACAGCACGCGGCCGACCGCGCCGCGGACGCACGACCGAACCGTCTGGCGGGCCGTCACCCGGCAGCGCGCCTCCTCCTCCGCCGCCGGCGCCAGGACGGCGGCCTCGTCGACGTCCATCGGCAGCACGAAGCAGAGACGTCGCAGCGACATGTGCCACCACCGGTCCACCCACGCATGCTAATCGGCGCGCTTAGTGCGCGGGCGGGGAGAAAATAAAGCGCGGGCTGGTGCTGGCGGAAGTGGGAGTGAGGATGGATACGGAGGTGGTCGGGGCAGGTGGGGAAGATCGGCGTGTGAGAGCGAGGCGAGGTGGCGGGGAAAGATCGGCAGGTGGAGTAGGCGGCGGTTAGCGTGTGGATACGTTTGGTGGATGCGGCTGGTGTGGGTGGCTCGCTCGGTTGTCTTGGATGGCGGCTGGGCCCGGGATCGAGAGAGCATTGAAGAATTACTAGGAGCCCAAAAGCGTCAGCTGTTTTTAATTAAAAAGTCAGATTTTTTCTAGTACAAATCAAAAATCGCGTTGACCTTTGTTTTTACTTGCTTTTGAACACAAAAATTATCCACCTGTCACTAATTATGTAGATACCTATATAATTTTCTCCTTCTATTCCTCCCGCTTGCTCTCCGTCGCCGCGCGCCCTTACTCTGCTGCGGCACTGACGAGCTCCCCAAGGGCGCCGCCGCCTGTAGCAGCCACGTGCCGACGAGCTCCCCCCGGCGAGCACGGTGGGTGCAGCACGGCTAGCCCCGGTGCGGCGGCGGCGGCGACATGGCTAGCCTCAGCAACCTGCCCCGTGCCACCTCCGTGAGAGAGAGAAAGAATATTGGTGAGGGAGGAAGAAAAAAAATGAGGTGAGAGGTGACGAAAAAGTAATTTGTCTTTATGACGTGTGAGGTGTGCCTAGATTCTTAAGTGACTTTGTTTGTGTCAGGGTCCTGACCCTTCTTAAGTGACTTTGTTTGTGTTAGGGTCCTGACCCGGCGGTTCGGACCCAACTAGTAATGCTGCGTGTTTCCTCGTCCCAAATGTTGATGCAAGAGTCAACACAGTAACGCACGAGTTTATCCTGGTTCCGGCCGCGGGGTCGTACGTCCAGCAAGGGGGTGTGCGAGGGCACTGTATTATCTTGCACCGGATGTGCCTGTAGTAGGGGGTACAGGCGATGCGAGAGAGGGAGGGAAGCTCCCAAGTCTCTGCTAGAGGAGAAGTTGATTGATGCGAGTGCCAATATCGGGTGCTCAGTGATGCTGAGTGTTGCGTTATATCGAAACGGATCTGACTGCGCGACGACCCCCTTAAAGGAAGCTTGCCTCCTCCTTTTATAGACACAAGGAGGGACGATGTACATGGGCAGGGGATCGTGGAAGTCGTCGTATTTCCCCCGAATCGCGGGGGTGCAGTGGTCGAGCACTGTGAGAAGTACACTGTGGGGCATGGCGTCGGGCGTGGCAGTCGTCCTGGATACCGTCCTGGGTCTTGCGGAGATCGCGCCGACGTCCTGCTAGCCCCAGCAGGCGGCATGGTCGTCGCTATAGGATGTACCGTCTTCTAGATGTGGCATAGTGGCGTTCCGTGGGCCCTGCAGGTCAGGGTCTTGCATATATATGTGCGCCAGTGGTAGTGGGGCACGTGGCAGTCCCAGACCCCCCCCCCTCGGCGGAGTGCTAGCGCGTGCACTAAAGGGGTTCGGGAGTCACGTGGAGGCCCCGGACCCCTCGAGGGGGGAGGTCCAGTCCTCCGGCTGCTAGTGCTGAGCATCCCTTCTTGGGGGACACGTGGCGATGCCGGACCCCTTCCCGAGCAGGGGACGGGTCCGGGGCCGTTCGTGTGGTGAGGTGGGGTCCGGACAGTAGGAGTTGGCAGAATAGTGACGGGAGTTGTGTCGAGCATGTCTCGTACCGCGTCGCAGGTTCCCACAGTGTTATCACAGCGTCCGGCATGGCGGAGCAGTGACCGGAGTTGGCGGACGGGACTCCGGTCACAGCCACTGTGGGGAATGGCGGTCTGACACTGTCTGTCCTGGGCGCTGTGGAGGAGTGGTTGGCATTTAATGCCTCCGTACGACGGGCGGGTGAGCGGAAGGGTCGTTTGTCCTTTTTGTCGAGGGGTGGCCTCGAGCGAGGCGGAGACGATTCTCCTCCCCGAGGGTAGATTCGCTACCCTCGAGGGAGGCAGAGACGTGGGGCGCGGTCGAGGGTCTCGATGGGAGCCCTCGAGCGAGACGGAGATCACCCCGCAGGTCCGAGGGGGATGCGGATGGGCCGCGTGCTGGGCTTCTTTGAGTCATTTCCTTTCTTCCGGATTGGAAGGAGGTCGTAGGCCTTCGTGGGCTCAGTTGCTTAATATGTGTTTGCATTTTTAGGGTGAGTTTAATACCCCGATTAGGGTGTCCCTAATTGTGGTCCCCGACAGTAGCCCCCGAGGCTTTGGTCGAGTCAAGGGATTCGGCCAAAGGGTATTTCGGCGATTTTATCCCTTGACGTGATCGATCGGTGCTGCGCTCCTACCAGGCGCACCTGGGTGTCGGCCCAGCAGATGCGACAACTCGTCGGTCGGGGTAGTGCACCTGCGGAGAGAGTATTCCGAGGCGCACGCCCCCTCTTGTTTTATTCCGGGGACAAGACGCGTCAGCGTGCTGAGCGGGCCAGGGCCACGATGGCGCCTGTTGCTCTGCAGCCAGTGCTTTTGCCATGCTGTCCCGCGCTCAGGGTCTCGGCCCCGCTTTCCCTGGTCGCCTTGCGACGCGCCGTTCGAGGGCAGTCGGCCAGCGCCGATGCTGCGCCGCTCGGTGTCCAAGGGCTCAGCTTTGCTTTGTCCCGTGGTGTCTCAGCACGGTAACCGAGGGTAGATTCGCTCGTGGGCCGCGCCGTCATGGGCAGTCCAAGCCTTCGCCCTTCGACAAGCTTGAAGCTTGGCGCCCGACACAGCTATAAATAGGGGTCGTGGGACTCCCTTTCCTCTCCAACTTCCCTGCTCTTACTTCTAGCATCGCCTAAGTCTCGTAATATTTTCCTTTGCCTTTCACGTCCGGCCCCCAGATGGGGTGGCCTGGTTTTTTAGGCTTTGATGCTAGAAGAATGCTTGCGAGCGGCGGGGGAAAGCTGGAGAGGGCGTGCACACCATCCCTTAGCTTCAGTGGGACTAGCAGAAGAGCATTGGGCCCATGGGGTCCTGCCTCTGCGATGTCCCTCAGCCTGAAGGGGTGTTGAGACGCCTGACCACGGCGTCGGCGCCAGGTTTGGTGGCCGTTCTTCGCATCGTCCCTGTTGGCGACAACGTCGCTCCTGGGGAGATGGTGTGGAGGGTGTTGTCCGCCAGCTTGACCCCCCGCAGGGTATTTGGTGGAGGAGACGCTAGAAGAAAGCTTGCGAGGAGGGCATCCCACTGGACCTGTGCGGTCTGGGGGCTGCTCCTTGCAATCCTGAGCAGCCTGGCCGTCAGGCCGGCCAAGGACTCGGTGCTCTTCATCGGCGCTCGCTCCTCCCCAAGACAGGGAAAATTGCCACGCAGGTGGCAAAGCATTTGTACTTTTCGACGGCTTTAAGCCGGTGACCCTTTGTAATCGTTGTTCGTAAAGATCAATGAAGTCTCCTTCTCCTTCGCGGAGAGGGCGACCAAAAATGTATGGGTGGGTACCACCCCTGCAGGGGATTTTGGTCCTCGAATGTGTGAAGTTTCCTCCGTGGGGGCGCGTCAGCGCACCCGCGGGTGTAGCCCCCGAGGCCTTGGAGGAGTGTTTGCACTCGTCCAAGGGCTATAAACGTCGCTCCGCTTGGTTGATTCATTGAGGTGACCGTCCAGCGTCTTTTTCAGCCGGCATCGGCACTCCTTTCAGCCGGCCTCGGCATCGGCACTCCTTTCAGCCGGCCTCGGCGTTTTTCGTCTGGCACAACGACTCAGTGTCCGGCTGAACCATCTGGCAGGCGCGCGTCAATAGTGGGGGTTTTGGTTAAACACATGGGACTTCGTAATCGATGGTCGTCGACCCATTCGAGGGTGCGTCCTGAGCCGCGGTGTGCGAGGAGCCCCCGAGCCCCGGCCTACGTAAAGGCATTCGGGGAACCCTCGACTTTTGTTACGGCCCTCGTCGCCCTTCCGCAGGGAGGAGGGGTGAAGCGCACCATGCTACCCATGCCCGGGCCGCGAGCTATGGCTGCTTCAGTGAGCTGTTACCGAGTAGTTCAAGTGGACGTCCGTGCCCTGTTCGATAAGGGTCGGCTCGTGGTCACATAAAGCGCTTGCAAAGGTTCACTAGGCGGTGCTCGGACCCATTCGATAGGGTCCGAGGGCTCAATGCTCTCCCTCGATGGGACCCCCCTGCTAGGCACCCTCGACCGACTTTGAACACTGTGTAGGACGTCTCGAACTCTGTGTTTGAGGGTAGCTTGTATGGCACGTCCATGCAGTCCCTAACTCTGGCGATCTGGGGCGCCTGTCGAACCCTCGATGGGCCAGGCTTCGAACCCCTAATCAGTAAGGCCTCAGAATAAGGTTCCCTCGAGGGTGAAGAGCCCCCGAAAGGAATATTCCGTCCCGATTCGCAAGCAGCGCGGAGTCCTGATCGTGTGCTCGGGTCTTTCGCTGGTCATGGGCGACGTGGGCCAGTTCGTGCGGTGCTGTGCGGGTGCGCCTTTTCAAGCGACTACCTCGGGTAGACGAAGCGGCGTGGGCGGCGGCTGACGGATGGAACAGTTCTAGTCACGCCGCGCCCATCGGTTACCGCGCCGTAGTTATTGCCGAGTGCGCGCGTGGGAGACTCCACGGCCATGGGCCCAGCCGTTAGTGACGACAAAATCTACCGCATTGAATGCGGCGGATTCGGGCCATGGCGGTGTATCCGCGCGTCGTGGTGAAATAAAAGCGAGAAAGGGGGGATCGTTTGGGCTCACCTGGCCATTTGCCTTCATCTCCCTTGCCTTCTCCACCTCCCCTGCATCCTGAGCCCATAGCCGAGAGCGAAAGGAGGAAGAAGGAGAGAACGAGAGCGTACCTTAGGCATCGCAGAGCTTGCCTTCCCACACCCCCCCGTAATTCGAAGCAATGTCGGACGTCTGGGAGCCATTGCCGTGGTGGAAATCCACCGCCACAAAAGCGGTTTTGGAGCAGCTGGTCGCCGACCGGCTGCTACCGATGAACATCAGCTCGGAGCGGCCAGCGTGGATTCCCCCGCGGCCGGAGGAGACCGAGCCGAATCCCCCTGAGGGCTACGTCGTGAGCCTCGTATGTCTCCTCGAGCGGGGATTCGGCGTCCCCGTCAGTAGATTCATGCGGGCGTTGTGCGAGCACTACGGGGCGGAGCTGCACAACTTCGGCCCCAACTCCATCTCACAGGCGGCGGTCTTCGTCGCTGTCTGCGAGCGATACCTGGGGATCGAAGCACACTGGGATCTGTGGATCCACCTATTCCGCGGCAAGCTCTTCGTCGAGAACGTGCGGGGCCAGCCGAAGAGGTTCGCGCGTGCCGGCGGCCTGATGCTCCATTTGCGCCCGAGCTGGAAGAACCTGTACACCCCCAACAAGATGACCACGAACAACGCCGGGTGGTCTCGAGGGTGGTTCTACCTGCGCAACTTCGGCAACAGGCTCCCGGCATTCACTAATAAGGTGCTTCGGGAGAGACCAACGAAGTGGGACTGGGGGGTATCGCCCCCAGTGCACCAAGCCAGGCTCGGAGTGCTCACCGAGGCGCTGGTGCACTTGGCGAGGAAGGGGCTGACGGCGGCTGTCGTCATCGCGAACTTTCACCGGCAGAGGGTGATTCCTCTCACGGAGAGGAGCCTGTCGATCTTCGGCCTCACCCCTGGGGTCCCGGCCTCGGGCTCGAGGACGACGATGGTGCTACTCCCCCGAGGCATCGCTGCCCAGAGGGCGAGGAACGCGGTGGTGGAGTTCACCGATGACGCGAACGATCTCTGGGAGATCAAGATGCGCCCCGAGCCGGGGTACCTTTCAGTGGTGAGTCTCGGTTTCGATCCGTTGTCGATTTGTGCTATCACTTTCCCCACTCCCTGACTTTGATTTGATTGCATTTTGCAGGGGGTGAGCCGCAAGTGCCACCCCTTGAGGCCTCCGATCCCGGAGGAACGCGAAGTCAACCACCTGCACGCAGAGGCGGTGAAGAAGCGGAAAGAAGCAGCGGAGGCGGCTGCCGACAGGAAGAGGAAGAGGAAAGAGAAGCACGACAAGGCGTGCAAAATCGCACGCGCGGAGGAGAAGCCGCGGCCCGCTACGCCCGAGTCCACGGATGAGGAGGAGGACACCTCGGATGCCGAGGTCAACCTTTCGGGTGATGACGAGGCGGCAATAGGCGCGGATTCTCCGCTGATGCCGAGGTCAACCTTCCGGGTGATGACGAGGCGGCAATAGGCGCGGATTCTCCGCTGGCCTATCAAGAGGCTGGCGACGAGGACGCGCCAGTGATGTTGCGTGAGGCGAGGCTCGCACCGGGGTTGTTGGTGGACCCGCCCCTCGCGGGGGCGGAGCGGAGGTCGCCCACGCCAGCGGCGGGGCCAAGGTCGCCATGCCGGCGGTGGGCAGAAGATCGTCTACGCCTGCAACAGATCAGAAGTCGCCCTTGCCGGCGACGGGTGAGGGGATACCCGCGCCCGCGATGTCGACGGGCGGCGACGGGTCCGCGGCGAGCGCGGGGACGCCCGCGCAGACGGCCTCGAGGCTTCAGGCCGATCCGAGGATGACACCCTCGGATTAGTCGTCGAGGGGCGTCAGTGTGCCGCGGGCCCGAAGGAGCGGCACGGGCAAACGCAGCATGAGCGTCCGGTCCGGGTAAGAGGTTTTGGTTTTTTTCTTTGCGTTTGTTTAATCGATCCCCCAATCCTGCTAACCTCAGCCTTTCTTCCCCGATTTCCAGCTCCGGGGCCATTGCCAAGGATGCAACCCCGCTCGCACCGGCCAAAGCCCTCAAGACCGGGGCGCGCGCCACACCGCACTCGGCGCCGCAGCCCCTGCCCATCGTAGATATTGTGGCGGAGGCCGCGAAGCTGCGGGAGGCCATGGCTCGAGGGGCCCAAGTGGCCCAACAGGCTCGAGCGCAGGGGAATGGGGGCGATGCCCGCCAGAGTGGCGTTGAAGCAGCCTCTCAGGCCGACGCCGTGGGGGAGGCCGGCCGGGGCGGCGTAGATGACGCCGCCCGGCCGGACGTCGAAATCGAGGCCAGTCGGAGTGATACGGATAGCGCCGCCCGTCCGGTCACAGAGCAAGGAGCTGGTGGGGACGCGCAGGAGCGCCCCGCCAGCCAAACGGAGATGGAGACCCTCGTCCCCAAGCCCCCGAGGGCTGGGGTCTAGGGCGTCGCGGAGGAGGAGTCGGCGCCGAGGGCACCGGTGGTGGAGGAAACCCGCGTCTCGGTGCCTGCAGAGGCCCGGGACGAGGGTGTCGTTGCGGCAACGACGGCGCAGTTGGCGCAGGAAAGCATGGTGCCGGTGGTGCAGCTGCCAGATAGCAGCGACGAGTTCGGGGACTCGAGGGACATCGACCCCGCTGCTGCGTCAAGTGCCGCCGACAAGATCGCCGAGTTTACGTCGGCCCACGAGGAGGTGCTCAACGAGGGGACATCCGAGGGGCCCCATCACGGGGCAATCATCTAGTCCGGGTTCCCCCCGGAGTTTCTCCATGACGAGCGGGAGGAGGAGACCGTCTGGCAGGCGCAGATCGAGGCAGGCTTTCAGATTCTGAACCACCTCGATCGCACCCTGGAGCTCCATAGGACGACAGATTACCAGATCAGCCAGGTAAGCGGCTCCCTCCCGGGAATCGTTCATATTTTGGCCTTGATTTCATTTGTTTTACCCACGCCTTTCCTCTTGCAGCGGCTGAGGGACATCACGCGCAAAAAGAGCACCGAGATGACCCGGCTGTACTCTCAGGTGCGTTGGCTTGGGCAGCACAATGCTGGCTTGGTGCTCCAGAACATCGACGCCAACACCAAGATGACGGATCTGGGGGCGCGTCAGCAGGCGCTAGTGGAGGAGCTGGCGTGGGCCGCCGGTGAGCGTGACGTCCAGAGGGCCGCAGCGGAGCAAAAGGCTCAGGAAGCCGAGGCGCAAACCGCCGAGCTGTAGCGCACTAGGACGGCGCTCGAGCAGAAGGAAGCCGAGCTCCAGCGCAAGGAGGCCGAGCTCCAAGGCAAGGAGACTGAGCTCCAGCACAAGAAGGCAACCGTCGCCACGCTCACCGGGACCCTCGAGGAGAATGGCACAGCCCTCGAGGGAAAGGAGGTGGCCATCTGGAATGCTGAGGCCGCCCTCAAGGAGAAGGAGAACTCCTTGTCTTCACTCAAGGAGGCCGCCCGAGTCCAGCAGCAGGAGGCGCAGAAGAACATCGCAGGTGTGTGCTCGAAATTTCGCTGTTGTTGGATTATAGTTTTTCGCAGCTTATCTTGGTTCCTTTTATCAGAGCTGAGGCAGAGAGTGGCAGACGAGACTGCGGCGAAGGAGGCGGTCAACACCGCGCTCATGGCGGCGCAGGCGGAGTACGCTGACCTGGAGCGAACCGCTGTGAGCATGTGCCAGGAGATCGAGGGGGAGGGCGCCGTGTCTGGTAGCTCGGTGATCAGCCACCTGCGAGCGCTAGGTGGCCGGATCGCCGAGCATGCCAAGAGCACCTTCCGCCTCGGTGTCCTGTGAGCCCTCGTCGTGGCCTCGACGCACTATATCATGGACCTCCAGAGGGTGTCGTTGGGGTACGCCGTTCCCAACGACGCCGATGCGGACGCCGCGTCGGCCATCATGGACGACGCCGACGCAGCCGCCGAGGAGTTTGCCACAGTCCTGGCCGGGAAGCTCGAAGCTCACATCCCCCCGATAGCCGAATTCGATGCTCCTGCAGACCCGCAAAGGGGGGATGATAACCTGTAGGGAGACTGGGCCTCGGAGCCCATGTAATGAATTAGTACTTGTCATGATTGTACTTGTAAATTAAGAAATTCGTTATCGTTAAATCGACAGTGTGGCCCATCGAGGCCTTGTGCATTCAAGCCCTCATTTTCTTTACTCTACTTCCGTGTTCTCGTATGCGACTTTGGCAAACTTCTGCGAGGAATTTCGCGTTCATAAGTGACTTAGGCGTGGGGTGTTGAGGGAGGTGCCATATCCCGGAGGCGTAGGCGGCCCCACGACTCGTCCGGCCCCGTACAGTAGTTGCTTATGCCTCGCGTCCATTTTTTCCAAGTGTACGAGAAGCTTAGAAACGGAAATTTTTCGAAAAAACGTTGGCGATTTTTGGGGACGTTCGGGGGTTCCCCCCGTAGTAGCCCCCGAGGGAGGCTTTGCTTTGCCGAGGGTAAAGCCAGGCGTACCTCAGTGTTCGTGCGCATCCGAGCCCCCGAGGGTCCGGAAGGTTCCCAAAAAATAAATAAGTAAAGCATACTCCTTTATTGTTTTGGGAAATCGAAAATGCGAGTACAAATGATGTACAAATAGCTCGGAACTCTAAGGATAGAAGCGACGTAGCTGCTGTATGTTCCAAGTATTGGTGAAGACTTCGCCGCTCTCGTTTGCCGGCTTGTAGCCCCCGAGGGCGCCTTCGACGGTGTAGCCCCCGAGGGTGGCCCTCGAGGGTACATGCGACGGAGAGGGGGACCTGTAGAAAGTCGGTGGCTCGTAGAGCCCATGCAGTCGGATTAGCAATTTACCTTGAACATGTTTCTATGCGAGAAGACAGATTAATGTAAACCGACAGTGTTAGCCGCTCGAGGCCTTGTGCGTTCGTGCGCGCCATTTTTGTTACTAAGTTTTCGTGCTCTCGTATGTGACTTAGATAAATTTCTGCGAGGAATTTCGCGTTCATAAGTAACTTAGGCGTAGGGTGGTAGTGGAGATGCCGTATCCCGGAGGCGTAGGCGGTCCCGCGGCTCGGCCGGCCCCGTATCGTAGTCGCTTACGCCTCGCATCCATTTTTCTAAGTATACGAGAATCTTAGATACGAAAATTTTTCATAAAATGGCGGCGATGCTTTGGGGACGTTCGGGGGTCCCCCCCGTAGTAGCCCCCGAGAGAGGCTTGGCTTTGCCGAGGGTAAAGCCGAGCATACCTCAGTGTTCGTGCGCATCCGAGCCCCCGAGGGTTCGGAAGGTTCCCAGAAAATAAATAAGTAAATTGTACTCCTTTATTATTCTGGGAAATACGAGTACAAATGGTGTACAAAAGGGTTTGGAATTTCAAGGATAGAAGCGACGTAGCTTAGCCTGAACATTCGAAACGTTAGTTTTGGGCGTGGTTCGTCGGAGTAGCTGCTCTGGGCGCAGCGGAGTTCGTTGGTGGCTCAACTGGTCGGTTTGTCGGTGAGTACGCCGTGTCGTTTGCCGCGTCGTTGCCCCGCTCCGCCAGCTCGACCATGGAGAACTTCCAGGCGAGATCGTAGTCCTCCTCGCTGGAGTCGTCGGAGTAGGCGAAGCAGTAGTCTGCCGCAGCCTGGAACGCCAGGAGTGCTTCGCGATCGCGAACTCCGGAGAAGTCCGGGGCGACGCGTTCGCGCACGAAGACGTACCCCTCATCCGAGCAGTCGGGGTACGAGCTGTCAAGTGGCGGTGCCGCGAGGTCGTGGATCGAGTTGAGGCGATAGCCCGGCAGATCCTCGTGCGCACTCACGTTGGTGCTGACGGATGAAGTGTGGGTCACAGCGGGGTTGTGCGTCCCGGAGGAAAGGGGTGACGTCGCGGTCGCGCTCTCCTCGGAAGGCACCGTCGCTGCAGTCGGTGGTGGTGAAGTGGTGACGTCCTCTGCCACGGCGCCGGGCTGCGACCCGCCAGCCTCGACCCGTGTGGGGGAGGCAGGGCGAGCCATTCCCGCAGTCGGTGATGGTGAGGTGACGACGTCCTCCGTCGCGGCGCCGGACTGCGATCCGCTTGCCTCGACCCATGTGGGGGTGGCAAGGCAAGCCACTCCGCGCCTCGCCATGCGCACTCGCTAAGCGTGTCGGCGCGGGCGCCTCCCGCGTCGGGACGGTGGTGTCGGCGTGTCGGGGTTGGCTCCGGACGGGAGGATGTCCGTGCCGTGGCCATCGCCGGTCGCGACGAAGTCGAAACTCCCGAACCAAATCATGTATCCCGCTGGGAGCGGATCCGAGACGCCCATGGGGAATGGGTTGGATCTGCTCACCATCCCTGGATATCAAATGGGAACAAAAGAGAAATGTCACGCAGCGCTTCCCCTACCTGGCGCGCCAACTGTCGGCGTCCTGACCCGGCGGTCCGGACCCAACTAGTAATGCTGCGTGTTTGCTCGTCCCAGATGTTGATGCAAGATGCAACACAGTAACGCACGAGTTTATCCTGGTTCCGGCCGCGTGGCCGTACGTCCAGCAAGGGGGTGTGCGAGGGCACTATATTATCTTGCACAGTAGGATAGTAGGAGTTGGCAGAATAGTGACGGAAGCTGTGACGGACATGTCTCGTACTGCGTCGCAGGTTCCCACAGTGTTATCACAGCGTCCGGCATGGCGGAGTAGTGACCGGAGTTGGCGGACGGGACTCCGGTCACAGCCACTGTGGGGAATGGCGGTCTGACACTGTCTGTCCTGGGCGCTGTGGAGGAGTGGTTGGCATTTAATGCCTCCGTACGACGGGCGGGTGAGCGGAAGGGTCGTTTGTTCTTTTCGTCGAGGGGTGGCCTCGATCGAGACTGAGATGATTCGCCCTGCTCGAGGGTAGGTTCGCTACCCTCGAGCGAGGCGGAGACGATTCGCCTCCCCGTGGGTAGATTCGGTACCCTCGAGCGAGGCGGAGACGCGGGGCGCGGTCGAGGGTCTCGATGGGAGCCCTCGAGCGAGACGGAGATCACCCCGCAGGTCCGAGGGGGATGCGGATGGGCCGTGTGCTGGGCTTCTTTGAGTCCTTTCCTTTCTTCCAGATTGGAAGAAGGCCGTAGGCCTTCATTGGCCCAGTTGCCTAATATGTGTTTGCGTTTTTAGGGCGGGTTTAATACCCCGATTAGGGTGTCCCTAATCGTGGTCCCTGACAGTTTGGATTCTGTTTATGTGTTTTTTCTGGAATTGGTATGTTGCACTCGTGTTCTATAAAGTGTGCTAAAGTGGTATGTATGTGCCTTATGTTCTGTGCATTGCGGGCTTTAATTGTGTGATAGTTTGTTTTTCGGACAGATAACTAGTAAACAGCTTAAAAAAGAAGGTCATGTTTAGTTGATGAAAAGTTATTAGTTTTGGTATTGTGGCACATTTCGTTGTTACTTGACAAATAATGTTCAATTATAGATTAATAAGGCTTAAAAAATTCATCTCGTGCTAATCAGTTAGACTGTGTAATTAGTTATTTTTTCAACTGCATTTAATGCTTCATGCATGTGTCCGAACATTCGATGCGACGGATATTATAGAAATTTTGTTGAGACTAAACAGGGCCTAAGGCAAGCTCCAACGTAGTGTTAAAGCGAACAGTGAGGAGAGAGAAATAAGAGTGAAATCGATTTCAACGCTGCAGCAACCGAACAAAAAAGGAAAAAAAATTCTTCGGTTCGCATCTCAAACTCGGTTCGATGTTTGAGGGATGGAAACAAATAAAATAACAGCACACGGAGGAAGAGGACAGCAAATCGTGAGAGTGCAGATACTAATTTTTTTTTTCACATTGTCGTGGGTCCCCATATACCGAACAAACCACTAGATGCATCGAATAGATAACAGAATCGAATTTGATGGACCCACCAGTATAGTTCGGTTCCAACCAGCACTCGAGCTGGCCTAAGTGAAAGAAGGTTTACTCAAAACCAGCTGCTCAATCAAATAGGCTTTCAGACAATATTATATAGTAGTATTTAAAAAATTCACAGTTTATAGCAGTTTTTTTAAAAATCGCAGCCCAACCAAACACATCCTTAGAACATTTCCAACAATTTATATATTATGTTAATTAAATTTAAATATTGTATTCTTTTATAAAAATGAAAACTACCTAATTCTGCAGAATAATTCAAAAAACTAGGTAAAATATGATGGCTATATTCAAAATGAGTTCCACGTCATCTATTCCATCGGGACTCTTGCGATTCCACGCGCCCGCCGCCCCGATCGCTTCTCCACCCGCCGGTGAGCACTTCACGCCGCTGCCGCGGTCGCTTCACGCCGCCGCCCGATCGAATGACTCCGTCGCCGCCTCGAAGCTGCGACGCTTCCACCGCGCCCACGTCATCCTATTACGGCGCTCGGTGCCGCCGCCAACGCGTCCCGACTCCCGAGCAGCCTGGCCGCGCGCCATGTCCGCAAGGACTCGTTGCCTTATTGGGGAGGGAGGGGGATCGAGGGTGGGGGTGGGTATAGAAAAAAGGGTTTTTTTGATTGGTGCCATTACAATTTCTGGAGTTCGGATATATGCCATTACAATTCACCTATTCCGAACAATGCCATTACAATTCGTTTGAACCCTCAAACATGCCATTTTCTACGTATTTGATTCTCCTGGACCCACGTGCAGGCTCTGGTATTTTCGTATGGACCAAAATGCCCCTGCTGCCTCTCCACCCTCCACTCACTTACTTATGGGCCCCACATGTCAGCATCTTCTTCATCTTTCCTTTCTTCCCCAGCCGCTGTCGCCGCCCTCCACCCCCAGGCCCCAGCGCGCACCCCCCGGCCCTGTGCGCGTGCCCCGGCCGCATCGTCGGAGGTGGAGAAGACGGCGGTCGTCGGAGCGGCGCCGGCGCAGGCGCCGGAGAGTCCGCCCGCCTCGCGCGCGAGGTGGCGCGGGTACTTGACGACTGTCGCGCCTCCTGCTTCGTCGCGGCCGAGCGGGGCGGGGCCGGCGCGGCTGTCGCGGCCGAGCAGGGCGGGCGAGAGCGGAGCGGAGCGGCAGCGCACGGGGCAAGCGCGGAATGGCGAGGCCGCGTGCGAGCTCCCTCGCCAGTTCCAGCGGAGGCGGAGCGTGCGAGCTCCCTCGGCAGCGCAGGCGCGCCCCGGGGCCGCGCCGTTCGGGGTCCACGCCCGCGCTCCACCACGCTGTTCGGGGTCCGCGCCCGAGCTCAGCGTCCTCCATCGCCAGCGCCCCTCCGCCGCGCCGCGCCGCGCCGAGCTCGCCCATGCGGAGCCCCTCCTCCCAGATCCGCCCACGCTCGCCGGCGCCGTGGCCTCGCGCTCGCCGGCGCTGCGGACACGCCCGCTCCTCCCTCCGGCGCTCGCGCCCGCCGCGGAGCCCCAGCACGGCGGTATCAGGCAGCACGGTGGCGCGGAGCGGGGGCGGCGGAGCAGGGGCAGCGGCGCAGGTCGCGGAGCAGGGCAGCCGCGGAGCAGGTGGGCGGAGCAGAGCAGGGGCAGCGGCGGAGCAGGTACGCGGAGCAGAGCAGGGGCAGCGGCGCGGGGGCGGCGGAGCAGGGGCCGCGGCGTGGAGGGGGAGCGGGGGCGGCGGAGCAGGGGCCGCGGCGTGGAGGGGGGAGCGGGGGCGGCGGCACGGAGCAACGGCAGAGCCGGGGCGGCGGAGCCGGGGCGCGAAGCAAAGCAGGGGCAGCGGCGCGGGGGTGCGAAGCAGAGCAGGGGCGCGGAGGGGGGAGCGGGAGCGGCGGCGGGAGCAGGGGCGGCGCAGGGGACGGACGGAGCTGAGCAAGTATAGAGCGAGGGCATTTCTGAGGAAGGAGAAGAATGGATGGGGGAAGGGGATGACATGTGGGGTCCCGATGTCAGTGAGTGTAGAGAGAGGATTACAATAAGGGCATTTTGGTCTATACGATAATACGGACGTCTGCTTGTGGGCCTAAGGTCGTCGAAGACGTAGAAAATGGCATGTTTGAGGGTTCAAACGAATTGTAATGGCATCGTTCGGAATATGTGAATTGTAATGGCATATATCCGAACTCCAGAAATTATAATGGCACCAATCAAAAAAACCCTAGAAAAAAAGACGCGGATTCGGTGGGTCGACAAACTGTTTTTTTTTAGCATGTGGGTCGACAAACTGTTAAGCACGAACACGGACGATGGAAGAAGCACATATATCAAAGCACAAATCCAACGTTCTAAAATTCGATAAACTTTCTTCTAAGAATATCTTTTGACAGATATTCAGCAAAAGTCTAATTACAAAGATGTGTGGCCGTACCTACGACGATCAACAGTAAGAAGAATTCACATTATTATTAACCAATTCTGAGAATAAGTTGCAATGCTTGGGAGGCAAAATATGCATAACTGTCGACTCCAAATATTGGCATATCCAAGTATTACAGATGCCTCATGATTCACAAGTCGTTGATGCAATACCTATAACCAAAGCCATTATGTCTCCTCGAATAAGACATGTAGAAAAGTTTCTGAATGATATCTTACTATTACTAATGAGATTTACTCCTTGTCAGTCGGTTGAAATGTTGTTTATCTGTCAATCTCCGTTCGGAACCGCCAAATCGAGAATGGACGCTTGTATTTCATTGAAGTGTAATCCATGTAAACAGGTCCGCCTGTGTGAGTTGTTAGCGCCAGTTCCAGTGTTATCAGGTTGCTTGAGTGTTAACGGGTTTGGCCTGTTGTCTTCTCTTGTTTTGTTCATTTCCCAATTCCCCGATGGGCTAGGGTTCCGCTGCAGCAAGCCGCCGCCGTCGCTTCCTCTCCGGCAGCAGCACCCTTGATCCTGACTAGATCCAACAACCCCATGTTCTCCTCTCTTATTTCCACACTCTCATTCAGAAATCGTGCATGTGGAGGTGCCTTGGGTGACCTCGCTCATGTGGTGCGCCAACCCGTTCGTGTTCTGGATCCCCAAGTGTCCAAATCCTCTGTGATGTTGCCCTTGCGTTTGAGTTGGCCGGCGGCTGGGTCATGTCATACCAACGGCTGAACTCTTCGCCGTTTGCACCCCTGCTAGTGTCAACTTGAGCCCGTGGCTTACAGACCCTGCCACCCTGGTACGACGCCGTAGGTAGCACTATGGATACGTTGTTGATCAACCACTTGATGTGCTTGTCCTGTCTTCTTTTGAGTGTTTAATTTGGGGCTTTCTTTGTTGTTTTTTATTTGGTTCGTGGTCTATAATTATTCAATTGAATTATACAGGGGCTTGATTTTGTGTGTTTGTGATGGTTTCAACAATCCCCTCGCTTGTCTTGTGTGGCCGAGTTAGTAGGTTGGTATATATCCAATGTTCCTCCCTGATTTTTTTTATTTATATTTGACAGCTGCTTGCTTTGCAACTGCAGGTATGCGTTGAAGAAATTTGCCTTACAAGGCAGATACAGGGATGCCTCAAGTCTCCTCACCAAGGGGTCAGCAATTTTCCCTTATCTGCTTGCTCTGTAGAGCAAAGAATTTGCTAGGACAGTGCTAACTATTGTGAATAATCCACAAAAATTGCTGAAATATGGGTTCGCTCAACTGGCATTAGCTGTTAACTTGCATTAGCTGTTAACTTGCATTCAAACTTTGTTTTGCATCGAGATCTCAAGATCACTGACTATTAATATTGTACAATTTTCTTCTTTTTCTGGCAGTGCTCAAACATAGTTCTCACTAAAGAACAAAACAGTTGTGTTGGTTAATTTCTCATGCTAATTCGTAACTTCACATTACCACATTTATTTTGCAATGCATTATTTTTGTAGTTTTAATATATATTCCATTTCTAGGAGATTTTGGCCTAGCCAAGACTTCAAAAATAGATGATTTAGCCTCTTAATATTTTTCTCTTATTTCCGTTTTGCTCTTGGTTCAAAATATTTCTAGCTATGTTATGTTTGTTTTTATTTCATTTCATCCTACATAAGAAACTGAACCATATATTTGACTAATCTTTTGTATATGTTCTATTTTTATTATTTTATCTTCCTTGCATATCCTGGTAGTCTTATGTTCTAGAATGATGCTTCTTAGGTCCTGGGAACACCAAATTACATGTGCACAAAGATCCTTGCAGACATTCCTTATGAATTCAAGTCAGACACCTCAGATTCGGTCTCTTGGTAACAATGTCTAGTTTATGTAGAGATATTTAAATAAATCAATGTTATACACCTACTTTTAACTGATATATGTCTGTGCAGGATGTTGTATGTATGAGATGGATGCTCACGTACTCATGGACATGCTTTTCAAGGCTTTTTGTGAGTTCTTATTTGACTTGCACCCCTTGCATTGGTATACTATTAGTTAATACTTATCCAGAGAAGATTTAATATTTTGTCTGCTAGTGGATGCCTTAGTTGCCAACTGTGCTCAGGTCCTATTTCCAACAATGTTTCATTGCTTCTCCTTTGTATGTGGAGAGAAATCGATAATAAATTTTGAGACACATCCATCTATAACATGTAAATCAATCAACTAGGGAAAATGTGCATGTGTCATTATAGATTGATAGAAAATGAGAATCACCAATTGATGCAAAAATCCCTAAGCTGCCTACTCTTTATAGTAAATTTTTGACATGTGCGTTGTGTGAGAAGATTTCATTTGTGTTGGGAAATATCTACTTCTCATATTTACCCATTTTATTGGGTGGTGAGACAGCTAGATGAACCAATTTGTTGGACCAATGGGGGCCATCTCTTTTTTGGAGGATTCCTCTTCTTTGCAGTGACTAGCAGTATGCTAACCAATGAATCTCAAATATATCAACTAGTCACTTGTGCTTTAAAAATTTACATTATCATTATACTAAATTCACAGGTAAAAGATTTTATTAATTTCAATATTCTTCATATGTAAATTTTCTGTATTTATTAGATTTTATGTGTCTATTAATTATTTTGTTAAGTACTTATATCCTCGCCCAATCCTCTGGAAAACTTGCATGGTCGTTGTATTAAGTTATTTTTGTAGTGTTTTTTATCCCAGTTTTTGTGTATGCCTAGTAATTGTAGATGTTTCCTACATTTTTTATTACCAATTGTTATTTTGATATCTTTAACTAGAATTTTTTTCTTACATTATAATTTTTAACTTGATGTCAGATTCCTTTTTCTATAGATAACATTTGGCAATTAATTGCAATAAACTATAGTATATATTACTGGAGGGAATTTTATATGTTTTATAACATTTCTATCGTTAGTTGTAGGATATTTTAGTGTGATAATCTAATCAAGTAGATAAATGTATAATACCATACATCTAGTGCCACTATTTACGTCCTTCATTAAATCTATATGGAATGTATGGAAAGTGGACCTCCGCCTGTGTCGATTGAGGACCGTACCGTTGTTGGCACATTGATCGAGGATTGAACAGTACTAACCACATGCCGGAAGTTGGAGGTAGTCGAAACCGGTAAGCTGTAGACCTGATTTACAACGATAGCTCGAACTGCGACCTGCTACTCTGGGAGTGGAATGATGGCGGGTGTTGGAGTGTATGTCGCCTCCGGGTACTCCGGGAGTTCACCGAGAGGGGCCCTTCACCCGGGTTTTGCAAGCGTGGTTTAGGTGTCGTGGTAATGATGAGAACAGTTGATGCGTGTGGCCCGGCGTGGTTTGCATGTGTCGTGTGAGTTAGGTCCACCTTGCAAGGTTAAATCGGATCGATTCGCCATGACTCGCGGTTATGAGAGCCTTGATCTCTCTGTCACATTGTAGTAAACAAGTGGAACGAGAATGGCAATGTGATAAGATATGTTTATGATACTCAAAGAAAATATAATGTGATCAACCATGTTTGCTTTAGATGTTCAAACAAATCTAGTTGGTACTTATGAAGTTAAATTTAAGCTAAAATATTGAAAGTAAGGATCCACTATTAGTAGCTTTTCCACAAATTAAACTCCAGAGCCAAAAAGCTCACATGTCTAGATAGTGGGCTAAGTATACCCATGTCGGGTAAGTCTTGCTGAGTATTAGTATACTCAGGGTTTGTTGTTACCCTATTTTCAGGTAACTACTGCTGGCTGGAGCTAACCAGTATTCACATCGGTGGGCTCGATGTGACGTCCTCACGTCATCGTAGTAATCGTTGTTTTTCTAAACAACTTCTATTTAATTTCTGCTGCATTTTGAACTCTGATATTTTACATAAACTTGTTTGTAAAACTCCGTATTGTAAATTAACTTTGAGAACTTTTGCCTGCTTGTAATCATCTGTGCTCGTCTTCGTGCGAGACTTCCAGTGTTTTTTTATCCTTAACCCAACAGACGACCGGATTACATCATTTTAAGTACACAGTAACTTAATTAATCATTAAGATGATAGTTAGTGCACTTAAGCCGGTTTAATTTGGGCGGTTCTGTTACAACCCAACACCAGATCAACCAGTCAGACATGGGTGAGAGGATGGGGGGAATAAAGAGTCAAGATGAACCAAAGCATGAAATTCAGTGAAGATGCGCTAAAAATTTTGAGTTCTGTTTGTGTGTATGTGTAATATTTGTTTATGTGTGAAATGGTTGTAAAAATTGAATGAACATAAAAAATATATTTGTTATGCTATAGGTAGCTGGGACTGTTATTGGGTTCAAATTTTTGTACTGGCAGTGGCAGCATCAAACAGGTACAAAAACAGCCAAATAGCCTAAACGGGTCTGAAATAGACAGAGGACCCGTTAGTATTGCTCAACTCCTTACCGGCTTTGTAAACTACAAAAACGTGCCTAATATTTGTTATTTCAAATCTTTAGTAGGCGAGCAATAGTGAGTTTTGCGGGCCCGATAACACAGTGGAGCAAACAAGGGACATGCCAAGAATGTTGGACACAGTCTGAGCAAGTGATTGACAGATAACGAGATATCAATCGACTGATGTGGAGACACATCCATTAGTAATTGGATTATAGATGGAGATTCTAAAAATATAGTGAGGCCACCTATGATTTTAGGTGGACACTCTAAAAAATAGAAAAAATTTAGAAATTCTCACAAAAAACAAAAAACGGCCAATCGTCAATCCAACAACTCTAATTATAATAGTCATTGGATACGTTATCTTTTCTAATAAAGTACCCACAGATTAAAGTAACCCCTAGACATGTATCTAAAGTATCCACCTCTGCCATTATAAAAGAATCTAAAGTAACCTCCTAATATTCGTGTAGATTATCCACCTATGCCATTATAAAAATAATAAAGTAAACCCCTAAATTTACATATAAATTATCCAATTATATCATTATTAAAATTTAAAGTAACTTCTAAATCTAAATTATATAATTATAACAAAATATTAAAGTACACCAATATAAAATTGTAATTTAGTATTTAGATCATTATTAACAAATTATTTATGTTATTGCTTGTATAAAAATACTTTCTACAATATGTGTCACTATGTATTCATGTATGATGGTAGAGACAAGATAACCAATTCACAAATAAATGGTTCGATTAAATATATATCAAACATACGTGGAGGTGTGATGCAAAATGAAATCTATTGCAACTAGATAATGATAAATATGTATTTTAGAGTATGTGTTAGAATATTTAATTAATAAAAGAGGGTTAATAGGCTCATGTGGGAGCGCGGGTTAATAGGCTAGTTTATCAAATACATTATCGTTTCTTAATAGGTATACGTGGCCTAACAAATTACTTAAGCTTCTGCCAGTACCTTTAATCTATTGTCGTTGCTTGCATATTCCACTGATAAAACAAGTCATTAATATCTTAGGACAGGCAGTTCCGAATGCATAACTCTAAAAGAACACGGCGCTAAAGAAACTTAGCACATACTAAGGATTTTAGTGGTACAAATTATAAACAGGGACGATCTTATTAGTAGTTTCGGGTCTCATGTCCATACAAGAAGTGCATGCGTCTCCAAACGCCGCCAATGCTGCTGCTTCACCAAGAAACACAGAAGCACCACACCCGGCGAACCACTAGTCCACCGGCACAGGCACTCGGACGACGGGAACAAGCCGGAGGTCTTGAAGCCGTCGTGCTGTGACCCCCATTTCCTCAGCCATGTCCAGATCCGCCGCCTTCGTTCCAGGCGGCATTTCCCAGTCAAAATGGTAAAGGAGGCCGGCGAGCGCGAGCTCGACGTGCACGAGCCCAAACACCATTCCCGGGCACATCCTCCGCCCGGCCCCGAACGGCAGGTACTCGAAGTCCGTCCCCTTGAAATCCACCTTGCTGCTCTCGAATCTCTCGGGCACAAATTCCTCCGGCCTCTCCCAGTAGCTGGGGTCCCTCGCGATCGCCCACGCGTTCACGAACACGATCGTGCCCGCCGGCACGTCGAACCCTAGGACCCGGCATGTGTTCCGGCATTCCCGTGGGAGAAGAAGTGGCACGGGCGGGTGGAGCCGGAGAGCCTCCTTGATCACTAGTCGCATGTAATGCAGGTCGCCAAGGTCATCCTCTGTCGCTGTGGGCCGTCCGGCGAGTGCTCGCCGGACCTCGTCTTGTACCTTCCCCATCACTCTCGGGCTCCTCATGAGCTCCGCCATGATCCATTGCAGCGTCGTCGCCGCCGTCTCGCTGCCCCCGGCGAACATGTCCTGCACGGCACACACACACACGTAGCCAAATTTCGTTACTCTGCATCACTAGGGGGCAAAAAAAAAAACACCATGGCGCGAGTGCTTACTCCGACCACTGACTTGATGTTGTCAGTGGTGAGCGGAACCTGCAGATCACCTTGCCTCTGGATCCTCAGGAGCACGTCGAGCAGGTCCTCCTTGCCGTCGTCGGCTACCCTGCTCTCCTCGTGCTCGCGGACGAGGGCGTCCATGAACGCCACCGCCTCCTGCCGGTGCCGCTTCATCCGGCCGGGCATTCGGCTGACGAGCATGGCGAGGCGCGATGACGGGAAGAGGTCCGGCAGGCTCATCTTGGCGAACAGCTTGAGCCCGCGCTCCAGCATGCCCAGGAACGTGTCCCGGTCCTTGAACCGGCTCCCGATTATGGCGCGCACCGAGGAGTCGGCGGCGTACACGGACAGGAGCTCGCTCAGGTTCACCGCCCGCCGCGGCGCCGACGCCGCCGACGCCACGGCGCGGAGGAGCCGGCCGGCCTCCTCCTCGCGGACGGGCCTGAAGGACTGGACGCGCCGGGCGCTGAGCAGCTCGACGGTGCAGATCTTGCGGATCTGCCTCCAGCCTTCGCCGTAGGGCGCGAAGATGACGCCCTCGGCGCCGGCGGGGATGGCCAGCCGCACCATCCGCGTCACGGGGCGCGCCGCGAAGTCGAGGTCGCGCGCGCGCATCACCTCCCGGGCGGCGTCCGCCGAGGAGGCCACCACGACGGGGAGCCCGCCGAGGCGGAGCAGCATGAGCGGGCCGTGGCGCGCCGCGAGGTCGCGCATGGCGCGGTGCGGGAGCGCGCCCGCGAGGTGGTGCAGGTGGCCGATCACCGGGAGCGCCCACGGCGACGGGGGCAGCCGCGCGCCGCCGCCTCGCCGGCGCGACGCCGCGCGGTTGAGCCACCGGAATGAGACGGCGGCGAGGAGAGGGAGGAGGAGGAGGAGGAGGAGCAGCGGGAGCGCCGCCATGGGCGTTTGGCTCGGTGCTCGAATGATTGAGTGGATGGAGGAAGCAGAGCACAAGTCAAGTGTTGCCTTGACAATTATCCCAAAAGGCAGAAAGTCCTAGTCTGATGCAACTCTTTTTCTCACAAGAACAGGTCTATGATGTTGATCTTATTTTTACTCGCATATACTAGTGATAGTTTAGTTTTTTTTTTCATATTTAACGCAAAAGTTTCGTGTCATTTTAGCAGGTTTATTTGGATTGATCCCATTTCTTTAGATCATCTTGTGTTGAAATGCTTGAATCGGCTTTCGTTCATGTCGTAGGAATTTGATCGCAAAACTCCATTGTAGTCATTTTCTGTGCCTGTTTGACCAAGTATAATGGATTGATTGGGGCGTAAAATAAGCTACAAAAGATCAGATCAACCTGGGACGCTGTCCTCTTTTCTGAAGCCATGACATGGATCAGAGTTCACTGTTTAAAAACAAAACTTTATCAAGCAGATGGCACAAACGAAAATATTACGCACTCCGATTACATCTACGGGCAATCACTTAGGCAGAGATGACCAATCACTCGGCGTCAGCGCTCACAAGGGCATACTGAAAATAGTCTTGTTGCGTGGCTCAAAGGATCAGCCGTGCAAGGACATGGGGGGGACATAGCGAATCTGCAACCATCCGAACAGGGAGTGAAACTCTCTTGAAATCCTTGACTCTTTGTTGCGTACATCACCATTCAGTAGCGTTTCTCTCCTGAGTTTTCTTGCAACTTTTGAGGGGGCCATAACCATAAGGGTCTGAAAGTGATCGAGTACTCTAGCGTAAGAGGGGGGTGAATTAGTCTCTCTAAAAATCTTAACCTAAGACTCCAACTAGTTTGCACAAAAAACTTAATCTAAAACATACTATCTAGATGTACAACTACGGTTCTTCTAGTGTGAAACCCTCGTCCCAAAAGAGTTTTGCAACCTATAGCCAATCTTAGCAAGATACTACACTAAGAAAGCAAAGGCACACAAGATTGCAATATGAAATGCGGAAGCTTAAAGAGGGATTAGAGAAAGCAAACTCTCAACGCGAGAATTTATCACGTGGTTCGGATTTCCACCAAGGCGCCCCTACATCCACGTTGTTGAAGCACTCACGAAGACTATCGCTTCCAGCAATCAAGTCTCTTCTGTGAACATAATCACGGTCACCTTGATCCCGCTTTTCATTAAGGAGCTTGCCCATAAAGGAGAGGGAGTCTCCACGCCCCCTGTATAAAGTTGTCGTCGCCGCTCCACACCAAGCCGAAGGGTCGATGACATGCCGGCGAGCCACCAAATGCTCCAAGGGGCCGGCGCACCGAAATACTTGTTGGTTCACTTCTAGAACCAGTCACAATGCACAAAACCTTACTCTCACACTCTCTAGAGAGTTAATCCTAGCACTAACACTCACAAAACTTGTGCTAAGCCTAAGAATTTGATCTATTTGCTCTTGTATGGTTTGGAAGTGTTCTTGGATGTGTATGAGGCTTCTAGGAACTCCAGCAACTCCAAAATGGCCGGGGGGACCACATATATATAACCCTCAAACTTGAACTAGCCGTTTAGAGCTGTTGTCCAGTTTTCTGCGTAGGAATCGGTTCTTCCGGTGCTTGACCATCGGTTCAACCGGTCACACACAGACTGATTCTAGCCGTTGGCTTCACTGACACAGCTGCAGCAATTTCAGGGACCATCGGTTAAACCGATGCTAGGACGTCGGTTAAACCGGTGACACTTGATCTTCATGTAGCCGTTGCACTTGATCATTTCTTACGAACATCATTGCTCTGACGCTTGCTCCGATGGGGCATCGGTTAAACCGGTCTGAAGGCTTGGCTGCTGCGCACTTGACATCGTCTCTGGATAATAGTACTTTGATTACATCGATGCTTGTTTTTGATCCGCCGGCTAAACCGGTGCTTTAAGGTTGTCTTGACTTGAACTCTTCTGGCACCAAAATTTGCACCGATGCAGCCCCTCCACCTCGATCGATCTACGGACTCTGTTCTGCAGCAAACAACCAACAGTATTTTTCTCTCACACCAAATTAGCACCAGTCAGCTAGCAGTATTTTTTTTTCACAACAAATCAGCAACAACCACCAGCCACATCCCAAGCATCCATGCAATTCGGATTGCACGGCCAATTCCACCTGACCACTTCATCGACCGGCCGTGCTAAACAGTTTCAGGGATCATTGCGTTTCCCTCAGTTCTGTTTAGCACTGGCCAACAGTGTCCAGTGATCCATGAAACTGCACACCATGTAAGCTGATTGGGTAGTGTAGCGCGCCACTGGCCGTCTACTTCCAAGCAATTTGTTCGGTTGGTCAGGCAGCCAACGGAGTGTGATTCCCTATGTCCCAATCAAAATATCTCTGTTGGAATTGTTTCTGAAATTTCTGGAGGTATTCTGTCGTCAAAACTAAACAATCGTTGAAAAGTCAGTCCTTCTGAATCTTTGACTGGGATTTTAAGAGTTGAGGAGGGCCAAATGTGGACTTAAACTATAAATCATTTATTGTCAGTATCCCTCATGCAAGTTTTACATGTTTGACTTTGAAGGGGCAAAGTTTTCCATGTTTGCTGAATGTTTGGTTTGCTGAAGCGCATTTCATGGGTCTCTCTAGCGTCTAGCCTCGCTCGCTCTCCCGCCGCGATTCCATTCTGAGGATCGCGCGCTCCTTTGCTTCTCAACAATCGATCTGACACGCGTCCGACCAAGTTTGCTGCTCACGATGCAGGTTTTCGTGGCCCCCGATGCGCAGTCCCCACCCGCTGTTAATTTTCACCCCCCCCCACGTGAGTGACGTTATTTTCTCTTTTCATTTTTTCCTTTACGTTCCATAATTGTTGTTTTTTTTCAATTTTTTCTTTTACCTTCTATATGTCTGAAGTTTTCTTGACAACTTTTATATGGAAATTATACTAAAAAATTATACCAAGACTTTGTGCTTGGAAGTTGTATGATAAATTTGTGCGTACAAAAGTTGTGTGAGAAATTTTTCGGATAACATCTTCGTACAATTTGTGCTGAAAAGTTATCCTCTATAAGTTATTTTAGAAAACTACACATTAAATTTTGTATGCACTGTGAAAGTTGTGCTAAAAAACATTAATTTCAAATTGTTAAGAAAAAATTATACGTAAAAGTTATGTACATCATAAAAAGTTATGATAAGAATTTGGCTTCAGTGAAAATGTGCAAAAAAATTATACTTGCAAATTATATATATAGGTTATAATGTTCCAAAATTGTAAAAAATTGTCCGAGAAGTCTTCCTAATTATATTTTTCCATAGAAATTGTGCTGAAAAATTATCCTCTGCAAAAAATTTTAGAAAAAGTTATCTCGATAAGTTGTATTTTTATAAGCTTACGACGAACTTATGCCCCAAAGTTGTGTAAGAAGTTTTGGTGAAAGTTATGTTCAAAGTTATCATTTAGTTAGAAGACTGAAAAAAAAATTATGCGTAAAATTTGTCCCTGTCGTGTTAAAAGATTATCCTATAAATAGTTGGTTTGAAAAATTATGCGTAAACATTATAAGTATCATAAAAGTTATGCTGAAAAAATGTTATTTTGTAGCTACGTTGAAAAAATATCACTTGATATTTGTCTTCAAAAAGTTGAACACATATATTAGAATTAACTATCTAAAAGTAAAGAAAGAAATTTATTTGGAAAGAAAACAAGCGTCGTACGACTCCTGGCGGCTGGCGCGAAGCAAAAAATGGAAAGAAAATGACGACACGGAATCCAACAATGGAAAATTTTGCCCTGTCCGAAATCGTTTGTTAGTTTGGCTGCTGGGGCGCGCGCTCTAACTAGCAAGCCCGCTCTCCCGCGTAGGTAAATACAAGCGTGCAGAAGAAGATCCCTGAGCCGCTCGTTTCGTTGGCTCCGTTGGCTCCGCGACCGTTGCGCCCGCCTAGGCCGGCCGCCGCTCAACCACAAGCAGCCCTGCCGCTGCGTAGCCGACGCCTTGCCAGTCAGTCTCTTTCGCACGTCCCAGCCTCCAAGTGCGGAGAGGTCTTGCTCATGAAGCGCCTCGGTCTGGTGCAGTGCAAGGGGAGCATCACATCAGTGCTGACGCTCATGCCTCCTACGACCGCCTCTACAAGGGGAAGCTTCCCTCCGAAGGAGATGACTGCCGTTCGGGAGCTGTTCCCCGTTACCGGTCGCTCGCCATCCCGGCTCCGGCGGCAAGCTGCTGCAGCTTGGAGGCCACGCCCTCTTGCGTGCCTCGTTGTCTGGGTCCATGGATAATACAACTATCCTCTCATGGAATGTGCGCGGCCTCAATGACCGTGCGCGTCGTCACATTGTTCGTACTCTAGTTGATGAAGAACAAGTATTTCGCCGGATCTCAATTACGGTGATACAGGTTGTGGCTGTCTTCACACAGCATGGCCAGCTTTGGATAGATGCCAGAGCTCGGAAACTTGGTTGGTTAGTACGGGAGTAGTCAGCTTTGACGGGCCGATGGCCACTGTCCTTTTCCGGTTGTTGTTCTTGCTGTAATCAGTTTGATGTCACGGTAGCGCACTTGCGCGTTGTATGAAACCTTTTCTACCTTAATTGAAAGATACGCAACTCTCTTGCGTATTCGATAAAAAAAAACTGTGATGGCACAACTCCATACTATCACAGACTTCACACTTTCACAGTCGCTCGGCCCAAAAAAAATATATATACAAAAAGATCACACACTCTCTCCCACTTAGTATCTGTCTTTGTCTCCTCAAAACAAACTCATTAGTTGTTAATACTACGATGCTAGCAGTTGTTACAATGTACTAAAGTTTGATCAGTTACAAAAATCATGATGATCAGTTAAAACGAGTTCAGCAAAGTGTAAAGAGTAGCTACAAAGATAACTTCTTTGATAATATTCATGTCAAGCGGTAACCGGCTGCCGACACCGTTCTGCTTCAAACAAAGATGATGTCCCCGCCGCCGTTGGTGAGCACGCGCACGGTGGCGCCCAGCGGCCGCGATGCGAGCGCGCCGTCGTGCGTCTTCCACCACCTCGCGCGCCGCCTCCCGGCCGGGACGAGATCACCACGCCAGGTCCAGTTTCTCCATACAATCAACCAGAGATGGAGCCAACAACAAAAATAAAAAGTAGCAAATATATGAACGAAACATGATCAACTGCAGAAATAGAATTTCTCCACTGTATTTACAAGAAACAATTGCTGCAATACAGTAGTGGACGGATCACATCACGGCCCGTCCTCCTATCCTGAACTAGCGCACAAAGCAACATGCTTTACTGCATCAAGCCTTTGGTTGGCAACCACACTGAATCACTAAGCCATTGCAAGGAATCGAACGCATCGCTACCAATCGCGGCCTTGGCCATAGCATGGATCCGACGACGTTTCGCTCGCCGTAGAGCCGGCGTCATCGTCGGAATAGTATTGGGACCCGGACGAGGACTCACTTTCGGCGCCGCGGCGGAGGTACTCGCCGAGGCGGCACGAGACGTGCGCGTCGACAGCCGCATACCTCACCTGCGCTCGGGACAGCCGCGGCCCGTCCCAGTCGCTGGCGCCGATCTCCGGCCGCTTCCGCACCCCACGCATTCCGAGCAGCCTGGCCGCCATGTCGGCCAAGGACTCGGTGGCCACGCCGGCCGCGCCGCGGAGCTCGAGCGCGGACCGCACCACCAGGCCGTGGTGCGCGTGGAGCTTCCGGAGGTCCGAGCGCAGGTTGTACGCGGCGAAGGTGATCCGGGCGTCCGCCAGGAACCGGCGGAGGATCCGGGACACCGTGCCGGCCTGGGCGACCTGGAACACCAGGCAGGAGTCGCCCGTGCAGAGCTGAATCGTGCCCGGGCGCGGCTCCTCTCCGGCGGGGAGTCTTCGGAAGTGCGGCGTCCACTGCACGCCCAGGCCCACGGTGAGGCCGCCGGCGGAGCGGATCGCGCGGCGCTGGCGCCAGAATGCGGTGTGGAGCCACCTGCGCGCCACGGCCGGCCGGGCGGTCACCGTCGTCAGCAGGGGCGGAGCGTGAGATAAAATTAAGGCTCAAAGATCAAATAGCCGACATGCCGCACTGCAGGTAAAAAGAGCCACATGTTATGGCGCCCTAGAGTGCAATGGAGAGAAAACTTGGCGATGATATTAGATAAGTATACGTGATGCATCAAATAATATAAACCTAGCTACCTAAGCTTTTGAGGGTAGCAATTAGCATAAAAATCAAATTATCACAAAAAACTATGAATCTATGAATTTGCAAGGTTAAGTTTTAGAAAAGAATCGACAAAGGGACTAGCTGTAGCCCCTTAGGAGCCCTGTGCTCTTCTTCCTATGTCCAGGCGACAGTGCCCAGTGAGCTCCGCAGCCGGTGAGGTAGCAACAGCTAGCGAATACAATAAAAAGATAGCGTCGCGACGCATTATCCAGCAATCACAGTCAAACAATGCAAAATGCAAGAAAAACAATAGACATGATTGCACGTGGTCCTCTCTGCATAGTCCTGCAAGATCCAAGAATGAACTCGGATACGTGAGTTACTTGTAATAAGCGGACTACCAAAATAAACTAAAGCCTCGTAAATTCTTTGGGAGGAAGGGGGGCCGGGACCAGGTTGGCCTCCAAGAGGCTCCGCCAGTGCTCACTGGTAGCACTGGTGGAGAAGGAAGAAATCATTGCGACTTGCGAGATCTCTATATACGATTTGTGGACCAAACCGCGGGTGCCCGATAGGGCCACGTCACCCGCTAATTCTCTAGTCATCGGATCAAGCTATCAAGTGATCTGAACCATCAGATCGGGATCCTTGCCGGACTCGCGCCTGTTAAGCTGTGAACCGGGCGCTCGCGAATGCTCTAGAACCCGCGCCATCTCTGCCTCTCCGCCTAGCGCACCTCTCTCCTCACATTGGCCGCTAGCCTCCGCCCTGCGCATCGGGCTCCGGCGGCACGCTCGCAGCGAGTGCGAGGCCTCTCGGATTGGCGGCGCACGGGCAGCGACGGCTGAGGCTGCGGCGGTTAGCAGCGTCAGAGAAGGCGAGACGCGAGCTGCACGGCGAGATGCGAGCGTGAGCAAGTGCGACGAGATGCGAGAGCGAGCAGTGGAGGCGCGCTAGGAGCTGCAGCGCGGCCTTCACGGGGAGCAGCAGCGTGGGCTCGTGAGGAGCGGCGGCGACGGCGACGACGACGCGGGCTCGTAGGGAGCGGCAGCGGCAGCGGCGTGGAAGCAACCGTGGCGGCCTCGCCTGCTGGCTACAGGGGCTCGCGAGGAGCGGCGGCTGCTGCGCAGGCTCGCAGGGAGCAACCGCGAGGGGCGGCGAGCGGCGGCGTCGGCGTAGGAGCAGCCGCGGCGGCCTCGCCTGCAGGGGTGCTGCGGCGCAGGGGATCGGAGCGCGGCCTCACTGGCCGGCGCAGGCGCACGGCATGGGTAGCAAACACGCACAGCATAGGGAGCGGCGGTGGCGCGGCTGCGCGGTGCACGGGGGGCTGGCTATGGTGGCCGCGCACGGCGAGCTGCAGCGACCGGCACACGTTAGCTGCGGGGCGAGTGAGTGATGCACGGGCGGGCGGCCGCCGGGAGCAGCTGAGCAGACCAGCACAGATTGAAAACACCGCCCGTGGGGGATCAGCTCCAGGAGGAGAAAAGCAAAGAGGGATATGCAACAATATTACTGAAGAAGAAATCCATTGACAATGTTGATTGAACAAATATGCTTCTATCAGGAATTGGTGGGTAATGCATTGGTCCTGACAGCTAGAGTATCTCAACCATAGATATTTTTCCACTTCAATATTAGTACAGTTACGAGACTTCTGAATACTGAGTTTAGAAAGAATGTATCTACTGCTACATAAGAATATAATGAACATCTACAAGACTGTTGTTTGCTTCAGTTCTTTTATTACCATTTTTCATTCCTTCACAAACTTGAATAATCTCCCAGTCCTAAAGCTATTGAAGTTAAGTGACACAAAAAACCTATGCGAACTACACCACTTTCTACATTTAGAGATCTTTACAAGGTTAGTTCTTAAGCAGAAGTTGCATTTCAATATTTCATTATTCCTTATTCTTTAAGTTGAAGGATAGCTTTCAATCAGAAGTTGGTTTTCTTCTTCTTTATTTTAAGGGTATAATTTTTTTTGTTTATCTCATCACAGAAGGTCCTCTGCTAGCTAAATTTGAATTTGGCAATCCGTTTGCTTTATTGACCCTATCTGTCTAAATTCAGCAAAGAGAAGAGACCATCATCCATTTATTTGTGAACCATAACTATCACCTGACCAATATAACTTACATTTTTAGCGAGCACCGAATAGATGGGCTATACAGCCATGGTACAGTTTTTCATTAATCATCACGTGTCACATTGTCCTATTTGTATCACCCTTTCTAGGTTGTGCATGGGGACTTGACATCAGTAACAGGAGTACTGAATTCAGGTAAAAGCGAGTGCATAGCTGCGTTGTTGTGCAATATGAGAAGACAATGTGGGTGGAAATTGGTCCTGTGCCCGATGGAAAATATTCAAAAATCATGGTCTCTATCAATGAATAGCTTTATGTGCCATATTTATACATGTACGGATTCTCCAAAATTGTTTACCAAGAACTGCATATTGGCAAATACTAATATAATTTTACGTTTCTTCTTCACTATGACTAGGTGATTTATCCAAAACATGCCAAACCGGATGCACGGCTCAAGTAAGGGTCATCTGTCTATCACCAGGGTTCTAGAATCTTGATAAAATGTTTTAGGTAGGTTCTAAAGCTTCTCAGCGATTATGCCAGCCAAAATGCTACACTAAAACAACTGTAACTCCATGGGGCCAACCCATGGGCGGGACCCAAGGCCCGGCGACCCTGGTCACTAGCCTAGGCTCCATCGCCAAATCTGGAATAGGCTAGAACCAGTTATGTAACAGCTGCTAATGTTGCCATGCCAAAGGTCCGTACGTTGTTCTATGGTAAGTATGTATTTGATTTATACAATAGAGACCAAATCATTAGAGTCTAGAATCAGTTCTAACATCTAGAATTTAAATCACGGTTGTAATCCTCTTCGGTTAGAGATAGGAAGATAATTGTATTAGACTTGGCGCAGCCTCCATGCGCTATGTGGATCCGCCACTAGGCCAACCCAAACGGGCGCGGCGTTGCCGCGCCCAGCTTTTCTAGTAGGAGTACGATTACTCTTGGAGCAGCCCCCCTTGCTACTGTGCGCAAAGGTCTGGAATTGCATTACTACTGCCGCTTGGTTCAGTAACAATGCACACTCTTTTCTTCTCTACTACTAAGGGTGACTTTTTTTGGTTGGTCATCCGAATATTCCTTCGTTGATTCGTTCGTCCGTCCCCTCCCACCCGCGGCCTTCGTTCGTTTCCCCGCCCCCGCGGCCTGATCCGCACGCCGCACCCCGTCCGATCCGCGCGTCTATCGACGGTTCCGCTAACCCGCGCCTCCCCCTCCAACCTTCCCCGTCCGACCCACGTCTCTCGACGGTTGCGCCGACCTGCGGCTGCGCCCCCTTTTCCTCCTCCCTGTGCACCGCCGGCGTCGCCCTCTCCTCCCTATGCGCCACCGCCTGCCGGTCCCTCAGTTCCTCCCTATGCGCCGCCACCCTCCACGTCCCCCATTCCCCAGTTCCTTCACAGTAGTCGTGACGCACGCCCATCGAAGTGGAGCAGGAGGGAAGGGACGCAGCGCGCTTGTCATAGTTGTCGACGAGGAGTAGGAGGGCAGGGAAGCGGCCCTCGGATTCAAGCAGGAGGGGGAGAAGGTGACGCGGCACCACCCTCGGAGTTGAACAGCAGGCCGGCGGCACAGCTCCTCCACTCCGGTCATGGCTTCTCCCCCTACCTCCTGCCACGTCTCCAGCCGCAGCGGCGCAGCCCGGCGCGGAGGCAGACTGGAGCATCACAGCGCGGAGGCGGACTAGGAGGTGGGAGCGGCACGGATTGAGGAGGCAGCGCACCACAGCCGGTAGGAGTCAGCCCAGCAGCCGGCACCGCCATCTGCAGGAACAACAAGAAGCAAAGAACAACGGATCCTGAAGTGTAAGCCTTTTATCTTCTAAATTGCTTTTCGATCTGAAACTATGAGCGATTTGTTAGCTGATACAAATGGTAGCTGATTCGCATCTTCACCTAGACCTGAAAGCTCGCCGGCCCGTGATGTCCATGGTGGATGCTCGGCGTTAAGTTTTAGGGATCCAAACCTTTTGAGAGCCATCCATGGTATGAATAATATCCTTGGGCACCCAAATAGGCCGGTTCCATCCATATGTTCTCCACCCCATGACATGAGCCACCACCTTGCCATTCTTCTTCTTTTCAAGTATGTAGTGGTTGCTCTTTTGCTTGTTTTTGTGGGTGGGCTTGGTGTACATGTATGAAGCCTTCAAGTATGGAGATGTGTTTTTCTTGATCTCCTTAGCCTTCTTGTATCCCTTCTTGCTCTTGTTCAAGTTTTTGGGCTTGCCATTTTCTTTGCCCTTTGCTTCGCCCTCTTTCTCCTTGTATTGGTAGGACTTGTGGCCTTCTTTGCAACACTTGAAGCAAGTCACGGTTTCTCCCTTCTCAAACTTCTTCACGCCCGCGGAGGTGTTATCTTGAGAAGGTTGGACTTGCCCTTGTGTGCCTTTGTCTTTGAGCTGCCTCAAATCCGCCATTAGCCTTTCTACCTCTTGTTTGAGCTCATCATTTTCCTTAGCAATGAGATCATCACATGTTTCTACAATCACATCCTCATTGCAAGGGGTTAGATCACAAGAGGTAGACGCATCTACCTTGATGATAGGTGTTGCACAAGGAATATTGCAAGGAAATGATTTATCCGATGATGATTCACTTTTAGATTCAAGACTCTCATATTTCATTTTAAGCTTTTCATGCTCATTGTCTAACAAATTAATATTGCAAGTTCTTATATCTTGAGACAAATGAGGCATGCAGCTTTTCTTTAGCTTTGAGAGTTTTGATTTTCTTATTTTGTTTAATGAGATGTTCTTGTTGATTATGGAGGAGTGTCATCATCTCACTAGTTTCATCGGTTTCAACATCGGATTCATCATTTGAGGAGGAGTCATCACTCACATAGCTATTACCTTGTGCCATAAGACACATGGGTGGTGGTGATAATCTCCGAGGGCGACGCGTGGTGGAGCTCTTGGAATCTTTGATGTTCTTGCTTCTTGAGCTTTTACCACTTTTCTTGGGCTTGTGGATGGCGGAGAGAGCTTGAGCTCTTGACTTGCTATTTTTCTTTGCCATCTTCTCCATCCCTACCACACTCTCTCTAATGAGAGTTCTGTACCCAAGCTCATAGAGCTCATATACATGATTGACTATCTTGCGGTAGTGATATAGCACGGCGCTTGGGTATTCTTCATCCTTACTTGAACTTGATTCATCATCACTTTCTTCCTCATCCTATTCTTCTTGTTCACTTGAGCTTGATGAGTTTTGTCGCCTTGGTTGGTGCTTGCATGAGTGCTTGGCGGCGAGACTCTTGCAGCTTGAAGAAGAGGTGGACTCTTGCTCCTTCTTCTTTGTCATCCCCATACTATATTCATGGGCGATGATTTGATTAATAACTTGGTTTGGTGTAAGCTTGATAAGGTCTTCCTTTTGCAAGAGTGTGTTGATGATGTCGTAGTCAGGCTTACGAAGGCTTCGGAGAATCTTGCGGTTGATTTCTTCATCTTTAAGTTGATTGAGACCTAAGGCATTGATTTCATTAACAAGAGTATTTAATCGTGAATACATGTCATGAGCATTTTCATTGGGAAGTTGCTTAAAGCTACTTAGCTCCTCGCCGAGAATATGATATTTTTGATTGGCAACATCATTTGTGCCCTCATGATTCTCGACAATTTACTTCCATAGCTTATGAGCATTTTCACAAGCAAAAATACGATTAAAAACACTATCACATAAAGAAGACAATAAAATAGATTTAGCAATGGCATCATATTGCTTCTTGGCCTTAGTCTCATTCTTTTTGCCCAACTCGGTGACGTGCCAAACATCAAGCCCCCGGGCTTGAAGATGTGCTTGCATAAGCACTTTCCATCCTGGAAAACCCGTGCCATCGAAAAACGGAGCCCTATCGATACTCATCTCTTCCCCTGACATGATACTCACTAGACGGTGAAGTCGACACGTCTCCTACGAGCTTTCTCACAAATTTACTAATGGAATTAGCTAATCCTCGTAAGAGGTGTGAGACCAATCTCTGATACCAATTGTAAGGATCACCGGGGTGTCCGACCCTAGAGGGGAAGGGGGTGAATAGGGTCGCTAAATCGCTTTCTAACCTAGGGCTCAATCTACTTGCATAAGATAAACCTAACACGTCCTACACATGCTAGTTATGACTAAGGTTTATCTATGCTACTCTCTACTTACCCCAAAAAACTTGCAACCTAAGCCAATCCTAATCAAACTAACTAGGAAAGTAAAGGCACGCAAGATAGAGTAAATGCGGAAACGTAATATGGTAAGTAAATAGGTAAGGGAGAGAATATGCAAACTCTCGTGAAGACACAAAGACACACGATTTAACATGGTTCGGTTAGGACACCAAGTCCCTCCCTACGTCCATGACCACTTGTCCACCAAGAACAAGTGTGATGCCGAGTCTCTTCGCTTGATCATCATCTTGCGTTCGCCACCAAGGCTTCCGGCAAGCAAAGGCTAAGTGATGCCAAGTCACCAAGACAAGGCCACAGCCACCGTCTCTCTCGAAGCGTCACCAACGGCACCGTCTTCACTATCGGAGCTCCTCACCAAGAGGGGTCTCCTTCCCCGCACAAAGTGTCATTGCCTCTCCACACCAAGTCGGAGGGTCACACGACTAGTACACGGTTGCTTGCTGCAGCAAGACTTTGGTCAAGGTTGATCTTGCAAGATCAAGTCCTCTCAAGCACTAAGCTTCTCAAGCTCACACTTGCACTAAGCTATTCTAAGCTTGAATGTGGCACTAAGCTCAATATGGTGGATGGAGTTGATGTTGATCTTCAATAGAACTTCTTGAGTCTCCAACCTCTCCAAATGACCCGGCCTTGGGGGTATATATAGTCACATACCCCAAAAGAGCCGTTGGAGGAAAACTGACAGAAAAAGTACGTAACGCCGGTTAAACCGACGCTCCTCCAATAGCCATCGTCGGTTCAACCGGTGAATGTAAACTGCCCACTGAAAAACTATCCGTTACTTGTACGGGTAATCAACCGATGTATCATCGGTTTAACCAGTGAATGTAACTGTCCCCTGATTCCCGAAAAACCAACTCTCTAGACAATTACACCGACATTCACTTTTCCATCATCACAGGTTCAACCGGTGCCCCTCTGTGTCTGACTTCACTTCAGTCATTGCACCGACGTATGTCTTTTCTTTATCGTCGGTTTAACCGACGCAAAACCCTAGCCTCAGCTTCTGAGTCCATTGCACCGGTGAGTGCAATTTGCTCATCATCGGTTTAACCGGTGATAGCAAATTGTTCTGTCTTGTTTGTTTTGACTTGATTTCTTCACGGTCTCTTCAATTCTTATCCTTCGGGCCTAGATTCGCCTTCCTTCTATTTGTCATCACTTGAACCTAAAAGCCTGAGGATATCATCTAAACAATCGCATTAGTCCAGGTGTTGTGTTGTCTATATCAATCACCAAAACATTATATTGAAATGTGGCATAAGAGGCCATTTTTCCTACAGTGGAGATGAGGATGCGGTGGCTGGCGGTGCGGACTCGAGGAGGTGGTGACGGCAGCTGGCGGCACAGAGTTGAAGAGGTGGCGGTCGGCCCGGCGCTGCGGAGTCGAGGTGGTGGCGGCCGGCCCGGCGCCGCGGAGACGAGGAGGTGGCGGAGTCGCGGGCTCGCGGCAGGCAGGGGCGTGGGGCGGAGATGAGGCGATGGCAGAGTCGCGGGCTCGCCCTCGCGCAGTCGCGCGGTCTCACGAAGACGATGCGGCGGCGGGGTGAGGGGCGAGGCCGCTAGAGTTGGTGGAGCGTGGGGCTGAATGCCTGAATTGTTTGTTGGGCCAGCCGGGAATATATCCCGCTCCCCTGGCCTGGCTGTGGGCTTGGCAGATTTGTTTGTTGGAGTTAGCGGGCCGCCATTGGGCCGGCCTGCTAACTCCGTGCCGGGCCGTGCCAGCCCATGGGCGGGGGTGGCGGCCCAAGCCCGGGCACGGTTGACGTGGGCCGGGCCAAATTTGCAGTGCTTCGGGTGGATTATCGAGCTGCGGGCTGCATGGACAACTATAGTCTCCACGCATCTCGTGGAAGATGCTTAAGGGAGACATATATAAAGTCCAATAAAATCTGATTAGCAAAAAATTGACCCATTTATATATATTACACAACGGCACAGTACACATGGGACATATCTCTACATCATCTACTGCCGGTGTAAGATAAAATATAGAAATATATTTAAAATATAAATTACAGTCCATTGACATGACATAAATTACAGTCCATTGACATGAACACAACGGCACAATACACATGGGACCTATCAGGAGACATAAATTATACTTTTGTAGTTTTATTGCATTCAACATTTTAAAAAACTACATCCAACATTTTGTGGAAACTATTTCAAAAACTAAGTCAATATTCCACAAAAATGTTGAAATTGTATTTTAAATGTTGATTTTTATAAAAAAAAGTCAAAAAAATCAAAATATATCATATTGGATCTCATTTTTATTGGATTAATTCTGTAGAATGTGATGGTGCTAACAGATTTAAAAACATATTTACCTTTTAAGAGGAGAGTGTCGGACCCGGGACAGCGGGATTGCCCACAGGCACAGAATATTCTAGAATATGGAATAGCACATGGGTACGCCCTACCTCTTTTTGTATCTATCTGAATAGAAGTGGAACTAGTCGACGTACACGAGAACTAGTCGAATCTCTCGGACTAGGCCCCTAAACGCACTCGGCTAAGACTTTCCATGTAACCCTGCTCTCTCAGATTATATAAGGGCGAGCAGGGACCCCTCCAAAAGATCGAAAAATACCAAAGGGAATACAAACCACCACACATGACATAGGGTATTACGCTCCGGCGGTCCGAACCGGTCTAAATCCTTGTGTTCCTTGTACCATCGCTTTCTGATCTCGGCGAGTCCCTACTCATAACTACGCTCCTCGGGATACCCCTCGGAGAACCCGACGGTAAAACACCGACAGCTGGCGCCCACCGTGGGGCCTCTCGCCAACGATCCTCAGAAGAATTCGATGGCTTCTCTCGACGACAAACCTGCGCTCGAAAAAGGCACTTCCCTTCGCATCGGCTCTTGGATCTTCATTGCCGATGGATCAGGCGGCTTTGAAAGCTGCTCAATCGACCGGGATCCTCCAGAAGTTTCAGAAGCTGCAAAATGACGCGAATTCAATGAATTCATTGATCAAACCGAAGAAATTGGAGTTTCGGACCTCAACAACGAAGCCCGAATTCAACCCAAATTCGATCCAATCAAAGCCAAAAACACTTTCCGAATTGGAAGAGGATTTGAAGGAACTATTGGAAGATTCCAAGAAGGAAACTTCCATGAACGGAAAGACCACACTTTCTGATTGCATCCGCGTCTCCGAACCAAGTTTTCGGAAGAAAAAGTCAAGGACTAGTTTCAAGAAAACTACTCGCAAAAAGAAGCAGTTGAAAAACACTTTTTTAAACATCGATGATATCGAGGACAAGATCGAGCACTGCCTCCAGAAAGCAGAAGACATACTCAGCATCAACACTACTCTTGAAGAATCCTCCACTCAATGGACTCTCAACTCTGCAGAACTAGAACAAGACCAAGCTTTCATCAAATATCTTGAACAATTGGATGAACCAATTCCCGAAGACGAATTAGCTGATTGGTCACATGACATCGACTTGTTCATGGAAGGATTAAATAATCCTGACAAGCTTGAAACTCTCTGGAAGCAGTCCAAAGCAAAGAAGTTGTGAGATGACTCGCACAGGTCACTGGATCAATACTTAGCTCAAAATCACCCCGCAGAAGACTCTGTTTCAATCGAAGACTACATGTATCGTTGGTGCAACGCCATCCAAAACTCAAAATTCCCCAACTCCGCAAGAAGATTACCGCACACCATGGCTATTCTCTCCAAAAGAGCGGGACAATTTGGAAAAGAACAATAAATTCATAAATGAACTATCAGTTCGAATCGAAGATGGATGGCCCCCAGCGGATCACATCCCACATGACGAAGACCTTCTTCGACATACTCTCAGATCCTCTCCAGATTCGGACCAATTCCTTAAAGGAAACCAACTCACAGTACAACCCGATTCGGACAAGAAGACCGAATCCGACAAGAAGTCAACTTCCTCAATCAATACAAAAAGAGATCGACAGTCCGCAAACCAAAGAGAGAGGCAGCAATTCTCAGAAGACGAAGAACTACCGTTCCAGCAAGGCTTTCCACTCAAGGAAAACAGCGTCAATTCAAAAATTCGCAGCCACAATCGCGAAATTTTCATGGCTTTCCTTTCGGATGCTTCAAACCGAGAAAATGATTCGACAACACTGGAAGACTTGGACTACGACGAATTCCTCTCTGGACCGGAGACAACTGAAATAGCAACAGCCACCTGCAAAAATCCCCCTCCAGGAATCACAGTCACAGTCCATCTAGACAACAACCCGAAGCAGATTCTCAAGACAGAACATCAACAACAACTCGGCAACTCGTTCAACCACTCAAACAATGACTTGCACAATGTTATCAATGTTGGCCACAACGCAAGAACAGTCATCATCAACAAAAGAGAAGATCATGAGGAAGTCGAAGTCTACAATCCGACATCCAATTACCGGATACCTGATATCCAAGGGCACAATTCGCGAAAACGACGTCGCGACAAGGTAGCACCTCCTTCTCAACCAAAGCAGTCGACAACTGACTCTGCTCATCAGAAGATCCACTCAAAATGCTTCCTGCACCCAAAAAGAAAGCATTTGACCTTCCAATGCAGCACGCTTCGCAAAGCACTCGGAGCACCTCCAACTTCTGCCAACAAAGACAACAAAGAAAAAGTCAACACGAACAATACACCCTTCCAACAAGGAATTCAGCATGCCAGTTACTCAAAAGAGTCATCTATTGGGCTTACCACCGGTCTTACACCCAATAAAGGCTAGGATGGGTTCGCCCGAGCTCTGACTCGAGTCATCTATTAGGCTTACCCCCGGTCTTACACCCAATAAAGGCTAGGATGGGTTCGTCCGAGCTCTGACTCAACCCCAAAGTTACTCGCACTGGCAATCGAGTCATCTATTGGGCTTACCCCCGGTCATACACCCAATAAAGGCTAGAATGGGTTCGCCCGAGCTCTGACTCAGTTCTCCACTCGTGCTGACAGAAAGAAAAGACCAAAAGTGGAGTCATCTATTAGGCTTACCCCTAGTCTTACACCCAATAAATACTAGGATAGGTTCGCCCGAGCTCTGACTCGAGTTATCTATTGGGCTTACCCCCGGTCTTACACCCAATAAAGGCTAGGATGGGTTCGCCCGAGCTCTGACTCAATCCCTAAACTACTCGAGTTGGCAGAAGAAAAATATTTAAATCATTGAATGGTCTTACACCCAATAAAGGCCAAGATAGAAATCGAGTGCTGCTAAATTGAAGGAAAGAGAAGATCTCGTTGCCGGAGAAATGAGCTCCCTCCTCCCAAGGGGTTACTTCTTCAGGAGTCCTCACTCCATCAGTTACCTCGAATACCAACCTTTCTTTGTTCACTCAGAGTCAAAGGCACGGCGAATCGAGTAACCGGGGCTAAGGGACACGTGCCTTGCGGCCCTAGAGACAAGCTCTCTACCTTCAGGAGTAAAACCTATGAGACATGAGCTCCCCCTCCCAAGGGGTGGTAACTCCTTCGACTACCTTGAATACCAACCTTTCTTTGTTCACTCAAAGTCAAAGGCACGGCGAATCGAGTAGTCGGGGCCTTCGGCCCTAGAGACAAGTTCTCTACTTTCTCGTCCATGAGACGACCTAATCGACTACTGCGGTATTCGATTTCTGGATGGGACCAGCTCCCTATTTTTCTCGTCCATGAGAAGACTTATTCGACTACTGCGGTACTCGATTTTCGGATGGGACCAGCTCCCTATTTCTCTCGTCCATGAGAAGACTTATTCGACTACTACGGTACTCGATTTCCGGATGGGACCAGCTCCCTATTTTTCTCGTCCATGAGAAGACTTATTCGACTACTGCGGTACTTTATTCCTGGATGGGATCAGCTCCCAATTTTTCTCGTCCATGAGAAGACTTATTCGACTACCATGGTACTCGAACCCCGGATGGGACATGCTCCCTATCTTCGTTGTCTATGAGACGACAACTTATTCGACTACTTCGGTACTCGATTTTCGGACGGGGCCAGCTCCCCATTTTTTCGTCCATGAGACGACAACTTATTCGACTACTTCAGTACTCAATTTTCGGACGGGACCAGCTCCCTATTTTTTCGTCCATGAGATGGCAACCTAATCGACTACTGCGGTACTTGATTTTTGGACGGGACATGTTCCCTATTTTCCAAGATGAATTTCTTCGTCCATGAGGCGACAATTAATTCGACTACTTTGGTAATCGATCCTCGGAGAGAGCATGCTCCCTATCTCCCAAGAATGATTTCCGTAAGGGACATGCTCCATATTCCTACAAAGGAACTACTCGTCCTTGAGATGACAAACAAATCGACTACTACGGTACTCGAAGATATAATTTAAGACGGCCAATGACAAGCTTCATAAAAAGGCAACCAGCCAACCGGCCGTCAAACGAAAGGAAAAAGTACTATACATTACAATGATAAAAGTACTCCAGTAGACTCACATCTACACAAAAACCAAGAGGATATTACAACAACTGTTTAAGCCTCTGACAGTGGCTCCAAGCTACTGATAACCTTATCTGCGATGGGTTTCATCTCCGCAACATACTCAGAGAATTTCTCCTCCGAGTAGCCAACGGCAACCCCATCGCCAATAAAGGACAAGTTCACGGAAGGGAGAAAGGACTTAACTAATCCTAAGACATGAGCCAAGTAATCTCTAGAAGTGTCGGAGAAGAAGCTGTCGAGCCGCTGGGGGGCCTCACGAAGGCGATCTAGCAAAATCTTGCCACCAGCCTCCTCGGCCTCGACCATGTCGACGACTACTTTGGCAGCCGCCTCAAGATCAGTCAACTGCTGGGAGAGCTCCCTGATCTGCATCATATCACTGACCGTCTGTTTGTCTGCATCAGCTTTGATCATGGTCAGCTTCTCCACAGCATCTGCGTGACGATACATAATATTTGTCAGATCAGTCACATCATTATCCTTTCGCAACAACAAGCTCTTTAGCTCTGTCAAAGCAAAGAAAAAATAAGAACATAAGAAAACTACTCGAAAGACACAAAAGAAAGAAGAAAAATACCTTTCTTCTCCTTGGCAGCAGTCTTGACTCTCTCCTCTAGCTTGGAGGCCTTATCCTTCAGAGCAGAATTGTCCTGCTCCAAAGCTTCGACGAGGTCCTCCAGAAGCCCTTCTCCGACTACTCCCGAGAAGACTTCTCAAGAGCAGCCATCTTCTCAAGCTGCAATGCTTGGTCAGCCGTCAACTGGAGATCCTCTCCAGTCCGTCGAAGGAAGTCAGCCTGCTCCACGACTTGTTTGGTCAGATTCTGCCAACAAAGCATGATCAAGACAAGGTATTCGACAACTACACACAAAGTACTCGAGTACAAAAAAGCCACTTACAACGAGAGCAGAATGACAGCCCAGAATCCCCTGGGCAACACCGGTAGAATGACCGACCGATTTCTCCACCTCCTGCTGCGGCACACCTAGCGTGACCAGTCCAACATTAGCAGCAGCAGAGGGACTCTTCGGTCTATCCTCGCCCTGTTTGTCTGAAAGTACAAAGACATTAGCAAAAGCCCGATGAAGAAACCAGTCGATCGCAACCAAAGATACTCACCAGCGCTAGCAGCAGGAGGCTTCTTATCCGCCTCCCCAATGACTAGATTCCCCGCATCACCAACGGCAGAATCAGCCACCCGGTCACCCTCATTTGGCGAACTAGGAGGCAACTGGGCGATGTTCTTAAGTGAACCAAAAATGCCTTTCTCCGACTCATCAAACCCAAGAGCATCGGGAGTGCTACAAAAGGAAGAAGTACTCGACACCTCAATCACAGTATCAAAAGATCAAATAAGAACATTCGATCAACAGACACACTTACTGAGAGGAATGCTTCAGAATGAATCTCTTCTCCTTGACAAACTTCGGGACTACGGTCTGCCCCGAAGCGCTCTGCCCCCTAGCAGAGCCGCTCCCTCCGGACTCAGCCAGCGTAGCAGGAGTCAAGTCGGCAGGGCTCACGACAGAACCCACCGTCTGCCTCTTAGAAGAGAAAGGAGGCCTGAGAAGAAGAAAAGCCATCAAAAGAAGGCAGCAACTCAGAAGGGTACCAAGCCGTACTCACCTGTCAATACTCCCAGCAGAGGCGGCGCTCCGCTTCCGAGTCCTCACAGACTCGACGGATGGCTCATCCGCCGCCCGCTCCTGGACGTCCGACGTCGTCCGACTCGCCGAAGGACCTGCAAATAAGAATCGACTACGATTAAACAAGGACCCAAAGGCAATATCAAATCAGTATATAAGGCAAAAAAAAAGTCAAATGCACACTTGAGTCAGTATGCGCCAAGAGCACATCTTCAGGCAGCGAAGGCCTACTCTGATAATTTTCGTAATTAATCTGCATGAAAGAAACCAAATCAACTCGACTACTCGACAAAAAGTACTCGAACTACAACTTCAGTCGACTACTCGAAACAGTACCTCCCGAGGACGCCTGACAGTGCTGAAAGTCCCAGCAACATTGGCCGTCTCAGGGACATTCTTCAGCAGCCCCAGCACCCGATCCTTCAGATCATTCTCAGTAATCTTGGTTTGGGTATAACGGGATGGATCCACCTCTCCCGCGTACTGAAAACCCAAATTGATCCACCGCTGCAGCGGCTGGATCCAGCGCATCGTCCAGCTCGCAATCACAAATGCACCACAAATCTGGTGATCTGCCTTCAACCTCTCAATCTCCCCGAGAAGGAAGCTAACCTGATCCCCTCCACTCCCCTTGGAATTCCAATTTCGACTTCTTCACAGGAGGGCCAGGATTACAAAGAGGAAGGGAAGAAGAAAGATTCCTAATATAAAACCACATTGACTTCCAGTCGATGACCTTGTCACTCAAATCGTAAGGGATATACTTGGGTTTCCTCCCCTGATGAAACTGCAACCCGGCTCCCCTAACTGCATCCACCTTGGACTCATTGGGATGAGGTTTCAGATGAAAAAAGTACTGAAACAAATCAAAATGGGGCTCGATCCCCAAGAAGGCTTCACACAAAGTGGACAAAAATAGAGACGCGAAGGATGGAATTAGGAGTCAAGTGATGCACTTGAACCCCCCAGTAGTGAAGGAGGCCACGGAAGAAGTCAGAAACAGAAAAACCAAGGCCCCGAAGAACATGAGGAAGCAAAACAAAAGATTCGTTTCCCCCCTCATGAGGAAAAGACTCCCCCACGGATCCACACCAATGGATCACTTTCCGAGGTTGAAGAAGATGACTCTCAATCAGTCTCAAAAGATGGGAGTCGGCGCACTTACTCGACATCCACCCGTGGACCTCCGCCTCACCAACGGCAGCATCGTCCACCTTCCCCTTCGAAGCAGATCTCTTCGGCGCCATTGGAATGTCTCTCTCACCTCACGCCCGGGGGCTAGCGGTGGCTAGTTTCTCGCGGCACTCGAGGGCGAGAGCAGATGAGTCTTGCGGCGGCAGAGAAAGACGAGGCTAAGGAAGAGTGCTAAACCTAGAATTACTCAAACAGTTAAATAAGCAGAGCCAGTGGCAGTACGGTAAAATGACAAGAAGCCCAAACGTCGCGCACCGGCTCCAGAGTTATTTCAACCAATGAATCCTAGACTTCTCCACGGAAAAAGCGGAATAAGAGCAAATAAACAGAGATTTCCATTCTGGAATTACATTCCGATAAAGGAGAATACACAGATCTCAATGGTTTCACCACTCGAAACCACTCGATCCCAACTACAAAGGAGACAGCCCAAGGGCTGATACAAAATACAAAGCTTGTTACTCCCAAAAGGGCGTAATCTAGATACATTCAGGGAGAAAAAGGCTTGTTGTAAGAAGATATGGATGGATCTAGAACATCGCAAATCCTCTTCTTGCACCTGCTCCTCTCCCTGATATGTTTTGCTTGCAACAAAAACAATGCCATCTCCCCAGAAGCCATCGGGGGGGGGGGAGACAACCACAGTTCCCACCCGAAAAAAGCTTCTGACACGGCTTCCACCAGCTCACCACAAAAACAACTAGGATGACTGCGATATGAGGAGCAAAGGCGGCAGCCGGAGAGAAAAGTGTTTGTGCTGCTCGCAAACACAGGGACAAATCGAGTACTCTCATCAGGAGGTGTCGAGTACTCTCAAGTAAAGAACTCCACTTGGAAATCATGTCTGCAACTGCAAGGATGAAGACTCAAGCGCATCGGACCCTGCTTAAATAGAAGAAGCAGCAGAGCCGTAGCTCAGCCCGTGACATCCAAGGACAGGGAGGCTCACAAGCGAAATAGAAAAGATTCTACAAACAGTACTCGCCACCTGAACCCACTGGCAAACAGTACACCGCACGACCACCTTTTCAGAAGATTCGCTGCAGCACTGACGAGCTCAGAAAGATCGCAGAGGACACGATATTATCTCTTGGACCCTTAACCTCAAATCAATGATCCGAACTCAAGGCCGGGGGGTGCGGGATACGTATCATAAATTGCAACTTTTTCGAAAAAATTCCAAATTTTAGACGGAAGGTCGAAGAACCCAGAAGACTAAGTTGACCCTCAGACTGACCCATCGGTTCACCCTAAGGCTCGGGGGCTACTCCATATGGAGTGCGAGTCCATCGTGCGCCATATCAGAAGGAGAAATTCGGGGCAAGAGCACCTCATAGTCTCGACGCAGCCAAAGAAGTACTCGGAAGACTACTCGAGGCGCTCGAGGGACTCCAAACCTGAGCAATGGATTCCAGATGCACTCAAAGGCACTCGATGAACACCTTCAGAAGTACTCAACACCTGCACAACTCGACTACAAAGAGCTCGGGGGCTTGTCGGACCCGGGACAGCGGGACTGCCCACAGGCACAGAATATTCTATAGGGAATAGCACATGGGTACGCCCTATCTTTTTTTGTATCTACCCGAATAGGAGTATAACTAGTCGACGTACATGGGAACTAGCCGGACTTTCCATGTAACTCTGCTCCCTCAGATTATATAAGGGCGAGCAGGGACCCCTCCAAAAGATCGAACAATACCAGAGGGAATACAAACCACTACACAGGACATAGGGTATTACGCTCCGACAGCCCGAACCTGTCTAAATCCTTGTGTTCCTTGCACCATCGCGTTCTGATCTCGGCGAGTCCCTACTCATAACCACTCTCCTCGAGATACCCCTCGGAGAACCTGATGGTAAAACACCAACAGAGAGACCATTTAGAGGCTGTTTGGATCCTCTTATTTTGGAGGAATTAAAATCTACTTAATAAATTTGGCTATTTGACTTAGAATTTGACATCCCACCACATTCCAAAATCTAGATATAAGCCTACTCTAAATTCATAGGGTGGGAGATGAAAATTGATTCTATATAACGCCAAGCTATGTTTCTATTCTATAACTTATAGCATGTTCTTTAGTTCGCTCATCTATAGTAGAAACATAGCACATAAATATATCCCTCATGTGCCTAACAATAGTATACAAATATATTTAGTATGCAATTTTTTTTCTGGAAGATACACAGGAATTCTGGCTTGTCAGAGGCCCATACGGCCTGAAACAAATTCAATTCCATGCCGAGTTGGAAGAGGTCCACGAGCCATTGGACTTTCCGACCGCCACCTCCGGTCCACGCTTGCTCCAATCATTTAAAAGCCCATGTCCAAGTAAATCAGCCCATTCATTATCTAGATGGGCTTGGACCTATCAGTCTTGCACTGATGACAGGTTATAGAGCCGGCCCATGGCAAACAGATACCACTCCTACAGACCATGGCCGCCGCCGGTGTCCAAAACATCGGCAGGAGCACACCGACACACTGACACAAGAGACGAGCAATGAGCAATCCATAGCCTCGCCGGCGACGGCGACGGCGACTAGACACCGGGCACGGGCACGGGCACGGGCACGCGGAGGACGGGGCGGAGCAGGAGGTTGGCCTTCCGCTTCGCGGTCATGCCGAACGCCTCGGCCATGTCCAACTCCGCGGGGTCAGCCACGCCGGGCGCCTCCCAGTCGAAGTGGAACAGCAGGCTGGCGAGCGGGAGCTCGACGTTGGCGAGCCCAAACGCCATCCCGGGGCACATCCTCCGCCCGGCGCCGAAGGGCAGGAGCTCGAAGTCGGCGCCCTTGAACTCCACCCCGCCGGCGTCGGCGCCGGCCTCGAAGCGCTCCGGCCTGAACGCCTCCGGGTCGCCGGGCCAGTACCGCTCGTCGCGGCCCAGCGCCCAGACGTTGACCAGCACGGTGGCGCCCCGGGGCACGTCGTAGCCGAGCACGCGGCGGGGCTCCTGGCACTGCCGCGGCAGCAGCAGCGGCAGCGGCGTGTGCAGCCGGAACGTCTCCCGGATGACGAGGTGCAGGTACGGGAGCTCGCCGAGCGCGTGCTCCGACACCGCGCCGCGCGCGCTGAAGGCCCCGCGCACCTCCGCCGTCGCCCGCCGCATCGCCTTGGGGTTCCGGACGAGCTCCGCCATGGCCCACTCCAGCGTTGTCGCCGACGTCTCGCTGCCGGCGCCGAAGATGTCCTGCAGGGAAGAGATCAGGATTCAGGAGTGGTCAGCGCGTCGGGTCGCGTTATGCCGGCGCACGTGATCGAGTGTTGGATTCAGACAGAACATTGGGGCCTGATGCAGAAGGCCACTACAGTTGAATCTTTTGTTGCGTTATCACAGAGTTTTGTTTTGGACTGTAAAGATAAGATTAAGATGCATGTCTGATCATCAGCTGGGCCAAGCTCTCGCAAGCTGCCAACTGACGCGAGAAAGAAACATCCTTGTGATTTTGCCGCGTGCAGTGGCATCTAAATTCTGTGATTAATTATCACGTAATTGTAATTGGAACGAGTAAGCGAAGAGTGCTTACAAAGATGACAGCTTTAAGCACGTCCATGTCGAGCGGGATCTGGAGGCTGCCATCCTTCTGTATCTTGAGCAGCACGTCGAGGAGGTCCTCGGCCTCGCCGGCGCCGCTTTCAAGCGCCTCCAGGTGCTCCTTGATGATGCCGTCGAGGATCCCGTACACCGTGTCGCGGCACTCCTCGGCGTGCCGCACGGCGCCGCTGAGCCAGCCGACGAGGCGGGAGGACGGCCACAGGTCCGCCGGGTTGAACCCCGCCCCGAGCTCGATGGAGCGGTCGAGCTCCCGGATGAACACGTCGCGGTCCCTGCACCGGTCGCCCATCACGGCGCGCACCGTGACGTCGGACACGAGCGCCGACAGCCGCGCGCGCATCTCGACGGGCGCCGCGGCGGCGGCGGCGGCGGCGCACGCGCGCAGCATCGCGCCGACCTCCTCCTCGCGGATGGCGCGGAACGACAGCACCCGCCGCGCGCTGAGGAGCTCCGTGATGGCGACCTTCCGGAGCTGGCGCCAGTGCTCCCCGTACGGCGCGAAGATGATGTCCCGGCCGCCGTTGGTGAGCACGCGCACGGTGGCGCTCAGCGGCCGCGACGCGAACGCGGCGTCGTGCGTCTTCATCACCTCGCGCGCCGCCTCCCGGGACGAGACCACCACCGTGGGCACCTCCCCGATCCGGAGCAGCATCACCGGCCCGTGGCGCCGCGCCAGGTCCCGCATCGCGCGGTGCGGGAGCTGGCCCGCGAGGTGGTGCATGCCGCCGATGATCGGCAGCTGCCACGGCCCCGGCGGCAGCCGCAGGCCATGGCGGCCGTGCGCCTGGCCGCGCCGGTGCTTAGCGATCACGGCGAGCAGCAGAGACACCAGGGCCAAGCCGAGGTAGAGGTAGTGATGGTCTTCCATTGTTGTGTGCCAATGATGCTTCCAAGCCCAGCTATGGCGACATTGCCGGCTTGCCACTTTATGCTCGTGCTTGTAATAACTTGGGTGTCGCTGGGATGGAGTCTTCCACCAGCTGCTGCATGGAGGCCAAATTATAGGCCCTTGTGGTGCCTTTTTGTAGGGGAAGCACCCAAATGTTTGGATGATTCACAGATGCGTCGTGGAGCAAAGACAAGGCTTACACTTACACACATGCTTATCTTCTGTTTTATCTTTTTTGGGTTGTCATGGACAGAGTTTAACCACTATCTTCAAATAAAAAATATGTTTGTAAAATCAGTTTACCGGAGCAATTTCCAAAACCCGAACATATGATTTTTTTTCAAACTAAATAATTTGAAAATACTTGACGGCTAAAATTTAAAATTGGATCTAACAACACAGAAACATTGAACATTTACTAAGATCTCCGGTCGTCCCTTAAAAATCAAGGAATTTAGACCTCCAATGCCGAACACAAAAGGAGGCCCTGTATTCAAAATGCCCGCAACCAAAGTTATTTTTCATTACACAACTGCAACATACCTTCTCACAATAATAAGAAATGCATTAGGTGATCATGCTAAAAGAGTAAGGAAGTAATCTGCAAACAGTTATTTACTCCGTAACTTGAACTGCAAAACACCATCCCTTTGGTATTGAAATGAACTCTTTATTATACTTTCAAAAATTAATCGCCCCTCCGGCCCCAATTCGAGCTTTTGGAATAAAAAGAAGGAAGAAATGTACGAGGATGTGAGAGGATAAATCCATTGCCACCAACATTATCATTTCTCCATTCAAAATAAAACATTATCATTCTGGAAAATTAATTAGAATGGTATCAATAGGACAGAGTAACGGTTGGTTGAGCATAGACAGAAAGAGACTTGGAGAGACGAGGAGAGGAAGAGGTGGGATGGGGAAAGGTTTGACTAATGGTTGTTGCTAATCGGTGAGTGCTATGTGCTACAGTGCTACTGTCTCACCCAATTTTGAGGGCTTCAAATTTGGAGGCCCTTTCTTTCAAAAAAAAATGGAGGCCCTGGTCGAACTTTGGGAAGCTGCTACCCATATCGGCCTGTGAAGACCAAAGGGAGTACATATATAGGTCAATTTAGTAAAGCGGCTTATTTCTTTATTATTAGTACATTTATGTTCACAGCTATAATACATTGAGCTCTTTTACAATGATCTTCGTACAAATTTTATAGTATTTTGTTTGGAAAATATGTTAATAAGCTGTGACATGCATTCTGAATGTGCATCTCTCCCTCATTTTGTTTTCATTTAGTACATGGGACTTTACTGCACTGCACTATTTTAGTCGTGACAGGACCGTAATTGGTCACATATATTATCGGCAATTTTGTGTCTTGAGCAATTGTAAAAAATAGCACTGCTATAGCGTCCAAAAACAACTGTCGCAATGATATTGCACATTTTTGCGCTATGGGCGCTATCGCAGCTATAGCACGCAATAACACCGCTAAATGGAATAGCCTAGCGTATCATATAGCGGCGCTGCTACCTGCTGTGTACTGAAGTCTTTAAACTTTAGAGTTTTAATCTTTCTTAGTACTTTATCAGTTTATCTGTTTATCAGAACTTATTAGTATATGACTGTTTGACAGTTACTATAGTAACTGAGTATGAGTGTATGACAGTATGCAACTTATGAGGTATGTCGTTATGAAGTATGAATTATGTCATCTTATCATGATGATTTCTTAATTCTTAATTATGTAAAAAAAATAGCGTGTGTGGAAATAGTGCCGCTATAGCGGTCAGAAGCAGTTGGCGCTACTGCATAAAGCTGACGCTATAGTGGAGCTATAGTGGCGCTATAACGCCCACTATAGCGCCTATAACACTTTGCTGAGACTTCCGCTAAATTTAATATTCCGCAATTTTAAACATTGGTCTTGAGTAAGACAAGCTTCATTAGTCAAATGCAATCGTTTACGAAACGGTACCCGAAGACAGCAGGCATTGGCCGGAGTAACTGACATTTATTTTGCCCCCTCCTCCTCCAAAACGACAAGGTTTGGACGCAGTGACGCTCCAAGAATATTGCACCAAATAGATGCCGATTCGGACGACTAATGAGATCAACAGCAATATGCCACTGTTTATGCACGACAATGTGCTGGTTGTCGACTAAATTATATATACGCCGTAGCAACCACTGTACTGTCACGGTTGGCACCAGGGGCGGACCTAGTGGAGGCGAAACTGGACATCAACCACCTGCTTTCTCTACTCAGGCCTTATTTAATTGCAAAATTCAAAATTCCTAATCTATCACATCGAACAGAGTATTAAATCTAGATGAAATAAAAAATTAATTGCATATTTTTCTTGTAAATTACGAGACGAATCTAATGAGCATAATTAGGTCATGTTTAGACACTAAATTGCTACAATAATTGCAACAGTAACCATGAGCAAATAACGGATTAATTAGATTCATTAGATTCGTCTCGTAGTTTACAGACGAGTTCTATAATTAGTTTTGTGATTAGTCTATATTTAATACTTCAAATGTGAAAAGATTCTATTTTAAAAAATTTACACGTGCAACTAAACGAGGCCTCATTGCACCACTGCAACTGCAAGTCTATGTTTGTGTGTTGTCCGGCTGATGTCCACAAACAGAAATTTACAAGAGTTAGCTCAACTTGCCCCGGTTTCGTTTGGCTCCACGTTCCTCCACGCCACGGGTTGGCACACTAGGATTCGGTGAGGTGTGACCTCATTTTCTTTTTGTCACGATCCATGCGAAGAAGATGCCGAGCTGCGATTGTCCAAGGACACAAGAATCTTGGGCTGAAGCAGTTACTATATGCTGAGGGTTTTTTTTCACTACTAATGGTGGCTAAAGAGGACTGAATGGGGGAAAAATAAAGAGCAAAATTCACAAGAAAATACGCTTCATTTAATCATCTGATATTTAATATGTCTCGGTGGAAATTTTACGCGTGATCGCTGGAAAATCTTGGGTGCATAACTCGAATGCAGATGTAGGAAGTTGATCTTTCTTAATCTCAAAAAAAAAGTTGATCTTTCTTTTTCGTTAGAACTGGGAACCTATTTACTAAAAATAGAAATAAATTGATTTCATTTGTATTTTTTTTGAGAATTAATTGATTTCATTTGTATCTTCGCACATCGGCATTGTCAGTTAGAAGGCCCAGGTAAAAGGAAATAGGCCCATACTTTAGATGGGCTTGGCCCAAAACTAATCTGAAAAGTCCTACCCATCCGTCTGCCGGTAATGGGGCCCAGGGGCGCAGAGGAATCGAAACGGAAACCATCATCGCCGCCGCCGCCGCCGCCATGGCCGCCGCCGGTGGCCAAACCCTCGGCCGGAGCAGCTTCTCCCGCGCCACATCCAACCCGGCTGCCTCCTCTTCCGGCGCCACCGGCGTCAAGCTTAGCCCGAACGGCGTCGCCTTCGTCTCCTCCGGCATCCCCGACCTGGACAGTAAGCGTCCTCGTGCTTGAACTAAAAATCATCGCTCGCTCTTTTGTTCCCGGATGATATGTAAGATCTCCTCGTTGAGGAAAATTTCATCCTTTTGACACCGACGATGCTTGGGAGTTTCTTTAGATGTATGTTTGAGCGTTTTGACGGAAACATGCCAATTAGAATATTGTGAGACCTACATAAAAACTCTACCCGGGGGTGTGAAACGGACCCCACCGTTATTTCATTAAGAGGAAGCCTAACCGCTAGAGAAACCCCCCGAACTCTGGCCCATGCCCGAGAGGGCCAAGCCTTGCGGCGAGCACAGCGAGGGTTTTTTTTTCTCCCAGCAGCCTGAAATTCGCTTCTGATGAGATTCGAACTCAGGACCTGCTGGGAGCGCGACGCTACCGGGCCGGGCTTGCCATCTCAACCGCCCGGCCTTTCGCATTGTGAGACCTACATATATTTGCAAAATGTTTAATTTGCTCCCATCTTTATATTTTATAATCTGCCTTGCCTCTGGGCTTGTGAAGGTACCTCCAGGCTTGGGATGGGAGAATAGATATGCTTTTTATCTGGGATATATGTGGAAGTGGAACATTTGCGTGATGGAATTAGGATGGTAGGAATATCAGAATATGTAGAAAGAAAAGGTATCCATGGAAGTTACTTAACGTGATGAAGAGAGCATAAGAATCGAACTTAGAAAGTCAAAAGGAAAAGGATGCTCATATGAAAAGAAAAATTATGATGTGCATTGGTAATCACTGAATCACCATTTATTTGGCCCTCTCTTTCAGGGATTTTGGGTGGTGGATTCCTTCTAGGCTCAGTTGTAATGATCATGGAGGACAATGATGCACCACATCACCTTCTGCTTCTTCGCTGCTTCATGGCACAGGGTGTTGTGCACAAGCAGCCCCTGCTCTTTGCAGGGCCTATGAAGGAGCCACGGTTGTTCCTTGGTACTTTACCTGCTCTGGTTTCATCTTCAAAGGAGGATGGGCGACACATAGCGATGGGGGCCGGGGCAAGTAGTGATGGACGAGCAAATGTAGGTCTCTGGAATGATTTTATTCCACAATTGGAGTTGCCGTGGAGTATTCTTCTTTCTATATTGCTCTGAATTTGTCATTATGCAGGATGAGGGATTGAGGATAGCTTGGCAGTACAAGAAATACTTTGGAGATGAGAAGACTTCTCGTGCTGAGCATAAAGGTGGTCCTCCGCTCCCTCTATTAGTCTCCCATTTGTTCTATTGTTGGTGATTTTCTGCAGAACCATGCTTTGTTTGCAAGTTTTCTTGCAAGGATGTGATACAAATCTATTTAAAAAGAGAGAGAGATTCATCATTAGCACGCTGATCATTTCTTTGCCTTGTGATCAGCTCATTCCTGAGTATCATTGGTTGCGACCTGATGCTGACACTATAAACAGCTATTCTTTTTTCCCCTAAAAAAAGGTTCCCCTGCTTTTAAAGAAATCATATAGAGTTTTTGTTTATGATCTACTGGTGCTGGGATTACCAGCTTACAGGATAGCATCTCAGCAAAAGATAGTCTAAAGACAACCATACAGTACTAGGCACATAATATATATTATTTTGATTCTATTAGCAAAATTTCTAGTACTACTATTTAACATAAGCTTGCTTCTAGTCCCTCAAGATATTCATGAAAAATCTGATTCATTTAGCATCATTGCAGACAATAAGCAGGAATTTAGCAATGATTTTGATTTGAGGAAGCCCCTGGAAAGGCATTTACTTAATGGGCAGAATATTGAATGCGTAAGCACTCAAGAAGCAGACACTCTAAGCAACCTCCAGGATCGTTGTTCTGCTTTCTTATCCAAGCTCCCAAGGTGAGCTTAATTCGTGATTCGATGTTCAAAAATTGCATTCCTTGAGGAATATCATGGTATAGTTGCAGTGCCCTTTTATCAGCATCTGATATATCTATACTCCAATAATGATAGTTTGGTTCTACTACCATGCCCTGTGCCTAGTATTGATTCCGGACCTCTTTCGTTTTTCGCATTCAGAAAAGATGGTGGAAGTTTAACTGCTGGGAGAATTGCTATACAATCACTCTGTGCACCGCATTGTGGATACTTTGAGAAGGTAAGCGTTTAGCTCAATGATATCCATTGGCTGGTGACTGCAGTTTGTTGAAAATTCGAAACCTATTTTGGCTTCTTGTTTTCTATCTAGTTGTGATGATGTTGCAACTTGCACGTCATTTGATTTATGAACTATAGGACTGGGACATGGTCTCATTTATCAGATCAGTGAAGGCCATGGTGCGGTCATCTAACTCAGTCGCTGTTATAACATTTCCGAGCACGGTTCTATCAAATTCATTCTGTAAGAGATGGCAGCACCTGGCAGATACACTGCTGTCGATCAAAGCAATTCCAGGCAAGCTTGACCCTTTTTCATAACCATTTCTATCATCTAATTTATCCTGCCTTTTAATAGCCTGTTTACATGGTTACAGATGAGGACAAAGACTTGGCAAAACTCCTCACAGGATACCAAGATATGGTTGGTTTTTTGCACGTCCACAAGGTGGCGCAAACTAATAGCCAGGTACCGAAGTCTTACAACTGCTGTAAAATAAACTTTGTGCTTGTTTGTTTAACGATTTTTATGTTGACAATCAGGTCCCTGTGATCTTAGAGGCGTCCACACTTTCTCTGAAGCTGCGAAAGAGGAGGTCGCTGGTGCTAGAACGGTTGAATCAGGCTCCAGTGGACGGGTCAAGTGGGCCTTCTGCTGCTGCATCTGGCAGTTGCTCGTCGTCACAAGGCCGACAGCTTGATTTCTAGTTTGGATTCAGATGGTATGGCCGGTTCTACGAAGAGGAGCTCGGCAGTGTTTTGTACTTGTTACTCTGGGTAAAATGCAACCTTAGGAGGCTCAGGTTTTAGATAGGAGGCAGTTTGATGGTTCCCCCGTTAGTGTATCTATCAGCTTGTTGTACACCACTTTCAATAGCATTCGAACAGGCTAAAGTTGTATATTACTATCTCCTGATGGAAGGTAAATTTTCAAGTTAGTCGACTTGTCTCGACACGTTACTGAATTGTAGATTTGCACATGTTGTCTGTTTCGAACGATGATATTTGCTTAATGTGATAGCATGCTGATGCAGTTGAAGAATTAATGGTCTTCATGAAGAGGAAACTCGAGGAAGGAGCTATGACCGACTGCATATGTAATGCCAAATGCAAATGGCAGTTTCAGGCTTTCAACAAGACTCAGAATCTTCATACAGAAGCACAGAAGCATGAGATACCAAGACATAACACATGCCTAGGATGGCATAAACAGTCGACCAAATAGGAAATCTAGTCTATCTTCATATAATTGTATATTTAAGACATCTGGAGATGATTGGGAAGTAGAAGTACAGAATCCGAGATGCAGAGTTGCAGAAGATAGAGATATTTACAGATGTTTAGATAAAACATTTTAGGCCTAAATATGCACAACTAGGATTGGTTGCAGCGGTACATGATCCTGGATTCCCCATGTGATTTTCAGGATATCTCCATCTTTACAATGACCTTATGGTTCTTATCCAGAAGACGCAACACCTTCTCCGAAAAGCATGTTTGCAACTGGTGGTGGAAGCCATGCTGCATTGGCATTGTTTTGCACTACCTGCTGTTGGTGCTGGTAATCGTCACCCTGATCAGATATGCTCGCAACCTTCCGACTCCTTGGCCTCACAATGCTATTCCCAACAAACACACCCAGCTTAAGAGCGGTGAAGAAACCAATAGCAATGAACAGGGGCCTCACTGCCCAATGAAAGTCTTCCAGATGCTCATACTTCTTCACAATTCCCTCACATTTGTCAAAGCTCACCACCTCAACCTCAGAGGGATCTGCCAAGCAACTGCATGCTTCACCAAGGCTAAATTTGCCTGGGAATTTCACAACAAGACACCCATTCGGATGTATATGTGTAATTCGACCGGTAGCTAATCCTCCACCCCTTTTTCGCTGCCATTCGAACCTTGGGCTTGAAATGTTGGCTTTCAGCCTCACAAACTGACCTACACAGTAGGCTTCAGCCATTTGGAGATCTGAATAATTACCTTTCCAAAGGGTGTCCATTCCTATCAGACCAACAGTCACTGTACCATCACGGTCAATGCTATGAAGAATACCAACCTGAGAACGCTTCTTGTCCTCCTCCCTCAGGCGTACCCAGTCTCCGGCAGCAAAACCATATGTTACCCTCTCCACAGCTGAGCAGCGAACCTTCAAAGGGTCGTGTAACCCATGGACTCGTACAAGAATGAAACCATCACATTCCCCATCATCCTCCATGCCAACTATGGTTCCATCAGGGATTTCCATAGTTTCAGGACTACATGAGCTTTTAAGCTTTCTTGAGCGGACCTTGTCTCCCACTTGCAGCTTGTCCTTGAAGAGCAACCAATTAGTGTGATTTGCCATGGTTGGCCTGTCCACTGTTACATTTTCAGAATTGTCCCAGGCAGTGTTGTCATGATCTGCATCTTTAGCACTAAGCAATGAAAAATAGAAAATAAGTTAGGTCAACTGTTTCCAACATTTTGATCAAAAGAAAATAGAAGGGGACAATACTACGACAGAACCACCACAATACGTGAACACATTTCTATGCTTAACAAGTGAAAAGACAATGCTCCAGTAGAACTTAGCAGTCTTAGATATAACAAAAGCTAATCTTACAACAAACCATGCTGAAATTACTCATCTAGTTGAAATTCAAACAAAACCTGCATGATGCTGATAATGTGAAACCATGATGTTTAGCGATGTTACCTCTCAAACGCATGCAAAATATCTTCCATCGAGGGACGGTTTCTAAAGTCATACTCAAAGCATCCAGAAAGCACAGATTCAACGCCTGGAGGCAGACTGTATGGGAACATTGGTTTTTCTTTCTTCAGGACAACCAACTGATAAATCTCATCTGGTGATTTTCCACGCCACGGCTGAATGCCACTCAACATCTCAAGGATGCTGCAGGCAAAACCCCATGAATCAGTCTCATAACTAATCGGACCTCTGATGTTTGGTTGCCATTGTTCTGGAGCCATGTAATTTGGAGTCCCAAGCCTTTGGATAAGGTCAGGACGAGGCAACGAAAGTCCGAACAGCAGGGATGGGATTCCAAAATCCCCATGCACACCACGGTCATGTTCATCTATGAGAAAATTGCAAGGTTTAAGATTTAGGATCAATATTCCCCTGGTGTGTAACTCTAATACTCCACGTGCCAAATCAGCCCCATATCTGCAAATTTAAAAAGTCATTAGAAAATATATTCAAGGAATAGGCGAACAAAAAAATACACTGAAGTTATAGTACAATGAGAAAGAATAACTGACAGTAAGCCTGCACATAGATTTTAGATCCCCTACAATTGCAGTGTGATGGTAAAGAGCAGATGCCATGCTGCTTCTTCGCTTCTAGCCATCAACCAAAAGATTTATGCCGCAGATGATTTTTATAACAAATTTCTAAACTCTATAATACAATTATTGGTGCCTCATAGAAACTACTCGCTCAAGTGTAAAGGTTTTATATTCTACATATAGATGGCTCATGGTGTACTGGATGCGTAAATTAATCATTGGGCTTTTCCACCACACCTTAAAACTTCTGACAAAGAGAGCCTTCCACCTTTGAGCCGCGCCATCTTGTCTCCAACGGATCCTTCATAAAATTTCATCGCTATACAAATCTGAAAATTCAAGAAGCCAAATAAGCTGAGCACTAACCTTCATTACCAAGGCAACAACAGTGAGACTATGCATAGCAGTCTATACAGATCAGCACATTGCAACCAACATACCCTTCCATTCTGCGTGGAGATGCCATGCAGGAAGCAAACATTGCCGAGACCCTGGCATTTGCTGAAGATTTCATCAAACCTCGCTGAGAAGAGCTGCAGCTGGTCCTCTTTAATTGGATGCAGCATCTTCACCGCGACCTCATGGTACCGGTCGTAATCCTCTGTCCTCTGATGGTGAGTTGCTATCCAGACATCCCCAAACAGGCCTCTTCCAATCCGGTGCTTCAGGTTCAACACGCTTGGGTCGATCCACGGGCTTATATGGCTTGGACCAGAGAAGACCATCCGGTAGAGATCAGGGTCCTTCTCAAGCAGCATGTACTCAAATGCATCAGTGGGTTGGGAGTCGGAGCCTTGACCTGCCATTCCTGCAGAGCAAATTTCACCATTACAAACCCCAATAATTTTTTGAGCAGCAAAGTCTCGGCACTTCATAGTGTTCTAGCCACGCTTATGGTGTTCTATCTAATCGCCGAGATTTTCTTGCTCCGAATTTTAGTGGCGCTGCTAAACAGAAAAGAGTCGCCGTTTGCTGCTAATTGCAGTTGTCCAGTTGAACTAGCACCGTAAGCAAGCAGAAAGTAAAGGTTCCCAAATCCCAACTCCCTAGCAGTCGTAACATGACAAAGAACTGCACGAGAATGTAGAGATCTAGATACCCGCTGAACGGACCAGTATGACCGCGCAATCAATGGGCAAGAGAAGGTTGCAATAGAATCAAGAATCCAGCGAAGCAGGAATCACGCAATCTAATATGCAAGAATAACTGCAATGACCTAAATAAAACCGAAAATCTGATAGCAAAGAAAAAGGCAAGAACTTGGATCAGGAACAAATCAAGAATCCAGGAAACAAGCAGTTTCTCACCTGTCTCGTCTTCTTTCCGCCCCTACTTTTCCCCTTTTCCGAAGTGATGTCGACGAATTGGTTTTGATAGACCTATGAACTAACAAAAAAGCAACAACAAAACCTAGAGACCCACTATCTCAATGGCTACTGGAGCAATTTGCAGAGGAAGGGATTGGAAGAAACGGCGAGAACTCGGCAGTCCACGGGCATGTCGGTCGGTTGAGTGGTGTGCGGCGGCGGGAGCCTGGGAGGGGAAGCGTGCGCAAGGGAGCTGGGGCCCTGGGGGGTGAGCGGTGGAGAGCGGTTTTATATGGGAGCGGATTTTCTGCGATCATTGTTTCTTCCTCCTTCCCGTCCGTGCTTTTCTTTCCTCCGCATGGCCTTTTCTTTTTTGACAAGTAACTTAAACGGAATGAGTAGTTTATATACTATTTTCTTGTGTTTTTTTATGGTCTGCCGTATCTATTTAGTTACCTGAATTTTCGTTCAAAAATAATTTCTATTCATATTTAAATGTAGATGATTTTTAAGTACCAGGTCAAAGGAAGCCTAATTTTTATTTGAATTTTGCTCTTCGCGAACGTCATTCAATATAAGGAGATTTCAGATAATTTCTAAAAATTTGAGTGGGTAAGAATGCAAAACTAATTTAAGTTGTATAATAGAGCTAATTCAAAACTAATTTTATAGTTCCTTTTTTATCTACTATTATGATGTTCTTTAAGAGTTGTTCTATATATCTTGTGCTTGATATTTTCTTGTAATGAATATCAAATCTCTCGTTGCTATATAGCATCAACGGCATACTATATACTCCCACCTCTCATGAGAAGGTAGCCTCTGTTTCCTTCCAAAAAATGAAGAAGGTAACTCTAACTTTCTTCACCCACAAACGTTACAACAGCTCTCCTTAGAACATCTCCAACAGATTTGATATAAATGGATATCTAAATTTTGTTTTAGGTAAAGGATATATAGAGATGATTTAAATTATGATTTGTGCTCCCCTCCAACAGATTTGGTATAACTGGATACTTATAAAGTTTTTTAAAAATACTCTTATGTTGTAGGGATTTCGCAAAAAGTCCAAGGCATAAAAAAAACTAGAGTAAATTGCACCCCAAAACCCTAAATTTGTCTTCAAGTTTTATCTAGGTTTCTAAACTCTCAAATCGTCTATTTGGATCCCTAAATTGTGTTAAGTGGTTCATCCGAGATCCCAAAACGTGCCACGCCAGCTTCCGACACCGACGTGGTGGCATGCCATGCTGGCAAATAATTGCAAAAGTCCCCCTACTTCGGGACATGTTTTATTGAGAGTTTTTTTTTTCAAAACATCACCTGCACATAAAAATCCCCTTCTTCTCTCCGGCCAATTCCTCCTCCTCACCAGCCCCTCCACCTCCTCGCTCCCGTCGGAGCTGCGCACCGCTCCTCCGCCACGCCACGCCGCTCCTATACGTGGCTGTCGGTGCTGCTCGTGCAGCGACGCTCCTCCACCACGAGGTTGCCCACTAGATCCCACTGGCGTCCTACTCGACCTCTTCTGACAACGGCGTGTTTACTTCCCCCTCTCCCTCTCCCCGCGTTCTGCTTGGTCGACCCGCAGATCTCGACCTCCACCATGAATCGAGGTCCCCGCGGTGGAGCACGGCCGCGCTGTAGTGGAGGCTCGCCATGCGGCCATTCGAGCTGCTCGTGCGGTGGTGCTCCTTCACGTCGTCGAGCTCGCCTACGGGCGGCGCTCGCCCGCCTGGTCTCACCGTGGAGCTTGATGCAGATTTTCATGGTGCCACTGGCGGCCGGAGGCAAGGAGAACGCCGGCGACGCGGCGCGTGAAGGGGACAGAGGCGGCGCGGAAAGCTCCGACCAGGAGCTGTTGGCCTCGGAGCTGTTGGCCTCTTCCTACACGCGCCTCCAATTTAGCAATCCAGTCTTTGCTTTGGTATATTTGGTTTAAGGAGAGAGAAATTTAAGCAATTTGCTAAAAACATTTAGGGACAATTTTTTTTTGTGGATTTTAGATATCCTGACAGTTTTTTTGGGATAAATATCCATTGTACTAAATCTGCTGGAGATACTCTTAGACCAATCTCAATGGAAGTGTGATGGGAGTGTGGGCATTAATTTTACTGTCATTATGAAAAGAGAGCATGGGAGTATCATGAAATGTGAGATGAGTGTCATCACCATAACACTCTTTCGGCTCAATTATTTAATTTAGTGTATTGGTGACTGTATCGTGACACTTCTACTCGGACTGATCTTAGCTTTTCTTTTATTGTGCAAACCCTAACCTAGCTGTGTTTTGGTCTGTTGACAACTTCTCTGCCACCTCCTACTCCACCGCTCAAACAACAAGGAGCTACTGGCTGCCTCAGCACTCAGCAGTCAGCAGAATCCATCTCGTTACGGCGTTAACGCCACCACTAGCTACTCTAACCATGGTGCCATGTCAACTATCAGGCTTTTTTACGTCAACTGATGAACACATAGTCCGAGGAAAGTGTTGGTACTTGGGCCATATAAGTTTCCTATGGATTCCTAGAACGTGCTACCTCAACTTCTAGTCCTCATTAGTCTGTCCCCTCAAAGGGACAAAATAATTTCAAGGCCAATTGGCCAAATCCATAAAAAAACACTACGTGTTGAGGGAGAGATTGGCAAACAATTAAACTCGTAATAATCCAATTTTTTATAATGTTCGAATATGATTTAAAAAACATTTTTTTCAAAGTGATTTAAAAACCATTGCCGTTGGCATTCCCTACCATGTGCTCTGAACAGGTAGCACTACACTCTGTAGCACTTCTAGGTCGATGCCACCACAAGTGCATGCCAAAAGTCCAGAGGGCAAGCAACCATCTTTTCAGCTAGCTACCATCATTTTGGTTTGCAACAAAGTTTCAAACCAAAGCACCAATGCTCCATGCTGCTCCAAGGCTGGCAGCCACATTATTGCGTCCTAGAACACTGATCCTCTGGACTGAGACTTCATTGAGCAACCGCTCTCCCAGATGCATTGATTTGTGCAAAAGAAAAAGGGACAAATTATTCCTCTTATTAGTGGGAGTTTTATGGGCAGAATTATTTAGATTGAAAACTAGGTAATTGTGTCAGAAGAGTCACATCTCATAAAACTTCATCATTTTCTCTTATTGTCATATCAGCAAAATTGATGATATTTAATGTTATGAAATCTTCTATAAAATTCCCATTGAGATTATTCTAAAACAAAGGGACAGATTATTCCCCTTTCTTCGCACAGAATTGGCTCCTGATCTCACAGCAAAATTGTTAATTTCATAGCACAAAGCAAGTAATGGTCAGTCAGATTCAGCAAAACAAAACAAAACAAAACAGCTGCTCATTTGAATTTCGTCTGATGACAGGCACGATTACTGTTCCAACACATTTTATTGCCGTTCGCTCTTCTTTATTCCCACCTATCTCTCTAAAAAGACAAAGACAAACTAAAGGTGAGTCTTTCTCCAACCCCCCCCCCCCCCCCCCCCCCCGATTCATTCTGATTCTACCTTCAAAAATACCTAAGCATGATTGCTTGCGTTCGAAAGAGCTTTGGATTGGAGCCAACTGCGACAAGAAAGGGATCAACCCTACCCAGTCTACTCAACTGAACTTGAGTGAAATATTGAGGGATTTTTTTAAAATTCCTGCCACATCAAAAAAATCTTACTATTTTGGATTATCAAATAAAATCTATTTTTTTTACAGTTGAGTGCTAATTCACGAGACGAATCTAATGAGTCTAATTAATTCATAATTTGCTACAGTGATGCTACAATAACCATCCACTAATCATGGATTAATATATCTAATTAGATTCATCTCGCAGTTTAGCCCCAGAGTTCTGCAGTTAGTTTTATAATTAATCTTTATTTAATAATTTTAAATACTAAGATTCATAGACTAAAATTTAGCCCCCACAACCAAACAACCTGGGCAATCCTGAAACCAATTGGCCATTGGCCACTCCATTTTCTGCAAGGGCCCTGCATGTGCGGTGGGCAAGGACACCAGATGCTGCACTCTTCGGCAACAGGTTCTCTGCTAGGGCACTCCACTGGTTTCCCCTGCCTGCACGCCTTGGACCAGGACTCAGCTAGTACAGGACACATGAGGCATGCAGAAAACCAAGCCCTGGATTTTATATGAAAATCTTTTTTAAAAAATCTGAAAATACACAATAATGGATTATAGAGAGAAAATAGAGCACCAAAGTGGTGTAATCTCATCTCATGAGCTGCTGGAATCATGGAAAAAGCCTTAAATCATCAAAGTGGCAAGCCTTGGACATAGAGTCCTGATCCCCAATGGATAAGATGGGCAGTTGCAGCATTCCTTTCCTTTTTTTATGCTGGGAAAAGAACAAAGCACCAAGGTATCTTCACCTTTTTCTGCCCATGTTCGTTGCTGAGGGAGCAGGTCGGTGCCATAGGATATCAGTGGACCCTTCATCCTTTTGATTAGCGAAAAAGATAGTGAAGTTGACCCACCATCCATCATCAAGTGCGCTGCACGCACAAAAAATCTAGGCGAAGCCGTGTGAAAACTTGCAGGATTGCAGGTAATGTTTGGTTTTTACAGTAAATATTTCGCGAAAAGGGAATCTTATATGTATGAAGTAATAAATATAGTCTATTTGCAAAAAAAATTCAGAGATGAATGTAACTTTTTGCGACGAATCTAATAACGGTAATTAATCTATAATTTGCTACATTGATGCTATAGTATTTATGCTCTAGTCGTGCAATCGAAGGCCTCATTAGATTGGTCTCGCGAATTTACTAGGGTCCTGCAGTGGTTTTATAATTAAACTTTATTTAATACTCTAAATTAGTGGACAAAAGTGCAAAAAATTCTCGTGAAATTTTTTTCATCCCACACCAAACATGGCCGCAGGCAGGCAGGCAGCGCTGGAAATCAAGAGGAACAAACACATCCCTGGCTCGACGAGCCCAGCAGTTGCGGCACGCTTGTGCATCTGGACCTGGCGAGCCGAACGGGACGCAAGGGATGGCGAAGCCTTTGTCCGTATACGGTTCGGTTCCTGTCTCAGGTTTTTTTCTTTCGAAAGATGGTTCCTGTAAAAGTGAAGCTTTTGTCCGTACACGGTTCGGTTCCTGTCCAAGTTCAGAAGTCTCGACGAGCTCCGTCAAACAAAAAAGTACAGAGTACGTTGTTGCTTGCTTCCAAAACTCTGAACGCTGTGGACATTGCTCGAGCATCTTCCGGAGAGAAATCTTAGATGAAGAAGCTGCTCGGCAATCTGCGAGGAGACTCGTCTGCCTCGACGTCGTTCTCGCGTTTCATTCTCCTGGGCCACGAGCCCACAAGCCAGCCCAGCCTTGCGTGTCGCGGGCCGCGCGCCCAGGATGGCCATCTTGTAATCCATTGAGTTGGCAAAAAAGGACCCAAATCATCAAAGTGGCAATTTTTGAGCCAGCCCAGCCCAGACTTCCACGGCCTGTGACGGGCCACCCCATTCGAATCCAGGTTTCCCTCGACGTTTGTTACGAACCTCAGCTCTCAACGCGAGCTCTAGCTCTCCCTGCAAATCCAAAGACCTCGGCTACGCCGGCGGCGGCGCAATCTACGGCCAAAGTAGCCCATAATCCTCCCGAGCAGCAACCCGCGGCGGCCGGCGAAGAAGTCCGGGCCTTCGTGCACGGGCAGCAGCTAGCTAGCTAGCGTAGCGCACGGTCGGCGACCATGGTTGGGCACTGCGCCGCGGCGTGCCACTGCGCCTGCTCGGCGTCGTCTACCTTCGTCCCCGTCATGTACAGCCCGGCGGTGTTCTCCAGCTCCACCTCGTCGTCCACCAGAAGCAGCAGCCGCCCCGCGCGGCCGCCGCCGTCCCTCGCGGCCGCGGCGCCGCTCCTCGCGCCCAAGCCCAAGCCCAAGCCAGCCGTCGTCGACGCCGAAGACAGCTCGGAGCGCGGTTGCCCGGTACGCGTGTCTTCTTTCTTTCTTTTTTTGATCGACCGTCGGAACGCGTGTCATGATCCAATCGATCACCCTCGCCCCGGGCATGATTTTAATTTGTGTTCTTTCGATTTTGGTGCAGGGATGGGTATGCGCCGTAGGGCTCGCCGGCCTCGTGGTGGCGGCGGTCATCCTGGTTTTCTTGTTCATCTGATCAAATCCAACACAACATCAAATACTAACGTTCGCAATACAAAAAAATTAAAAAAATTGTTAGTTATCTGTTGATGACGAGAAAACCGCCGCAACATCTGTTTCATATGGGACGTTTAAATATGTCATTAAAGGCAGAACACCTAAGTAAACAATTGCATCATCCATATAAAACATTTACCATAAATGCAACAACGCAACGTTTAGATATGCTTTTGCAACATCTAATGAAGCACGTGCAATATTCCAAAAATCTCTACTGCAACACCATAATATACCTATTACAACATGACCATCCGGTGCTCGCCACAGCCTTCAGTCATCTTCAACCTCCAACAGCTGACTGCCATGGACGCCGCTCAGAACTCCTCCGTCGGCCTTCGTGGGGGAAGCTGCAGGGAGCGGTAGCCCGCCATCGGCGAGCTCCACCACGCCCGCGCCCGGACGCGCCCTGAGGAGGTTCTCCGCCCGTGTGGGAAGCAGCGGGGAGCGGCGACCCGTGTCCTTCCTACCAGCGAGCTCTGTCGCGCCCATGCCCGGTCGCGCCCTTAGGAGGAGGTCGTCGTGGTGGGTGAGGACGCAGTTGCCGGCCAGAGAGACGCGGAGTGTGGGAAGACGACATCGGAAGAGACGAGAGGCGAGCGAGCTGCGCGGATGAGTGGAGTTGAGGGGGCAGTGGAGGGCGGAGGCCGCCGCGGATCTCACACCGGGGCGCCGCGTGGTGGGTTGCGAGAGCGGCAGGAGGTCACGGCCGGCGAGCAGCAAGCCAGCGAGCGAGCCAGGAAGGGAGGAGAGTGCGAGCAAAAGATCGATTTGCTGATCTGGTGTGGAAGCGTCGTCCAATCTGGTGCCGCAAAGGCGGCGGCAGCGCGATCAGAATTCAGAGCCGCCACGACACCTCCAGTCTCCAGCCGAAACCCGCGCGCGGCGTGATCGTGTAGTGCTGCTATAATCCATCCCCGAAGCCGCAGCCCGCGGGGAGGGCGCAGCAGATCGATCGGCCGGCGCAGCTTCCGAAATCCCGGACCTCGGACCAGAGCCGCCATGGATCATCATCATTGCCACTGTCCGCCGACGGACCACCACGCCCCCCCGCCCTGCGAGCAGCCGCAGGACTCCTCGTGGAACCCGGCGCACCACTGCCACCCGCCTTGTCCGCCGCCGCCGCCGTGCGAGCAGGACGACTACTACTACTACTTCTGGAACAACCCGGCGGTGCGCGTCGAGATGCCGGCGACGGGTGGCAGCAGGGCGCCGCTCCTCGAGAGCAGCAAGCCCCGCGCCGCCGACCAATCTGCCACGGTACGCACGCACGCATGTATCTATATCTATCTCGATTACGATTATCTGCGATCTAGCCAGGCATGCGTGCGTGTACGCCGGCTGATCAATTTAACCTTGGCGCGTCTCTTTGATTTCCCGGCGCAGGAGGCGCTCCTCCTCGTGTTGCTCTTCTTCGCCGCCATCGCCGGGCTTGTCTACTGGTGCTGGTTCCGTTGATCGGAGCGCGCGCGGCGGCGCCGGCAAATGCGATTACGCGGAGTCAGACTTCAGATTGATCTTGTGGTTTATTTAGAAACTTGCTGTCGACTTGATGGCGAGCATTGAGAATTCATATCCAAATACTGAAATTTCTCCTGTAAACCGAACAGAGCACACAGTAAGATTCGATTTGTGGTGTCACAAACCAAAATTGAACCGAGTTTTCTATTCGAACCGTAAGCCACGAACCGATTTTTTGCATTTATCATTCTTGTTGCGAATCCCTTCGAAGCGATTTTGCACTGCAGCCTCTGAACGGTAGCTAGCTCATCAAACTCTGCTAGTTCAACTGGCGCAGCACTGGAACCTAAACTTACATACCCATAGGCATTGTTGAATTGATGCCTGATGGCGAGCAACTGAACATTGACTAGTCCAACTCCACGCACTATTTTTCCTTTTCCTTGTTCATGCTGTGTGTAATCCACGGCCCGCGGATCATCGGACTCCGACTCCTAATCCGACGCATTCGCGCGGAGTCCGATCCGGGTGGCCTCGACTTCCTCTACAAATTGCCGATGCCGCAGGCCGGCGGGGCACCGCAGCAACAGGACGCACCGCCTACACCGCGCGCCGATCCATCCATCCATCCATCCATCCATCCATCCCAATTCCCAAATAGGACTCACCACCACTGCCACTGCCACAGCAGCACGCCGGCGCCGACGACGACGATGTTCATCCACCCGGCGCTTCTCCCGGGGTCGAGCGGCTTCTTCTTCAGCAGCAGCTCGTCGGACTCCGACGACGTCGGAGCCGGAACGCAGCCCATACAGGTGCGCTTCGAGGTGCCGCCGTCGTCGACGCCGGACGGCGCGGCGCCGCTCCTCGAGAAGCCCACGGCAAGGCCCGACGCCCCCGGCTCATCCCCCGCGGTACGAATGCATTCTCTTTAATTTCCAGCTCGATGGATCTGTCAGTTTGCAGTTTGCCATCAGAGGACTGACCTCGGTGTGCTTGTTTTTCTTGACGGTGCAGGCTGTGGCCTTCGTCTTGCTCTTCTTAACCGTCGCCGTCGCGGGGCTCGTCTTCTACGGGTGCTTCTTCTGATTCGAGCGGACACGACGACCAACGCACATCCGGTGTTGATGCTTGATGGGTGCTCGCTCTGCTCGCTGCAAATACAAACACTTCTTGCGAGAATTGAGCTCAAGTTTAGTCTAGGAAAATAGTGGTTGTACTAAATCTTGTGAATGCAATTTCACTCTTCTCCCATGTCGTGCCTGTAAAGTTTTTTTTTGAACGATTAGGCAGGAGCACTGCCGATGCATTTAAGAGAAAAGCAGCAAAGGTTTACAGTTTAAACAAGTAGACAGCTAATACAGAAAAGATCAAAGAAAACTCCTCTTACACACATTAGAAACAAGTTAAAAAAGAGAGTGCCTGTAAAGTTTGTGCACCGATCAGGAGTTACATTACTGATAAGATTTATCAAAGGTCAGGGATGACAAATTTTCGTAAATAAAGACTAAACATAGCAAAGTGGCAAGACATGAAAAGAAGATTGAATGTCCAATGCATAGTCACATAAATCGGGGTCGAGGGTACCGTTCCTCAACCCAAAAACACCGATCTCGTCCTAGAAACGCGGGGTCATTTTCGTCTCCGCTTTGTAAAAACCTCTCACAAGGACTGTATCTCGTTCCTCGACCCTGTCCCTCGATTCCATCGCCCCCGAATCTTTGTGACTATGGTCCAATGTACTTGGGTGGAGGGAACTCAAAGTATATCACAAGAAGTTATATATATGAAATATTTTCCATTCAAAAATATAAACATGAATTTATCAAGACGTGTAATAACAATCGAACATCAGATATTTATGTCTTGGCTAAAGTCAAGATAAAAAGGTACTACCATGGATTAGCATTTGAACAGTACAGATAACCCAAACACTCTCTTTTTTAATTGATTTAATATTTCTTGAAAATATTGAAGTAGTATTAGAATTATATTTTAGTCCTACAATATATTTCAAATCTGTATCAATTGTTATAATTTGGGCCCATGTTGATCCACTCATCCACAATGTTGATTATTACTCTTTTTTGCACTAATTAACATGGTTGTTTCTTGGTTTGGAGAGTGAAGAGGTGGCGCGATTAACTTTAACTATAGTACTTGTATGTATGCATCCTACAGTGACTCTTAATTTATTTATTTTTTAAATATGAAATTCAAATAATTTTTTTAAATATTTTTAGTTTTTCAGTTTGGCTATTTATTAATTGCATTTCACATGAACTATTTATTTAGATATTTTATGCCCCAATCCAAATGGAGATCAATCATCAAACCACTAACTTTTATATTTTTATTTGAATCTTGCCTTTGCTAATTGTGTTTTACATGAAATTTTTATGTAGGTAATTTGTTCTGGAAAATCAACTTACTATGTCTTCCATATATTTTTATTATGAATTTATTTTTATTAATTATCTTAGGGATGGTGTCTTTGATACTCTTCACTCCTCACTGTCGAATTTTGAGGGCCTGTTTCGGAGGGCTCCGGTTCCTACCAAAAAGGGTGGAGCCGGAGCTGGAGCAGGTGGAGCTGATTTTTGTGGCTTCACCTGCTCGCAGGCAAAGCCATTTTTACGGCTCTCACATGCTACAGGGTGGAGCCGCTCCACCTTCAAACCGTTTGGTAGAGCTCCAGCTGGGGCTGCGGTAGGAGCTGGAGCATGGCCCTGAATAACATTGAGGAGTCCATCGGCTTTTTTCCCCTTGTAGATGGTGTGTGTATAATTCTGTAAACCCTGGTAGCTAGCGACCCATACCCAGGCCCAGGCCCGGCACGTCCGAGTCCGAGTGCCCGACACCGAGGACATGCGTCTTCCAGTCCGGCGCCCGATCGCGGACTCCGACGCCGAGCGCGATCCCGCCTCAACCCGTCGATAAAATCTCCGACGCCGCCGCAGCCCAGCCGGGCAACAGGCCGCCTACCGCACGCTGATCGCATCTCAAGAGTCAAGCAGACTGCTCTTCCTCCTTTCCTGCCTTCCTGGGCTCCTGGCACAGATGCCTCACCACCATTGCCACTGCCCGCCGGCGCGCCACTGCCACACCTACACGCCGCCGCCGCCGCTGACAATGTTCATCCACCCGGCGCTTCTCCCAGGATCGAGCAGCTTCTTCACCAGCAGCTCGTCGGACTCCGACGACGGCGCCAGAACGCAACCTCTGCAGGTGCTCGTCGACGACGCCGACGGCGGCTCCGCTCCTCGAGCCCACGCCCAGGCCCGACGCCGGCTCATCCCCCGTGGTACGTACGCGTCCTCGATTCCTCTCGAGAGCTCAGAGACGTTCGATCTGTCAGTTTATTTGCAGCTGGCGCTCGTATGGCTGACTTTGTTTCTTGGCGGCGCGGGCAGGCCGTGGCTTTCGTCTTGCTCTTGTTCGGCGCCGTCGTCGCGGGGCTCGTCTTCTACTGGTGCTTCTTCTGATTCGAGCGGACACAACCAGCGCGCATCTGATGTTGATGGGAGCTCGCTCTGCAAATACAAACACCGCTGCAGGAATTGAGCTCAAGTTTAGCTTAAGAAATACAGCGATTGTTGTAGTAAATAGGGTGAACTCATTTTCTCTCCTCGCATGTTGTTGCATGGAAAGTTTGTGCAGCATTCAGGGTTGCAGCAATCAGGATTTACATGACCGATTAAAAAAGGCCATGAACGAATGATAAACTGAATGTATATACCAAATTCAAACAGATTCAAAATAAAAAAAATTAGCAAGTCGATCATGGTCACCTATAAACAGGAAGCACCGGATGCATCTCCGACATCGTGAATTCGTGATCCGGAGACCACGCACGCGCGGCGCAATCGTTTTTCCATCCACTACAAAATCGGCGAGGCCGGGGCAGCCCGCACGCCGCGGCGACGGACCGATCGATCGACCCCGACGCGATCTCCCCCTCTCCTGCCAACCAGCGGCGGCGGTGCCAAGACTTTGGTTGGGTTCCTCCGGCCGGGCTCCCCGCCGCCATGCACCACCACCACTGGCACTGCCCGCCGGCGGACCACTGCCACGCGCCCTGTTCGCCGCAGCCGCCCCCTCCGTTCGGGCAGCAGGAGCTCTGGTGGGACGACCCGGCGTTCCACCCGTCGCCGCTCCCGGCGAGGTCCTGCAGCAGCTCGTCGTCCGACGTCACTGACGTGTCCTGCACGGTGCACGGCGAGGCGCCCTCCACGGCGGCGCCGCTGCTCGAGCCCAAGCCCGGCGACGGCGCCGTCCCCGCGCCGTCTTTGCCGGTACGCGCCCATCACGACTCGCAGAACCATGCCGCCGATCAGCCAAAATAGATGCGTATTCGCCGCATTCATGATCGATCTTTGGTGTGCTTGTCCCTCTCTTTTCCGGTGCAGGTGATACTCTACGGTGTGCTCTTCTGGACCATCTTCGCCTGGATCATCTACTCGTACTGGTTCTGATTGGAGCGAACACATGCCTGCAATTGCATTTACAGATTGCAATTGCAAATAATTATTGAGATACTGCTGGAATTGGCGAGTGAAAAAACAACCTCAAACGAGATTTCTGGATGTACTGACTAGATTAAATGAATTCAAGTTACTCTGTTCTCTTGTTCCTGTAGAATACTATAGCATGGAACAGAGAGTCGATGGCTTCTGCACAAGTTAGTGCAGTTCCTGTTCTGGACTGTACTCGATCTCCCAAATCTCCAAATCCTTGCCCCTCTCATATTCTCTGATATACTGAGGAACCTCTTCGAGATCTATCAGCTTTCCAACGAGACCTGGTTTATCTCCGTCGGGTGCACCCTCGTGTTCTGCAGATAAATGGGGTCAAAGGTATAGATAGCTTAGATGGTTTTGTTAACTGCAAGCAGAATGCTTTCGGAAAACAATTTACCTTGTTGAGTTGCGAAGAAACTTCGGAAGTGAGCATAACCATTGGCCACAACGTCTAGTTCGTCCAAACTGAAGTTGTATCTCTTCTCCAGGGCCAGGTACAGCACCTACATAATACAAAGAAGAACCTGGACTCATCCATTTTTTTTTTCAAACACTCTTAACTCCAAAGTTGGGAAAGCATTTTAAATCAAGACCTTGGGGCTGAATAGTGTATACATGCTGAATATGACGATACCTTCTTAGCACCACTTGACATCAGTTTCTTCACTGTGTCGAAGAACAAATCAGTGAGATCATCACTATAGATGACATCTGCTGCAAACAGGACGGTAGCTTTCGCAGCCTCCTCAATATCATCTGCAGACCATAAGTACCTTAAACTGCACAAAGAACATAACTTGAGCCCAGTGCCAAAAAAAATGTTTACCAAAACTGAAATAAAGCAAAAGGAAGATTATACAGAGGAGTTGGAAAAGTCCATCTAATGTTTGTGCACAAAATACTGTATTGGGTGGACAACCTCCCTGAGCACACCCTTTCCCAAGAGCGTGTCGGGTTCACAATAATTGTATCAGCTCTCCTTTGGTAGCCAACCCATGGGGGAACAATACTTTGTAAAGGATGCTTCTGCCCTGGGTTTAATCTGTCCACCGGGGCGTACTCCAGCCATCTTGTGACTATCAAATATGAATGAATATTACATCTGTAGCAACTCAAGTGCTGCTGTGCTGGAAAGGCTCCCATTCCCTAGAGCTAAAAGCCTCCAATGATTAAGCTGTGTGCATGTCAGAAGTAAGGTGCCTTCATTTACACCCTGAACTCCGTAAATTCCATGTCAATTTGCAGCCCATGCCCATCACACATATGATGCTAGCCTTTTGCTTCTGCGATCAATTTTACATCTACTCAGTTTTCCTGTGTGATGATGCTAGTAACTCTAACTTACACAATTACATTCATATCATGTGTTCTGCTGTATGGCAAATACAATGCATGAGCGTGGGATATTTTGTTCATAAACAGTTAGGGGTAAACCAACACGTGATCTGATATTCGGTGTCCACTCAAATATGCTGTTTATGGATCACTGTTGTCCGCTGCATCATGAACAATGATTAAACTGAGATCAATTGGTGTAAAGAAAACCTTGGATCAGAAGAATCATATGTACCCATGGGTGGAGGCCATGACATTTTCCAGTCCAGTTCCCGTACACAAACTTTAGCTTCATCAAACTTTAGCATGCCGGAGTTGATATGGACATTTGCCAAACAATTATCTAGGATATCAGCGCCTCTATCTGTTCATTCCCATTGGTAAATAAATTTTATAAGGACTGAAGACAGCAAAGTCTCAAAACATGAAAAAAAATGAATATCTAATATACTTGGGTATAGTTACTGGAGAGAACTGAAATTATATCATAGAATGCACAAGTTGTAACTAGAATTATTTTCTTCGAAAAGGTAATCATGAATTCATAAAGTCAAGTCATGTCATATCAACCCAACATTCAGATATTTTGTTTTGGCTAAAGTCATGAGAGCAATAGGTACTAACAGGGATTAACATTTCAACAGTGCAAATGACCCAAATATTCTCCTTTTAAATGATATTAATATTTTTTGAAAGTAATCAAGTAATGATGATCGTAATTGGAATCATAATCCCACATTGTATTGAAGTTCTTATTCCAACTAAATTTTTGTATCTCGAGATTGGATATCTCAATCAAATATATTTGCCAAACAGAAGCCAAAAGGATCAAACTACCATACACGTTTGGTTGATATGGAACATGAAATTTATTCAATGAGTCAGAAATGGGAAGCAAACAACTCTACCAAATTGGACTATAAAGGAGTCAGAAATACCTGTAATGAAAATCTTTCTAGCAACTCGAGCTAATACCAACCCTACCAAACCTGAGAAACACTGCTGAGTTAAGGGCAGATCATGCAGTGGACTCGTATAGTGTTTCAACAAGTAGTAGACCAAGAAAGGTACTATCGCACTGAAACCCCAATCCACTGGATTCATACAAAATCATGAATCATCACTTGTTCCAGCACCAACCTCTATGGCAGTAACACCATCAAAGTTGGACGATGTGAAGCTTTTGTGCAAAACAAAGTCAGCTAATAGTAAGGCAGCTTTCCAAACCTGCAAGCCAGTATCACCATTGAATCACACGAGTACACGAAGGAAAAGGACCACGCGTTCAATAAGCACCATCAACATTGTCCAACCTGAAGGCCAACGCTCTTAAGCGAGCTGGTAACACCATGCTGAATGGTGAGCAGATGGTAGTCACTTCTAGCTGCAGTCCAAAAAAGCTTAAATGAGCAGCACGCCAATCACATCAACACATTGTGTAGAAATCAGAAATTTATGTACCATATTTGTTTCTTCTCCTCCGGTCAAGAACGAGATCCCCATCCTCATCCACGGCAACAGAATAAGGCAAACCACCTTATATCACCACAAGAAGAAATTCGAATACATATACACCACATCAAACCTCTACGACGCCACGAACCACCGCAATGAAACATCCACTCTCACAGACTACAGAACCCCTCACTTACAGTTACAGGAACCGCTCGGCGCCGCGATCAGCGAGCTCCCGCCGCTGCCATCGCCGCCGTCGTCCACAGATGGACCTGACAACACCGAATCAAAGTTCAGGGCGGTACAAATCACGCCGTGTCCCAACAATCTCACCTCGTCTGGCACCACGAGGCGCTGCAGGGAAGGTGTACGGCGAAATCTCAATATACCATTCACGGATCAAAAGAAGGCACCACATCATGCCACGTCATCTAGAAAAATCGGGGCCGTCGATCTGGCGACCAACAGCCGGCGGCTGGCCAAGCCCCTCCTCCCCACGGCCAGCTCCTCGCGGCCGCTACCCGCTGGCCGAGGCCACCCTGTGCCGGCTCCTCGCAGCGCCGCTCGCGGCCACTGCCCGCTGGCCGAGGCCACCCCACGCCGGCTCCTCGTAGCGCCGGGCCGACACTCCTCGCGCACGCGGACAAGAGGACAGCGGCCGCGTGCTTCTCCCTCGAGTCTGCCAGCGACTGGGGCCGTGCTGCTCCTCGCGCCCACGCCCGCCCGGGGATGGAGCCGGCGGCCACCAGGATCCCCACCCTTGAGGCCGGAGGCGACGCAGATTGCGGGCTCGGGCAGTGGGGTTGCGCCGGCCCACAGAGAGGCCCTCGCCCGGCATCCGGCGAGGCCGCCCCAGATCAGACGAAGTACAACGTCGGCAGAGCGGGCTCGTCACAGGCAAACTCTAGCCACCACGGTATGGCCCCACAGGGCGGTGTGAGTGAGCTCCAACCCTGGCGCAGGCTGGGCTCGCGCGAGCTCCAACCCCGGCCACCAAGGGTGCTAGCAGAGATGAAGGCCAAGGCGGCGCCGAGGCTGAGACGGAGGCTGCCGATCACCACTGCTGCAGACTACACCAAGGGAGAGGGAAGGAGGAAGGGGCCTCGACGTTTTGCCGGCCGACGTTGTGAGAGAAGAAAGAGAGAAGAAGATGACTGAGTCTGGGACATAAACATGGCCTTGGTTGTTGATGCCCAAGCCACCGCGTCCGATTCGGTGGCCGCGCACAACAATCCAATCATCTCATCGCTCGATCCGATCTCCGCGCGCGCCCAGCTTCGTACTGCCGCCCCCGCCGACATTGGGGCAATGCTAGTTCGCGCACGCGTGCCAGCAGGAAAGCTAGCACACGATCGGACATCCTAACATATTCTATTTTGGGCATCCACTCAATTCCCTTTCCCTTTTCGGACTAGCCGCAAGCGCCCACGCCATTTTCCTTCTCCTTTCACTGCGCGAGTCCTTCTCTTTGTTGGGCCGTGAGCACAATTATCTTTCAGGTCGCATAATTTTTTTCGGGAACGTGGGAAAGAGGGAGTAGTATTTCGGGTAGGGGAAGTGAAATAAAAGTTAGATTCAAACCGAAAAATTATTTTTAGAAAAATAAGAAAAACAATAATTTTAGTAAAAACGTTATTTTCCATTTTTCCAAGATGCAGTAGAAAGTTACATATATAGGTTATACGAAAAAGTTGGGTAGACAAATTTTTATATAAATCATTCATTGTTCTACGTATGTAGCATAAGTTATATATCTAAATATGTTCGAACAAAAAGTTATATACATAAGTTTCTATTTTTTTCATGGATGCACTGCAAAAGGTAAAATATGGGTTATAACAAAAAGTTATGTATACAAATTTTTATATTAATCGTTCGCTGTTCTGCGTATCTAGCATAAGTTATATATCTAAATATGTTCGAAAAAAAAGTTATATACATAAATTTCTTTTTTTATATGCACTAGCAAAAGTTAATGTGGGTTATAAGAAAAAAGTTGTGCATACAATTTTTTATATCAATCATTCACTGTTCTGCGTATCTAGCATAAAGTTATATATCTAAATATGTTGGAATAAAAGTTATATACAAAATTTTTCTTTCTGGATAAGTTATTACATCCTTTTTGCATAAGTTTAATATATAAAACGATAACACTGATGATATTGAAACAACTTGCTGGCTGACATAGCATTATGATATATAAGTGCGTAGAGAAAAATAGGTACGCAAGTTTTTACAAAGTAATTACAAAACTTATGTGTATAACTATTTTGTAAAAAGCGAAAATTAGGTACGCAAGTTTTTACAGTAAAAAAGTTTGAATAAGAAAACTTTGCAAAAAATAAGGCAAACAACTTAGGTAAATAACTTGTTTATATATACGATGGTAAAACGTTAGTGGATTTGTGCTATATGTATAAGTTATGTGACCAATTTTTATGAACTTAGGTGTAAATCTTTAAATGAGATATATTTATTTTCAAAAAATTTAGTCGTTATAATTTGTATGAATAAATAATAAATTTTGCATTTTTTGGTGTAACAAAATAGCATATAATTTGCGTTTTGGGAAAAAAATAGATCCATCACATTCCTAAAACAGTTAATGGGAGAAAAGATCCAGGTGTATCTGCACCAACCACTCCCCACACAGGTCCTAACTCGTTGGGCCGAGTATGACAATATGGCGTGACTGACCCTAACCAGTTAGGACGAGAATGCCAGTATTACGTGACTGACCCTAATCAGTATGGCAGGTCATCCTTAGTATATAGAAAAAACCCATTATACAAAAGTATATGGGTCATGGAGTAGAACCCTTAAAAATCCAGAGTACCCTAACTCGTTGGGTCGAGTATGACAGTATGGCGTAACTGACCCTAATCAGTTAGGACGAGAATGACAGTATTACGTGACTGACCCTAACCAGTTAGGACGAGAATGGCAGTACTACGTGACTGACCCTAATCAGTATAGCATGTCACTATTAGTATATAGTTAAAACCCATTATACAAAAAGTATATGGTCATGGAGTAGAACCCTTAAAAATCCAGAGCACTCTAACTCGTTGGGCCGAGTATGACAGTATGACGTGACTGACCCTAACCAGTTAGGACGAGAATGGCAGTATTACGTGACTGACCCTAACCAGTTAGGACGAGAATGGCAGTACTACGTGACTGACCCTAATCAGTATAGCATGTCACTATTAGTATATAGTTAAAACCCATTATACAAAAGTATATGGTCATGGAGTAGAACCCATAAAAATCCAGAGCATCCTAACTCGTTGGGCCGAGTGTGACAGTATGACGTGACTGACCCTAACCAGTTAGGACGAGAATGCCAGTATTACGTGACTGACCCTAATCAGTATAGCAGGTCATCCTTAGTATATAGTAAAAACCCATTATACAAAAGTATATAGTCATGGAGTCGAACCTAAAAAAATTCCAGAACACCATAACTCGTGAAGGAGAGAGGGAGACGAAAAGGCCAGATGAGATGAGAGGGAAAATGAAAAGGCCAGATGAGAGAGAGGGAAAAGAAGGCACAGATTTCAAAAATCCACCGCCGTCCCTGTCTGTGGTTTGGAGAGCTAGATATTTGTGGACCCCACATATTTCCAATTTCTAATATCCCAAAAATCTGGGTTGTAAAAAATGAACTAATGACACACATAACGGGCCACGCCGGCAGCAACAAACTAGGCCAAAAAAATAAACCACATGCGAACTGGGCCAGACAAAAACAGAATAGTGGGAAAGGGAAGGAGAACGCGCTCCCGCGCCGGATGCCGGCCCGCGCCTGTGGGGACGCAGCGGCTGTCGGATCATTTGTTGGAAGGAGAAGTAGCGAGCGATGGCCAGAATGGAATCCGCCCGACATTGCCGCCGCCGCGGCCTCCTGGCTTCCGTCCTCCACGGATCTGCTCGCAGGATCGTCGGACCCCAGTGCCCCCTGCAACCCTGCCTCCATGGAACTTGGCTCGGACTCCTGCAGCCATGGAACACACCGACTCGACCAGATCGATGGGAGCCTGAGTTCTGGATCGATGGGAAGCTAGAGGGAGCAGATGGGGAAAAGAAAGTGTGGTGCGGTGGATAAGAACAGACTCTGGATGGTTTAGGAGGCGACTGGAAAAAGGAAACCAGATGCGGGCTATTTTTTACTCTGAAAATCTGATTTTTACTCCGAAAATCTGATGATGTGGGCCATGTTCAGTGGACCACAGGACTTGTGCGTGGCTTCCAGCTCCCATGGGCAACAATAATTCAAATATCTTGCAGTTGGTTCAAAGAGCTACAAAGGTTGATGTGCAAATCTAAAATCAATTGACGATTCAATCAAAAATTATTAAAAACATGTAAGCATGCATCATTAATACAAATGTTGTTGTTTACGGATGATTAGCTCCCAATGCACATACTTAACATCAGAGATATTACCGCAAGCAGGCCATTGGAGGTTCCCACCAGGATTATTCCAAATTATATTTATCCGCAAAATTAATTTTTGGTTTCGATATGTAGGGCAAACCATTTTTATTGGAAACAATTCTATAATAAGTTCCTTAGTAGCCTCCATAATAAATGGAATATACCTAATTGTGATCAAACAAATATTGCTAAGTCATGATATTTACTACCGCTCCAGGTTAGACCTACAAATCTCGGCGCCGGCGACCAAACAAGGGATGGGGATAGGGTCGCACTGACCTGGGCTACCAAGAATTTTGCGTTCATTATTGCTCCAACGATCCACCCCAAAGGGTTACATTTTGTTAAAATTTATTAAGATATGATAAAGTAGCTGTTTTTAGCACTGTTCTAGCCTCGAACAAATAGCAGTAAGTTGACTACAAATCGTGGTCATCAATCTGGCGACCAACAGCTGGCGGCTGGCCAAGCCCCTTCTATTATGAATTCCTTATGAACCTTCATAATAAATGGAACGTACCTAATCGTGATCAATCAAATATTACTAAGTCATATATTTACTACGACTCCGAATTAGACCTACGGCCTCGGTGCCGGCGACCAAACAAGAGACGGGGATAGGGTCGCGCTCACTCGGGCCACCAAGAATTTGCGTTCATTATTGCTCCAACAATCCACCCCAGAGGGTTACATTTTGTTAAAATTTATCAAGATATGATCAATTAGCTGTTTTTATCACTTTTCTAGCCTCGAACAAATAGCAGAAAGTCGACTACCATTCTTAGTTCTTTAAATTTTGTTTAGGAACACTCTTCTGCCATCAGCTACATATACCCAATCCATCTACAGGATAATATTGTGGGCACTAAAAAACTAAAATTGCATTAGATAAGTATTATATGAATCAGTTGAACAAAACAAGTTGCAAGTAGTTGTTTGAGCTTGATCCATATGCATTATCTCATAATCAAACAGCCGGTTGCATGTTACGATATTATCAAGTAGAGAGCTGACTAACCATATATTCAATTTATGGTTACTACTCTAGAAGTTCATGTGCCTTCTTAAATTGAATTTTTTTAAAAAAATCTCTTCATGCCAATCATCATAAAACCAATAAAAAACTTGTATATCTATACTTTTGTTCCCATCAAATATCATGTGTACATCCACCGCGGCAATAACGCGGCGTTTTCTAGTGCGCGCGAGGAGCGCGAGCTGCTGGTACCTAGGGGCCGTGAGGAGAAGCTGAAGCGGGAGACGTGGAGGCCGGAGAAGTGCGGCGGGCAGCCCAGGTGCACCTCGCTCATCACCTGCTCTTCCTCCTCGGCTCCGCCGCCTCCGGCTTCCATCGCGGGCGGCGGTCGCAGCGCAGGTGGTGGTTCCCCCTGAGCCCCTGACGTAGTGACGTGTGCGTCGTCTTTCTGATAGAAGAGCTGCAGACCACATTGGGCTTTGTGGGTTTGTTTTTCCTCAAAGAAAGAAACGTTGGGCTTTGCTTCTCTTGGGCCCAGTTATGGCTTTATGCTCTGGGTTTGTGCCCATGTCAGAAGCGATTTATTTTCATTTTATCTTTCTCATCTTCAAACTCATTTTTTAGATAAAGGAAAATCCAGACTTTGAATATCTACGGCCAAAGTATCTCCAAGACCTCTTGTATTTATGAATAGCTAAAATTCTGATATAGCTATTATGTACTCTCTCCATTCCAAATTATAAGTCATTCCAAGAATTCTTGGAATGACTTATAATTTGGAACGGAGGGAGTAAAACGAAATGGCTAGCGAAAAAGGGATGAAATCCAACAGCTTCTGCAAAAATCCAAAAAGGGATGGCTAGCGTTCAGCGCTAGGCAAAGATGCACAGTGGCACTCTCTGGATAGAAAACGAGGATAGAAGACGAGGTAAATAGAATTTCTGTTGGATGGATGTTTTTTTAGCTAACTCACTCAAGATACAAGAACTCTTGGAGATGCTCTTAGGCCTGCTCCAAAGGAAGGTGATGTGATATCGTCAGCTATTGATGAAGTGGCGGAGAGAGAATACCTAAATTTGATTACGCTAACTGCTATCCCATCGCTAGGTGTTGTCACATTAATCAAAGTCTATTGAGAGCGTATCTGCCGGAACTACAATTACCAAGGAGAGGAGAGAAGGATTTTTGGTTTCTTTATTGTCTGTCAGCTCCATCACAACCAATGATATCGCTGGAATTGTTGGAGGAGGTCTTACTATAGTTGTCCATGCAACCCGCAGCCCGTTGGCCCGCCCAAAGCATGGCAAATTTGGCCCGGCCCAAACACGGCACGGCTCGCTTCCCGCCGTGCCCGGTCCTGGCACGGCCCGTCAACCGTGCCGGGGCTTGGGCCGCCACCCCCGCCCGTGGACTGGCACGGCCCGGCACGGAGTTAGCAGGCCGGCCCAATGGCGGCCCACTAACTCCAACAGCCAGCCCAGCCCACAGCCCGTATGTGGCGCCCCAAACCCTACCCCGTCCGCGCAGCCCCCCGGCCCCCCTTCCTCGAGCAGCCGCGCTGCCGCGCAGGCGCATCGCCCACCTCCCCCAACCCTATCCCCTGAGGCCCCTACCGCCGCCTCGTCTCGCGCTCCGCCTTGCCGCCTCCTCGTCCTCGAGTCCACCCCGCCAGCCGGACACGGCCTCCTCATCTCCGCCCCGCCCCGCCGGACACCGCCTCCTCGTCTCCGCCCCGCCAGCCGGCCGCCGCCTCCTCATCTCCTCCCCCGCCGGGACACCGCCTCCTACTCTCCGTCCCGCCAGCCGGCCGCCGCCTCTTCATCTCCGCCCCGCCTGGACGCCGCCGCCTCAACTCCGCCCCGCCGGCCGGCCGCCGCCTCCTCAGCTCCGCCCCGCCGGGACGCCGCCTCCTCCTCTCCACCCCATCGGCTGCCACCTCTCCCCTTCGGGCGGCCCGGCTTTTCCTGTAGTACCGAGCTTTCTCGAGCCGGCCCGGCACGAAACAGGCCCACTGGTGCCTAGGCCGTCGGGGAAGCCCGTGGCGAGCACGGCACGGCCCGCTATGATATAAGGCCGGGCTAGGCACGGCCCGGTAAAGAGCGGGCTAGGACGGGCCCGTGCCAGGGCCGGGCCGGGCAGCTCGAATGACCATCTATAGGTCTTACAAGAGTTTTTAGACTCTAAACCAGATCTTTACACTCATAGTCATACCGATTCTGCATCGACTGGCGATATTCAGTTCGGCCACGGCCGAGTAGCGAGTACTGGCAGTGGAGGCGTCTCCGGAGCCGTGGGGTCGCGTGGAGCTCGAGCCGCCTTCCTCTGGCGCAGGGCCGCAGGTTACCCTTCTCTTCCATTGCCTGATCGCCCCCGGTTGTGCGCGAACCATTCGATGAAATGCCGCTCTCGACTGTATTCGTTTAACGGGTTTAATATAGCGCTACATCATCCGTGCTCTTGATCTAGTTGGCGTTTCCAGGGGACGATCTGTTCCATGAGATAGTGTTTGAATACTGTCTTCGAGATTGGTGGTGATCCGAGCCTGTGAGGTACGGCACCTGCCTCTTGTGTCCCACACTCCTACTCGGTACAAATGCAGGCTTTGAAATTTGCAGTTCTGGAAAAAAAAAAGATGTATGCGCTCCAGCCTTCAGAAAAATAACAGAGTATTGAGTATATAATTTTGTGGCACTTGTTTTGTGATTCTTTTTTCTTAGCTGTTTTTGAGGAGTCCGAAGTTGGATTTCTAGTCTTCTGTGGCCTTGCCTTGTGCCCTTAACTCTGCTGACTCTGCTGCACAGGAACATAACTGAATCTGATGGTTGATGCTTCCATGTTTTGGATTTTTTGAGTTTCTTGTTGATTAAGTGATAAAATAGTAACTTTTGTTGATCGATATTGCTACGGTGATGCAAAAACATTCACTTGTCGGCCGGGAGGCTCCCACCCAGGGTTCGAATCCTGGGTGCGGCACCTTAAACTTCAGAAGTCTCCCTTGAGGTATTTCTTTCGGAAAAAAAACATTCACTTGTCATCCATGGACATGGGAAACATATTCCCGTTCCTCGAAAGAAAAAAAGAAATATACTCTCATGTCCTTGTTGGTCCTCCCCTAACTGTTGTTCATTGTGCTCTTTGTCACTTTTTTCCTGGCTGCTGCCCCTGTAGGATTCTGAGGTTGCGCGACAGGGAGGACCTCAGAAAGTTGAAAACACCTGTTTCCATTTGGCATGCTTATTATCCTCTGTAACTGGTTCAAAGTGCATAGTGCTGATCCAGTGTCATCTGGTACTTTCCACAAGGCATATTGATGGCTACATGCATCATCTTTATGAATGTATGTCTAGTTCCTGTCCTGGATGGTAGCAAATTAGCAACACTAAGCTAGATGCTTGGCTTTTCCATGAGCACTGTAGGATTGAAGGTGCAACTAAGATCCAATTCAACGTTTTGCAGAGTGACACAGTTGTGGCCTGAACGTAGGGGACGACAGTGAACGCCCTGAAATCTTGATATCTCATGATCTTCGACTGACAGACGATGGCGAAGATATCAAACAGAAAGTGGTAGGCAACTGCAGGCCAGTCAAACCTTCTCACACGAATAGCAATTTTCAAAGGCATTCAAGGAGTTTCTCTGTTTTCTGTGACCAATTTGTTTCTCCTTGGCGCAAAACATCGTACTCATATGCTGGTGGCTGCAGATGCGCGTCAGGCCTCGAACTATTTTGCTGAAAGATGGTTGGTCCAGCAGACCAACACACCACGTGAGAACTCCAATGAGTGCTGCCCTGGAAAGCGGAAAATGCCGGTTTCCAAGATCCAACGCAGTTTGATTTTTTTTTTTTTTTGATAATGAGTAGGCTCTCCTCTCTGTCTCCTTTCATCAAAAGGGTATACATCGAAGACTAGAGTAGCAACTGGCAGAGCGTGTCATCTTCTGAATCTTATCGTTTGGTGTCACCTCCATCACATTCACAGGAGGCAACGATGCTGGCCAGTCACACGATATTTTGGGGCTTTTGATGGGAACGTTTTGGGGGCTCGTTTCTTCACTGGGGAATGCCGAAGGATCTAACCAGCGTCTTCCTTTCCTTGTGTGCTGCCGTTGGTCGTCCAGACGGCATCCGAATTTGAGAATTTCATAATTGATTTGCTCTGCATACCATGAGTGCTTTACTTTGTTTCTCATTAAAACAACTTCACTGAACAATCCATGCTGACATTTGGTTCAGTTAACTGGAACGAACGGATCTTAATTTAAATCCTGCACAATGTACTTGAACCGACCAATTTTAAATGCTTGATGGATGCCATCTCAGGCCTGTAGATCTCTCTTCTGTTTCAGGTTTGGCAAGCTCTGTGGAGTTGCACATTGTCCCTAACTCGAGACTTTGGACCAGCCTCTGCATCTCCCGAATCAGGTACCATCACTGTCAAGATCAAATAGTACACGAATTCAACTTTGTTCCGAATGCACCCCTGTGGGCACATCGGGTTTGGTGGCACAGGTAAAGGAGAGGGGGTCTCTTCAGTACTGTTGCATTGCATTGGCTACTTCCCGGGAGCTCCTCCCTTCGCCTCATTCGATCCTCGCATCTCGTGGCAGGGGGGCGCGTAAAGGCGCGCTGCTCCCCGGCTTAAGTGCCTGGCAAACTGTTGCTGCCCGCCCCGGCCCCCTGGCCCTCTCCACGTTCCAGTCCTGGATCTGACTCGCGAGGCAGCTGATGCGGAGCAGCGGATCCTACGAAATCCTTCCGAAAATGACTTGAGAACAACCATTTGGACAAAATTTCTTCTTGGATCTTGGTATGCTTGCACATTTTCTTTTTTTCCGAATACGCGCGCAGCGTATCATTGTATTAAGATGAAGAAGAAATTAGTATTCGGTTACAACCCAGATGGAACGGACTCCAGATGGACACAAGCCGGCAAGCTAGCTGAACACAACCCGAAAGATAAACTCCAACATAAACTACTCACATTCCGCACAACCTAACGACTGGCTCTGAGCGTAGCCCTCAGTCAACGCTCCATCCCACGAAGGGAGAGCTTTTGCTCATGTTCTTCAACATCGGAAATAAGTCATGCAGTGCGTCCACATGGCGCGGTGGAGGTTCGCGAAAGAAATTCTCCACCGCTTGCTCTACCGAAACCGCCAAGGGCAGAGGCGTGCCAACCTGACCGAGTCGGCACATCAGGAGCACCGAACCTCAACATCGGAAATGCTTGCACATTTTCAAAAGGGGAGATTTGATCTAGTAGCGTCTAGTTCATGGGACAGAGATTTTTACCATTCTATTCCGAATATCTGAGCCCGGGCACAACTGAAATGGGATTGAAGTGACTGTTGGCGCCGGCTGTGATTGTCTGATTGATGAGCAGTAAACTCGGGCTGGCCTGCAGCGACACCTTGCCAGTCGCCTCAAGGGAAGAGAGAGAGTTCTCCTCATGAAACACGCGCCCAGGCGCGTTCTAAAAAAAACGGGGGGGGGGGGGGGGGGGGGGGGGGGAGAGAACAGTGGATGGGGGGGGGGGGGAGAGAACAGTGGATGCAAGAAAAGGAGGAGCAAGGACCTACAAGGTACTCGTGGATTGGCCACTTATGGAAATACTCTGCTTGCTCGCATTTGATTCCCTACCCCCTCCTCCCCAGCTGTTCATGATGATGGATGATGGACACCCAGCACTGCTCGGAGATCCAGCACAATAAAAGCATCCGTCTCTCACACACACGGTAAAACACACAGGCCCTACGACTGCACAGGGCTGCCCTTTTTTACTCGCGGTCACTTTCTTCATCTCGCAATGTCTGTGCTGCGCCACTCTTGCGTAAATCGTGTTTGGCTTCTTCGAGGAAGTCTTGCACTGCGAAAAGGGTAAGGGGAGTTCATGGCAATAAGGCATGCCCTGCCTGATATGATTGTATTCTAGATCTCTTCACTGGCCTTGCATTTCATCTTGGCCCCTTTAGGCTACAGTAGTCATCTTTTTTTTTGCTTTTGGGGAGGACATAACTTGGGGCACCTACCGCAATGTTGACTTCTCAAGGTAACATTAAATCCCAAATGAGCCTTCATGGTTGCCTTTGGTTTTGGAACAGCAATATAAGAATCCCAACAACTTTGGTCAGTGGGCAGGGATTGTGATGGGTAATGGGTTGAGTAATTTGGTATCCCAAGTGGTATTTTTTTTCCTGCAATTTGGTATGGCATTGAGCCAACCACCTGCTTTTCATCAATCTTGTAGCTCATGATCTTGGGTTGTCCTGTAAAGAACATGGCACCAACTGTTGTCACTCCTCAACCACAGTAATATATCTGAGGCTATCCATGTTAGTTGGACAATTAATCCGCAAGCAATCTTACCTGTTTACCTCAACTCCTGCCCAAAGAAGCATGCTCTGCTCTTGTTTGGCAACGCATATACATCCAAGACACTTCCACCTAGAGCATCTAGCATTGTGCACTACTTGAGACACATGAATGTAGTGATTGTCTTTTTAATTCAGTGATTTTGACACAAGGATAGAATACAAAATACTAGCCCCTCCAATTACAAACAAATGCAGTATTGGGCATCGACACGATCCACGTATAGAAAAACTTTGGCTGCTAATATTTGTGAGTTTACTTTTATGGAACAACTTTTTTGATAAAATTAATTATACTCATACCATTTTCAAACATGAAACATGAATACATGATTACTGCATGCGGCCCAAATATCAGTTATTTAGATTGGAGGGAGGGAGTATCAAACTTCTAATGTATCCTGGTAGAAACATGCCAAAATATCACAACAATGCTGCAACAACCAGATTTAAAACAATAATGCTGCACCTGACCAGAATTAAACTAAGGGGCAACCAGGCAAGGACACAAGATCGACCTATGGAACTTTCTCCAGTCAACGTGTCTTCGGCAGGAAACATTAAAGCAGAAAAGAAATATCTCAACCACTTGCCTCATTAAAAAAAACTAGTTGCCTCTTTTAATTTGATTTGAAAAACGTTCGACCTCCTCTCTCTCTCTCTCTCTCTCTCTCTCTCTCTCTCTCTCTCTCTCTCTCTCTCTCTCTCTCTCTCTCTCTCTCTCTCTCTCTCTCTCTCTCTCTCTCTCTCTCTCTCTCTCCCCTTAAAACTAGCTCATCGATAGCTATCAGTAATTCAGTATCATGGGAAGCAAGGCTCAGATGCACGAACTAGCTCATCGATACGACACTATATACCCACATTCCTTTCCAAACTCTATCGCTATTTTTTCTGCAAAACATTTCCAAACGCTATCGACGAGCATAAGCTAGACAATAATACACCTAGGCCCTGTTTGTTTACAAGCAAAGATTATATAATCTAGCTTGTAGGTGATGGATTATATAATCCGGATTATATAAACTTGAGAGAATAATCTATGAGCTGTTTGGCAACATAGATTATTTAAGTTCTAGATTACTATAATATGAAATGAGCACGTTTTCAGCAGCTTATGGATTATTATAATCTAGGTGTGTATATTATATAATCTAATGAATAAGCTAGATTGTTTGTTTTTTCACGTGAGATTATTTTTCAGATTTTAGGCTGGATAATATAATCTTATAGGGGCGAAAGGGCACTTAGCCAGTGTTTACATCTCAGGTCCTGGTTCGACTCCCCGTGGGATTTTCTAGGATTTAACGGTGTTGTACTTTCAGTGGTAGGCGATGTTCCTGTCGACAGCGATGCGCCTACAGTGACTTCGTCAATCTCGAGAATTTGTCAGCTCAGTCTTCGAAGAGGCTTATAGAGATAGGATTTACGTACGTATGTTCATAGAGGTGAGCGGGCATGCGTTGTGTGATTATCAGAGTTGTACATGTAATGTGTAATTTTGAAAGATGTAATCTTACGGCAAATAAACAAACAAATGGGGCCTCATACGTAAGGATGGATTCGGATGTTTATTCGAATGTCAGATTTTTGATCATTTTTCTTCGATTATGGACAAATAAGATATAGAATTTACTATGTAAATTCATAGCCTTGTATTTAATATTGATCTTGTAAAGATTCATAAAAACTAAACCTCAAATTTATCATATATATTATCAAATAATAGATATAAAAATTCGAATACGGATCGGATACGGATTCGAATCTTTTTTCACCTTTTTAATTGTAGGGAGCAAATAATACATAAAAAATCTATACAAAATTTTATTCTTATGTGTAATAATATGCTTGATAATATAAAAAAATTAGCATAAAATTTTAAATATATCTATTTTAAAATATCAAATTTGTTCTAAGAATTCAGATGTCGAGATCCATCCTTACTCATACGGACAGCCGGACCACGCAATTAATGGCGCGCGGACACGCCATGCACGGTGCATGATGATGCCTTTCGATCTGGTTAACGTGGGACTCGGAGCCGGAGGTAGATAGGAGAGAGGAAGGAGATGATGATGATGCCATCTGCCACCGCATTTGCACACGCTGAGGCAGGCCAAACACATGGCCGCCGGCCGGGCCTTGCGCTGGTATTGAAAGCCGGCCACTTTCACCGGCGCAAGCAAGAGGTCGGGAGCGAGCGAGCGAGCGCGGGGGTGGAAGGTGGGGGGCCTTTACGCTGCGCTACGCGCGCAGCGAAGTGAATGCGGACAAGGGGGCCAGCAGGCAGGTTTACATCGGAATAGGCAGGCACTAGTGTTGGCCGAATGCCAGGAACCTACGACCTCTAATCCCAAACACTCCCTCTGCTGGCCATCCCACCCATGCCATGAGCAGTCCTTGCTTGCCAGCCACTACTGCACGCACTGGGTTTCGGGGGTATGATACCCTGACCCTGGTCTCCATTTGGCCAATGAAGTGAAGTCTTGTGGTAAGGTGAAATCCATCTGTCTGAACTTTTTTTTTTTGAAAAGGGCCTGTCTGAACTTTTGAAGATGAGAAATTGTCAATAGTACCATCCGGATTCGAGTCCTAAACTCGGTTCTTGGCGAGTATCATAGTGAATATGGAAATATCTTGTTTTCTGAATTATTTAAAAAATGGTATGTGTATGTATAGTTTATGTTCAGTTTGGAACAAATTGGCATGGATGTAGATGCTGTGGCATGCATGTACGTACACACTTACAAGCTAGTGGTATGTAAATGTGCACCATGAAGAGACAGACATGATGGGTGATGGTTAGGTGACAAGGCCAAAGCACATAGGTAGACACATAGAGGAGGGTGGTGTGGCGTGTGTGGGAGGGGTCCCTCTCGCTTGTGGCTGGACTGGTGTTCTCCATCCTTCCAACCCCCATAAAAAGAAGACGCATGACATGAGGGGATAGCCTGCAGATTCTTTGACAGGCCGCAACGAAGTGCTAGTGTTCAACACACACACGCACATCTCTCTCGCACACAAAGAGAGAGAAGCCGATCTGCTGGTATCATATCATCTAACTGCACAAAAGGAAAAGTTCCAATGATGCATTCCATCACATAGAGAGAGCCTCGAGCCAAGAACGCCGCGTGCTTGTGTGTGTGTGTGTGTGTGTGTGTGGGACTGTACGTGGCAGCACGCACGGCCATGGCAGCCACCAAGAGATCCTTCCACGGCGGCGCCGTCGGCGGCGGCATTGCGCGCGCCGTGGCGGAGGACGAGCTGCAGGCCGACCGGCAGGAGGAAGGCGCTGCTAGCTGGATGATCTTCGGCTTCCCGGTGCCCGGGCTGCCCACCACCGCCCGGGCGGCCGCCGCCGTCACCCAGCAGTTCTTCCCGGCCGCCGCGCCGGCGCCGCCGCAGGCGGCGGAGCAGTGCCACGTGTCCGCGTCGGCGACCGACCAGTGGGCGCGGTCGGCGTCGCGGAAGAGCCGCCGCGGGCCGCGGTCCCGGAGCTCGCAGTACCGCGGCGTCACCTTCTACCGCCGCACCGGTCGGTGGGAGTCCCACATCTGGTCAGTCCCCTGCACCTATGCGCGCGCTCCCCTCCGCAGCTGGCCGTGATAAAGGCGGAGATGCAGCAGCCATTGCAAGTAGCTCTGCTCTGCTGCGCGATCGATCTCCAATCTCCTGTTCCGTTTCATGTTCATGTTTGTGCTCTGATTGGCAGGGACTGTGGGAAGCAGGTGTACCTGGGTGAGTTCCTGTCCGTGAGAACACTGAAACTTAGTAGCATGATTTATTGGCATTTAATCAGGTGCCAAATCGTGTTCGCGGATGCGGGGTTTTTTACTTCTTTTCCCTCTTTTTTTAGGTGGATTTGACACCGCACAGGCTGCTGCGAGGTTAATAAAAACAAAAATTCTGCAGAATTTTTATCTTTCAAACTAAGAAGGAATTTGTGATTTTCATCTGAATACAGTTTGTTCTCCGGCCCCTGCCTTGATTCCAGGGCCTATGACCAAGCGGCAATCAAGTTCCGCGGCGTGAACGCAGACATCAACTTCACCCTGAGCGACTACAAGGATGAGATAAAGAAGGTGATCACTGATCAGATCAGAGGCCATCGCGAGCAGTAGTGTAACAAAGAAGATGCTCTGCTCATCCGCATCTCTCCCATTGTTTGATTCTGCTCTTGCCATGGCATTGCCAGATGAAGAACTTCAGCAAGGAGGAGTTCGTCCAGGTGCTCCGGCGACAGGGCGCCGGCTTCGTCAGGGGGAGCTCCAGGTTCCGGGGAGTCACCCAGCACAAGTGCGGCAAGTGGGAGGCCAAGATCGGCCAGCTCATGGGCAAGAAGTAATACCCAACAATTACTGCATAATCCTGAACTTAACTTGAGAAATTTGGCTTGATTTCCTTGTCATTGCATTGCATTGCAGGTATGTGTACCTTGGCCTCTATAACACGGAGATGGAGGCTGCCCAGTATGTTTGCTCGCTGCACTCCTCTGCATTTCTGTTTTGCGTCACTGACTGTTGCAGAATTGTTTTGTTAGCTTGTGCCATCAGTTTCTGGTTTTTCCCATGCTAATCAGGGCTTATGATAAGGCTGCCATCAAGTGCTACGGCAAGGAGGCAGTGACCAACTTTGAGGCCCAGACGTACGACGAGGAGCTCCAAGTGCAGCGTGAGTCATTCTCTTGATGTTGTTTTTCTTTTCCTTGATCGTAAATAAAATGTAATCTCGAAGCATACTCTTCAGGTGTTCTGACTTTGGATTGTCTGTGACTGCAGCTTGGGACGGTGAGCTTGACCTCGAGCTCAGCCTCGGCTGCGCCGGCGGCGACCCTTCCACCGTCGCCGTCGAGCCGTGCAGCTCCGCGCCGAGCAGGCAGAGGACAATGACCCTCACGGTGAAAAAAAAAACACACCACGCTATTGATGAGCTTGCTAATGTCCATTGATCACCTGACGACTGAACTCTCTCGGACACTGACACTGAAACTGTTTCCATGCCGGGAAACCAGCTCGACCTGCCGGAGGACGACGAGAAGACGGGCGCCGGTCACCCTCACGGGAGCATCCGCACCATGCCTTCCCCGGCTCCGGGCACGTTCCGGCTCCTCCCCCCGGCCGGCGATCACGCTCACGTCCCCGGCACCGGCGTCAGGGATGACACGGCGCACATGCTCCAGATGGTACGCCTCCCTTACGACCACCGATCGATCAGCCATGAAAAAAAGATGCTGCGATCTCGATCGCTCGCCCGGTTTCCTTTCCTGTGAACACTGACCGACCCGGCAGCACCTGACCGGTGGCGCAGGGCCAGGTCGGCAGCAGTGGAGGCGCGGCAGCGGCACACATGCGCTGGCCCAACGGCGGCAATAATTGGGCGCCGCCGTACGCCACCGCCCGGGCCGACGACGACGCCGCCGCCGCCGCCGCCGCTGCAGCAGCATCATCAGGATTCCCACCGGGGCAGCTGGGTCGCAGCCGCCCGCGGCGTCCAGGCCCGGCCGCTGCTGAGCGTGTCCAGCACCAGCAACAGTGGCACTGAGCGCCACTGGAACGGCCACACTGGCGGCCTGAAAGATTCTAGCGAGAGGCGCAGTAAGCCTCGGCCGCCGGGTCGTTCCCTTTTCCGGATAGGCAAGGGTGGCAGCGAGGCGAGCAGCCTCATCCCTGCGCGCGTGGCAGGCGCGGCGGCCCACCGCGGCCGGCCGGCAGGAACAATTCCGACGCCGGGATGTAGCTGGAGGGAAGACATGGGGGTCACTGTGGCTACAAGAACGCTGACGGGTCGTCAGGCTGGAAAGTTTGGAGCAGTTTTGAGCAACGAGAGCTCGAAATTTTCTGACCTGAAATAGATCGGACTTGGGTGACCGCCTACGTTTTTTTTTTTTGCAACTTGGCTTCAGTGATTCTACTAATCTAGTACTATTCTTACATGCGTGGTGCTGCTCTAGGGATGTTCAATGGATGAAATGGAAGTGGAACCCTCGGTGTGTCTGTGCCTCTGTGGTCCACGTTCAAAATTATTGCTACAATGCATTTAGACTTGGGGCCGGAGAATAAGACCAGTCTCGGTGTATAGTATTGCTTTTGTCGCTAAGACTGTGAACTTGATAACCAGTCTCGGTGTATAGTATTGCTTTGTCGCTAAGACTGTGAACTTGATAACCGACTTGGGAAAAGATAATCATCGCACGCGTCAGCTGCCTCGGACACATCGGAGAAGGGGTTGCCATAGCTCGCACGTCTTGTTTCCGTGGATCCAAAAAAAATGTTCTATCTCACAAATGAGTTATCCAAATTAAATTTTGATTGCACTATTGTGTTTCTTACGACGAGATCTTTAAAACAAGATCACACTTGATTATGTTTAGATTCGGAACAATTTCTATCTCGAGGATATTTTTATCTTGTTTTGAAACATTTTATTTGATTATGGAACCATTTCCATCTCTAGATTCTGGAATATTTTATGCGGGTTAAAGTTCTTGACTCGGCATGAGTGCTCACATTTTTCTAAATTTATTTTAGAATTTAACCACTGCTATTTTTTCAATGTAGACGACATGCTTGTTGAGAGCGAAACGTCTATGCCTTTATCGGCAATCTTAAAAATCTGCCGGCTTAGTCTCTCAGTAGTGCTAATAGGGTAGAGTTGCGGTATGCCATGGCACTATATTTTCCTATGTGATACCCCAACCAAAACTCAATTTCTCTCATTCTAAATTCTAAAGCCATGCCACTATATTGGTGTGGGGGGGGGGGAGCCATAACAGTTGCTCTATTGCTATTTCTAAATTTCTTTGCGAGAGAGTGGGAACGAGAACTTACATTACAACTAGAGGGCTAGCCCATGTTGACCCATGGAGGCCCATCAAACTCAGAGGGTGAAAAGCGCGTTGTACCAAGGCCCAAGCCCAAGCCCCCAATACGAAACGCTCGACGGATCGAACCCTCCGGAGAAGTCCGGATCTCCTCCGACCCCCACGGCCCCACCCACCAGAGGTCCAGAGCTGTCCCATCCAGACCCGCTAAGCCGCCCGCCACCGCCTCGTCACTAGCGCGTCATAACGAGGCTCCCAAAATCTCCACGTTTTACTCCTCGCCTTTTCCCCCATCGCCCTCGCCCCCACCCCTATCCGCGTCCCCCGCGCGATCGATCGGCCGCCGTCGCCGCCCTCCCCAGCGAGCCAGCCATGGCCGAGATCGCCGAGCGGGCCGCCGCGGGCGAGCTGCCGGAGGAGCCGCGGCCGCCGCCCGGAGAGGAGGAGGACGAGGAGGAGGAGGAGGGGGACGTGTGCCGGATCTGCCGCAACCGCGGCGATGAGGACCACCCGCTCCGCTACCCGTGCGCCTGCAGCGGCAGCATCAAGTTCGTGCACCAGGACTGCCTCCTCCAGTGGCTCGACCACAGCAACTCGCGCCAGTGCGAGGTAAAGACCGGCGCCCCTTCCCCCGCGCTCCCCCGTAGCCGGGGGGCGCCGCTGCGCTGTTGATTTTAGGGATTTGATTGGCTCGATTGCGTGGCGGAATCGGTCGATTGATTGTTGAGCTGGTGCTCTGGGTGCTAGGGTCACGTATGGCATGTAGGTTGGGGCAGGACTTGGTTAATGGCTAATATGCGTCGGTACTGGATAGGGCTAGTAATTCTCGAGTTTCTTTTTTATGGCTTTGAGTTGCTAGAATTAGGTGATTGGGGATGACAAACCATGCTGATTTGATGGTTTTTATTGATTATTCTGAAAACAAAATGAATTTCATACTGATGCATTTCTGTTGTTATATTTGAGCTTCTTCTATGGTTTTGAGCTGCTAGAATCAGGGGGCTAGGGTTGAGAATCACTGGCTTGCTGTTCTGCTTTCTGTATTTTTTCGAAGGCATAATAGTTCTGATAGCCTGCAACTGCACGAGCCGCGTAGCATCGAAACTAGATGTGGTGTTCACATATGATTTTTAGTTTCGTTGCCTAATGTCCTTTAGAAGGAAGCTCCTCCTGACTAATTTCTTGGATCTTTAAAGCATCTTACTTTCTGGTGGTTTAGGGTAAATGAGTGAACGGGTATTAGTTGGTGGTTATTCTAACTTCCATGGGAAACTCTAGGGCTGGGTGGTAATTGCTTGAATTGCAAGGGGAAAAAGTGAGAGGATGGTGTGTTTTGTTTGTCTTAATTCCAGTTTCTTTAGATAATTTCTGATCCACGAATCTGGGCACTGCAGGTTTGTAAACATGCATTCTCCTTCTCACCTGTGTACGCTGACAATGCTCCGACAAGACTTCCTTTCCAAGAACTGATAGTTGGTGTTGGAATGAAAGCATGCCATGTGTTTCAATTTATACTCCGGCTTGCCTTTGTTCTCTCAGTTTGGCTCATGATTATCCCATTCATTACCTACTGGATATGGAGGTTAACATTTGTGAGAAGTCTTGGTGAAGCGCAGAGGCTGTTCCTGAGTCACATCAGTGCTCAGTTGATCCTTAGTGATTGCCTTCATGGATTCCTTCTCTCAGCTATCATTGTCCTTATATTTCTTGGAGCCACCTCATTACGGGACTACATAAGGCATTTGCGCGAGCTTGGTGGACATGATGCTGAGAGGGATGATGGAGTCCGTGAAAGGCATGGTGCTCGGGCTGTCAGGAGGTTGGCGGGTCCTAATAATAGGGTTCCTGCAGATGGAAATATCGATGAATTAGCAGAAGCCCAAGGAATTGGTGCTGGTGAACTTCTGAGGAGAAATGCTGAAAATGTTGCTGCTCGATTGGAACGACTTGAGGCTCAGGTTGAGCAGATGCTTGATGGTCTGGATGATGCAGATGGTGCAGAGGATGTTCCTTTTGACGAACTTGTTGGTATGCAAGGCCCTGTCTTCCACTTAGTTGAGAACGCAATAACAGTAAGTACTTAAGTACTATTCTTTCCTGCAACACTTTTTGTAGAACTAATGTGTCTGCATGACTATTTTGAGTTTTGGAGTTGTGTTGCCTTGCTTTCTAATAAGTAGTCAAAACCTTTATTATTAGGGCCCACTGAAATTGAGTCTCAATAAGCATGTTCGGATATCATATTGTTGATAATTTAAGATCATTTCACTCAGATTTTCAATTTAAATAAATGCATATCATTTTGCCAATCCACTTGACATGTCTGATCTGTTGATTTTTATTTCTGAATGCTTTATTGGTTACTGTTGATTTTTATTTCTGAAATATGAAATGAAAGGGGCATGAGAGAAGCTTGATAGTCCTAACTTTCAACAGCATCTATGATCCAATTTCAAACATTGCAATTGGTGCTTTTAAAATCATTGATAGTCTTAACTTCGTTTTATTTTTGCGAGTAAATAACATAATTTTTTCTGGTCCTAGATTTGCAAAACACTGACAAGAATGTGTCTTTTCCTCCAGGTTTTGGCCAGCAATGCTATATTCCTCATTGTTGTGATCTTTGTTCCATTCTCATTGGGAAGGATTGTCCTGTACTATCTATCATGGTTTTTCTCTTCGGCCTCTACTCCTATGCTAGCAAAAATGATGCCCTTCACAGAAACAGCTATTTCTATAGCTAATGATACATTGAAGAGTGCACTTAATGTCGTGAAGAATTTTTCTTCCGATAGTAACAATGAAGGTGTTATTGGGCATGTGATTGAGGTTGTTACTCAATCCTTGAAGATAAATGCCACTGGTCTTAGTGTAATTCAAGGCACTGGAAAGAGCAGTCTGATAAAAGGAACAACCATTGGCTCATCTTATCTTTCCGATCTGACAACTCTTGCTGTTGGATACATGTTCATCTTCTGCCTTGTATTTTTGTACATCGGATCACTGGCTTTACTTCGATATGCTAGGGGAGAACGTTTTACCATTGGAAGACTATATGGTATAGCTACTATATTAGAGGCCATTCCATCTCTGTGCAGGCAGTTCTTTGCTGGAATGAAGCATCTCATGACGATGGTCAAAGTTGCATTCCTTCTGGTGATTGAGCTCGGTGTCTTTCCTCTTATGTGTGGTTGGTGGCTTGATGTCTGCACTCTAAAGATGCTGGGCACAACAATTGCTCAGAGAGTTGAGTTCTTTACAATGTCACCCTTGGCGAGCTCTTCTATCCATTGGCTAGTTGGGATTGTGTATATGCTCCAAATAAGCATATTTGTCAGTCTTCTTCGAGGGGTATTGCTCAGTCCACTTAATATCTCCAGCAACTGCACTCAGACATTTAAATTCTCCTATATCCTATATCCCATTTGTCTGACATTCTTTTTACCTTTTTGTGTTAGGTACTGCGCAATGGAGTTCTTTATTTTCTGCGGGATCCTGCTGATCCAAATTACAATCCATTTAGGGACTTGATTGACGATCCTGTGCATAAACATGCTCGACGGGTTCTTTTGTCTGTTGCCGTGTATGGAAGCTTGATTGTGATGTTGGTCTTCTTACCTGTAAAACTGGCCATGCGAGTAGCACCTTCAATTTTTCCTCTGGACATCACGTGAGTTAGCTTACCCAACATATTTTCTGGGTTTTTTTTTGTCACTTGGAATTTCAAGTCTAAGTCTTGTTTGCCTCTGGAATTGCAGGATATTTGACCCATTCACTGAGATTCCAGTTGATGTCCTTCTGTTCCAAATATGCATCCCATTCGCAATTGAGCACTTCAAGCCTCGTGCAACTATTAAATCTCTTTTGCACCATTGGTTTGCTACGGTTGGTTGGGCGCTTGGATTAACTGATTTCTTACTGCCAAAACCTGAAGAAAACGGTGGGCAGGAAAATTGGAATGGCAGGGCAGAAAGAAGAGATAGGGGCCATGGTGGGCGGGAAATGATTGCCCCACAGATTGAACAACGCATGATACAACATGTTGCTGCTGAAGATAATGGCAGGGGAAATGCAAATGAAGTCAATGATGTCGCTGAAGAACCTGATGTAGATGATCAGGGAGACTCGGAGTAAGTATTTTTATAATCTCTAGTTTTGTGTAAAGAATAAGTAGCATGGTCTTTCCCCCATACGTTATGCAATCCTACACATATTACATTATCAAAAGAACTAAAAAGCTTTGAACATAACTGAGTTTGTATAGAAAAAACTGAATACAACTGTGGCTCAGTTATCTGCACATGTTTTCTGAATTATAATTTGGCAAATAGATTATTGACATAATTGAGTTATTTATAGCAATTTATATAACAAATACTCGAGAAAGTTGAGTGTATGAGGTTCTAAATATATTTTTCTGAATAAATCAACATAAACTATGGTTTAGTTATCTTATCCCCCCCCCCCCCCATTTTTGAAGGTACGGCTTTGTGCTTCGGATTGTGCTCTTGCTTGTACTGGCATGGATGACACTACTAATATTCAATGCTGGAATGATTGTTATTCCTATCTCGCTTGGCCGTCTCGTTTTTGAGGCTGTTCCCCGCCTGCCAATCACACATGGCATCAAGTGCAACGGTGATTTACTTGTGATTCTATTTTCTGAATTGATGTTATGTAGCTTCTCATGTTTATGAATAACGAGATAAATTGTGTAACACATTTGCTGACACCCTTGGGCACTCTTGTCTAGATCTCTTCTCCTTTAGCATTGGGTGCTATATTCTCTGGAGCGCAGCAGCTGGAACCAGATATGCAATTGATTATATCAGATCGAGGCAACTAGGAATCCTGGTACAACAGATCTGCAAGTGGTGCTCTATTGTTTTGAAGAGCTCTGTTCTCTTGTCAATATGGGTAATCTTCTGGACTTAACTGTGCTGTTTCAAGTTTCTACTATCCACCTTTTAAATTTGTGGCATCTCTGTCCGAAGAGGAGTTTCCTGAGTACCTTTTGTGTTACAGATCTAACTAGTAGCATTTCTTCTTTCTTCCAGATCTTTGTCATTCCTGTGTTGATTGGACTCCTTTTTGAGCTACTGGTCATTGTACCAATGAGGGTGCCTATCGATGAGAGCCCTGTCTTCCTATTATACCAGGATTGGGCGCTTGGGTTAATATTCTTGAAAATATGGACTAGACTGGTAAGATTATAGATGACTCTGATTCTTGCCCCCCTGCCTTTTGTTTTCCAGTTGTTTATCAACCTTGCTTTGTACTAGAAGAGGTTTTGAGTTAATTAACCTACTTTGAGACTATTTCCAGGTTATGTTGGATCAAATGGCACCTTTGGTTGATGAAAGTTGGAGGTCAAAGTTTGAGAGAGTTAGAGACGATGGCTTCTCCCGCTTAAGGGGTCTGTGGGTCCTCCATGAAATTATAATGCCGATTGTCACCAAGCTCCTTACTGCTCTCTGTGTCCCATATGTCCTTGCAAGAGGCATCTTCCCGGTGCTTGGCTACCCTCTCATCGTGAACTCAGCAGTGTACCGCTTTGCCTGGCTAGGCTGCCTGATCTTCAGCGCCCTCTTCTTTTGTGGAAAGAGATTCCATGTCTGGTTCACCAACCTCCACAACTCCATCAGGGATGACCGCTATCTGATTGGCCGGAAGCTGCACAACTTTGGTGAGGACACACCTGAACCAAGCGAATCAGGAGCAACTATTGGGTCAGATGACCAGGACAGGGCACTAGTCCTGCAAGATCAAGAAGAGGAAGTGGGGCTGAGGCTGAGGCGCAATAATGTGCGCGCAAACCAACAAGCCAGGCTGGCATTTTAAGCAGGCTTTCGATAAACAGAGCATAACCCTGGTATAACCTTCACCCCGTTGGCCTGCTGCTTCTGCTTGTGGTTTGTCTTTGGGTTGTAGAGTGAGTTTGTGTGCTAGTGATAGGGATGAGTAAAGACCGTTGTACAACAAAGCCTGGGAGAAAGCTAAAATGATTGGCGACAGTAATACTGAAGGTATCTCACTTTCCTGTGGTAGTCTTGGCTGACTGTAAATATCGTTTGACAGAGCACTACCAGGCCAACTCAGTTTCATGTGATCCTGTTGTAATGGCTATTGAATTAAGTTATACTATATCGGTCTGGTCGATACAAGATAGAATATAGCATCATCGCCCTTTTTTGGATTGTGTGCCAATCTATTTCTTTTGGCAACTGTAACATTGCATTCTGTGTAGTGGTGCCCATATACTGATATAAGCCTAAGAGGTTGTCTCTGCAATTATTCAAGAGGCCACTCGGTGGTTTTAGGCAAATTTTCCTTGTTTCTAGAGGACACGTTTTTTTTTCCTGAAACAAACTGTACGCTTGGCAATCAATGTGATCCCATTTTACAGTAGTGAGTCTAACTGCACACGCTCCCAGCTTGATGCTGTGCATGTTCAGCCTTCCTGGCGTGGGAGGTTCCTTGCAGCCATGTGCTTGTGACAGTATTTTTTTCTCTCTATCGTAACTTTAGATCATTTGTTTTTTTTGTTTTGTACGGTCACGGTGAAGCATGTGATGGTCCAGATGGTGTTGATTTTGGCAACTTTCCTCTTCTTGGCGAGCACCCCAGGCCCCGCCGGCACGAAGATGGAGGTCACGAGGAAGTGGATCATGCGACAGTTTTCGTGGGATCCATTAGGGTTGCTCTCTAACGGCGCCATGCTTTTTTTTTTTTTGAAAAAAATCTAAATTACTCCCCTCAACTCTAGTAAAAGTCTGGATAATTTTCTAAACTATCGTTTAATTCATTTTATCCTCCAAACTATGCCCTTTGATTCTAATTACTCTCTAATACAATGTCTTTTTCATTTCTCCATACATAGATGGAGTTTTAAGTTGAAATTTTACAAGATTATAGTACAGATAACAACACATGTTAGAAAAACATCATAATTTTTATCATCATAATTTTACAAGACGATAATACACATGACAAACAACTGAAACTTTGACAGTGCAATCAGCAGCAATCTGCTGGCGCCCTCGGGAGAGAGGGGAGGGAGGTGGGATCCCGGCCCATGTGTACTCCACGTGAGGGCCCAGCCTAGACGGGCCCAGCCTTTTCGGAGACGCGAGGGGCCGGCAGCTGGCTGTGGTGGCCCAATAATCTTGGATAGGCCTGAGCTCCACCTCCACATAGTGGTGGGCTAGGGGCCCAGTTCAAGGTGATTGGGGGAGTGGGCTGTGCAGGAGAGTTCTCTCTCTCTCTCAAAAAAAGGAGCAATTTGAACAGAAGAGAAAAAGATGGCGTCGTCGCTCGCACGTGCGCTACTACTCGGTCGGGCGCATGACCGTTGGTTCCCGCGGTTGGTTTCAAAGGACTTGATGCAACACCACACAAGACACAACTACCATGGCGCGTGCGAGTCCAATCTTCCATCATTCTACGAGACGAATCCGATCCCGGTCTGTCCGAGGGCACCACACGGTTCCTCCTCGCCGTCCAAGTCCATTAATTAAGCACCGCAACGGCACTACGGCAGGGACGACGACGACGAACATGCTAGGCAACTTGAGCGTCGTTGCCATCCTCCGCAGACGTGCACGCATCGCATGCAGTTGGCCGCTGCTTGAGTTTGCCAAACTTCATTTAGCCTCTTCCCCTCTCGAGGTGGGCCGTTGATTAAAGGAAGCGGATCACAATGTTTATAGTTCTAAAAAAAACTTTCCTATAATACCCATCACATTGAATCGTCGGACATATGTATAGAGCATTAAATGTAATTGGAGCATTAAATGCAATTGAAAAAATAATTTATTACACAGTTTAACTGTAAACGACGAGATAAATCTTTTAAACATGATTAGTCTATGATTAAATATTAATTACCAAATAATAACGAAAGTGCTATAGTACAGTATTAGAATCTAAAAAATTTCGGAAACTAAACAAGAAATGAACAAGATTTGTTTGGGAGGGCACGTTGACCTTGGGGTTGTTCGGCTGATCCAATTTCGACTTGTCTCGGCTTATACCCTCTCACATAATACTATTTATTCTACCAGCCAAATAATATTCCTGTATCAGCCGAACAGACCGCTTGACCGGGGACACGGCTTTGTACGAGAGACGCGCCTCGGCCGCTGCCTGTGCACCTTACCTCGAGGAGCGTCGTCAGCCACGCACGCGTCTTCGCATAACTAAGCGTCACGTGCGGCAGGCATGTGTATGTTGCTCCGAAATGCGGAACGCTCCATCCGAATTTCATTTCCAAACGGCTCTTTATTGCCATGGCAGCTGACGGAAGTTTATTGGAAATTTTGTCCCGTCCCGTGGCATCATCATCACGGAGTAATAAACAACATGACGTCATCGGCCCTATATTTAAGACGCCACGGAGCCGGAGGGCATCGTCATCGTGCCCTGCTCGCATCGCATCGCATCGCATCGCCCAGCGTCAATCTCTCAACAGCAACCCGGTCTCCTCTCCTCCCGCCCCCCATTGGCCATTCCCTCGTTCCTCGGTTCCTCCTCCTCGGCCCTCGCCCAGCCCGGCCGGCGCCCGCGCTCCGCATGTCAATCCATGGGCTGATCCTGGAAGTCAGAGGTGAGCCGCTCCGCCAGCGCCCCCCTCCCCCTCCCTCAACCTCCCTCCCCCTCCCACAGTGGAGCCGGCCGGATCCCTCGGCCTTCGGGTAGGGCGCGGCGCCGAGACCTAGGCTCTAATCCCCCCTCGCGCTTGCCTGCAGTCACCGGGTGCCGGAAGCTGCGGGACACGGAGTTCTTCACCCGCCAGGACCCCTACGTCGTGCTCGAGTACGCCACCACCAAGCTCCGCACCCGCACCTGTACCGGTCGGTACCCACCTCTCTATCTGTTCGTTGTCTTCTTTTTTTCCCCCTCCATCTCAATGTCAACGGCGGACCTGATTGTGGTTGCGGGCAACCGAGCCTGAGATTCAATTTCAAACTGGGACGTGCTACACGGATTCAGACTGCGGGCGGGCGCCGGAATTCGGCAGTCGATTCACCTCAGCCTTTTGGGCATACTCGTTCAATTCGCCTGATTCAGAGGCATTGGCTGAACGTGAACTGTCGGTATTAACAAGGCCGTAGTAGGTGGGTGGGTGAACGGGTCAGCTGCTGCTGCTGCCGCTTCCCGTTAATCTCGATGTGGCTGCTGCCCGCTGCCTCCTCCTTGGTCACCTTACATTACATGACTCGGTAAGAAAAAAGAAATATTAGGGGATGGGAGCATTTTATAAGAAACCCAGCTAGAACATTACAGCCAAATTAAAACAAACGGCCAAAGGAAGGTGAATCAATGAACAGGAAAAGGCGGCAAAGCAAAGCAATAGCTAACGGGAGAATTCACAGCTCAGGGACCATAGGGAACAAATACCACTGATGGTACACAGCTTCGATACGGAGGCCAACAGCCTACCAGCTGGGCTGATTCTTTCTTACTTTGCGAGTAGCTTCTTTGTGCCTAAGTTATATGCCCTGTCGATGCTCTATATAGCCTTTAGCTGGCATCTTCCTAGAATCGGTATAATGTGCTTGATTCTTGATTAAAAAGGAATTCGGTTCGGTATGGATTTTTAATGTAACCTTTTGCTATTCCCACACCATTGTGTTTTCTAATCATTACTGGCTGACAACTATTACAAAGAGATGAACATACCCCGCTGCTGCTAGAAGCACTTGCTTTGGGTACTAAAATCCCTTGTTCCTTTTCCGTGTCTTGGTGTCTTTATTTTTCTGGAAGCTTGCTGTACGTGTTAGTGGTTCCATGGTCTAAAAACTAATTGCATTTGAACAACACCTAAAATAATGAAGATGCTAGAGTGTGATGAGTATATGCAAATCATGCCTACAATTTCTGTTGAAAGTTGAAACAGATCACTACTTTTTTGTCTGGCCATCGCCAATTCATCTTGGGTTGTACACATTTATGAGCAATTCGCACAATCATTTTTTTGTTTCTACTTCTTTGCCACAAATACAGTACATAAAGTTCTAGTTCAATAAAATCTTAATGCTGGAATAGGAGGCTCGATTGGAATGGATCCAGAATTATTTCCTCTAAGTGCAGTCTAGGATATTGAATTTAATACTATGGAAGAGAAGTTTTCTGAACACTGATATATGCACCCTTCCCTTGGTTCCAACACCCAATAAAGTTCTTAGCTTCATGCTCTTGTAATAAACGAGACTAATCTCCAAGCGCGGAAGTTATCAAGCATCAACAACAATGATAAAACATTTATCTTGCTGATTATTTGCCTCCAAAATCTTCCAATCTTTTCATACTAACAGGCGTCTATAGAACCACGCTTACTATATGATATATGTTAGTCTACTTCTCTTTTTTTGAACCTAAAATGTGATAATGATGACAGATGGGGGAAGAAACCCAACTTTCGATGAGAAGTTCCATATACCCCTCATTGAAGGGCTCCGCGAGTTGAATGTTATCGTTTGGAACAGCAACACATTATCCCACGATGACTTCATCGGCAGTGGCAGGTCTGTGCTCTTATTGTCCATTAGTATGGTAAATAGCAGTTACTGTTTAGTGAGTAACCATTGGCTTTGGCTGTGCTTTCTTGTAGAGTATATCTGCACAAGGTGCTCGCAAATGGATATGATGATTCCTCATGGCCACTTCAGACACGCCACATGAGGTACTCCTGTCTCATATACATTGACTGCACTGGCCTTATGAACTTTCTAAAAGCGGGAAGTTTGCAGATCTGCTGGGGAAGTGAAGCTCATTATGCATGTTGATGTCTCAGCAATGGTGAGATATTGATTTATTATTCCTTTTGCCTTCTTAGCACTGGTGTGTGCCTGATTGACTTAATTATGTCTGACAGAAGAACAAAATGGGTAAAAGTATCGGTGCAGCAAGTACACATTCTGTTCCTCCACCTTCAGTGCCAGCCGGAGTCCCAGTCCCAGCTGCAGCCGCAGCACCAGCACTAGCATCAGCAGTTCCATACACTGGGGTTCCACCCTCATATCCACCTGCTCCAGCATATCCTGCGGCATCTGCATACCCTGCTTACCCAACTCCTAGCCAATCACCATATACCACTACAGAATATCCACCACCTCCGCAGCAAGCATACCCACCCCCTTCGGCAGGATATCCTCCATCATATCCACCGCAGCCATATGGGCAACCATATCCGCCACAACCATATGGTCAACCATACCCACCCCCTCCAGAAGCACAGTCCCCATATCCATCTGGTAAGATTCAACTGAGCAGATATAAATTCACCTTTTTCAAGATATTAGTCAGTGCTCTAACCAGATGATCCCTCTTTGCCTCAATTGATCTTATGCAGCGCCTTACCCTGGTACCTATCCACCAAGACCTTATTGATGTATCAGCTTCAGTAACCACAAGCAGGGGCATCAAAAGCAGCAAACAACAATGGTTATTGCTATATGATGTGTGCCCGTGTTTGGGTTCTTTGTTTCTAGTTATTTGGTTATTCTTCCTAACTGAATTCTACATACGCTGCTGAACTGTTACATCGATCTCAAGTCAGGTAAAGGTCTGGATGGGAAATCAAAAAGGAATGTCATGAATTCACTTGTCTGAAGCTAAGCTTGGCTCAGTGCAACAGATGGAAATTGCTTCCTTTTTGTGAATCATGCGAACAGCCCAGCGACCATCACTCCACCAGTTATATTTACCCTCTCCAGTATGTACCATAGGCAGCTTGCAGAATGTCTCGATGAAATCCATCCTATAACCTATATTGCTCGCTGTGTGTTTGCCAAAATAGAGATCAGACCCAGCTTGCTTCTATCTTGGAGTCTTGTCTGACTGTTCTGTGTGACCAAACAATTGTACATAGTAGGGTATTTCTAGTAACTGCAGACACGTTAGCTGCGAAGATTGCAGCACCTCGTCTACTTGAAACTTGGGATGTATCTGTAACGGTCAAGATGGTGAAGATGTAGAGCTCTTTGATTCCTGCAATGGCCTCCTCCTTTTCCGTTGCTCTCAGCCTGGTCCTCTCGAGGCCGACACGCCGTTCCATTACGCTGTGTGCAATCCCGCGACCCTGAAGTGGGTGGTGTTGCCGGATCGCAGTTTGGCTAGTGGCCGGGGTGGCACAGCCCGCTTGGGGTTTGATCCGTCGGTCTCCTCGCACTTCCATGTGGTCGAGTATGTGCTGCACGAGGATGAGGATGATAACAGAGTCATAGGGGTGCAGATCTATTCATCCAAAACTGCATCATGGAACTTGAAGGAAAGCGAATGGGACGGCGAATTCTATCTAGATCCATTTGCTCATAGTTCGAGAAGTGTGTTTCTTAATGGCTTTATGCATATGATGCTCAATGACAAGACGATAGTGGTGGTGGACATGGAGGGAACAACATGGAGGACAATTCCTGTGCCGTCTGATGATGATGAAGATGTTCAGTCTGGCTGCATTGATCAAGCCGAGGGTCGCCTGTGTATTATTTATGTTCATGATGCTGATGCCGTCAAACTGTCGATCTGGATCCTTGAAGATCATGGTACTAATGAATGGACACTGAAGCATTCTGTCATGACTCCACAGCTGTTTCCACAGAATAATCCTCGACTTGCGGAGGATGCGGAGGATACGGAGGCGTACACAGTGATTGCAGTTCACCCAGAATGCAACAATTTGATTTACTTTGTTTATGGGAGGGTTTATGGGAGGGACAAAACACTGATGGCATGTGAAATGGACCGCCAGAAAATTCATGTCATCGGTAATCTCGGACATTACATGGAGCCCTGTCTTCCTTATGTTCCCTTGTTCTCGGAGGCATTAGCAGATGAGCCGTGAAACTGTTAGATTTACTGCAGCTATGTGTTTGTTACTGCAATGATGAATTCATATTGGTGCAGTAAGGAGTATGTGGCGTTCCTTCTAGTTGTCTAATTGTTCTAGCAATCAGTAAGTTTAGTAGACTGTCAGAAAAGTCAAGTTCTGTTTTTCTTTGTTTTATGCATATGAGCATGCATGTGTCTCTTGTGCTATTTTGATTTGGACCAATGTAGTTTAATTGTTGAGATCTCATGAACTGCCTTTAGGAAGGGTAACTGTGTATTTTTTCAGTTAAACAGCTATGTTGTTAAGACTAATTGTGCCACCAATGTTCACATTTCTTGCCCTGAATCCAAGGTGATACATATTTCGAACCCGTCCCGCTCAGGCCCCAGCAGGCCAGCACCCGCTCTCCACTCCTGACTCTCCTCTACAACTGAAGCTAAGGACCCAAAGCTAGCGCGCGATTCGCATTTCGCAAGGTGCTTGAGATCCTGCGGCCGGGCGTGGCGGGCAGCCGGGCACTTGCCTCCTCCTGGAGGCAAATCGTCAAGATTGGGAGGGATATCTAATCCCTAGGAGATCGATTTCACCAAAGTTCGCAGGATTCCAAATTTTTGTTAGATTTTCAGACGATGGTTCAAAACTGCCAGTCGTTGGTAGCGCTAATGCAATCTCAGCGCAGATCATCTTTCGTAATTGGTTTGTGCAAGTGTTTCTGTTCAGTTTATTTATAAGTTTGATTCATTTGCACAATTTATGTTTGCTCATCGTGTAGGGATGGACTCGCTATCAGTTTCTTCACTTGATTAATTGATATCTGACATGCGGTCATTTTTTTTTAAAAAAAATGAAGTATAGAATTCTCTTTCTGTTCGAAAAGTTCAAATCCAGTCGTCGGCCTTATTGACCTTTTCCACACTACAAAATCCTCTTATTTTCTCTCATTGTATAGTTAATTGCATATACTGAAGAAAAGTTCAGTATCAAGCATTGCTAGCTTGTTGAATTACTCCGAACATGTTGCCTCTAAAAGAACGCCTCGGGGTCAGTTGTTTGTCTTTCTAATTTTTTATTTGCTAAACTATAGATACTTGTTTAGTTTGCCAACATTTCCGTGACATTTTAAACTATTAGGTGAACTGCCAGTCATAAAATTCAACATGCCATAGGTCATAACAAAAAGATATGTCTACCTAGCCAAAGACTTGTTTCAATCAACAGGTCAGACATGGGTTTTAGACTTTTAGTCTTTAGATTTCAGCAATGATTAAGATTTCAAGCAATTTTGAGAGTCCTACAGGGGTGAGCGAGGGAGCTTTTCCGGATTTGTCAATTTATATTTGATAAAAAAAAAGTATGTATACTCAAGTAAATTTTTTCTCACTTATAGCAGATTAAGCAATTGATCTTGTGATTCCATCGGTGGCAAGCCATTTGTTATTTTTCCAGCAGTTTGGCAGTAGTTATTCACTCTCCTTTCAAGTAGTAGTTCCTTATATGCCGCTACCTTTTCAAACTTTCTAACATCTTTGCTTTTTCCTTGTTCTTAATGAAAGAACAGAGCTCTTGCCACATTGATCTGGACAAATCATAGGAAAGTAATGCGGTAGTTAAAGGTATTGAGGTTATACTTTTCTTTGTTATCGTTGTCACAGCTTTGATCAAGTCTAAGGTTGGTTGAACCTAGATGTAACTTTCGAGGGGAAGGTTGACATGATGTGGCAAAATCATCCATTTTTTTGTGAGAACCGCCTAATTTGCACTCGGTTTAAGTGAAAATTATTGATTAATCTATTAAGATTAGAGTTAACACGTGTCCGTCTCTCGACACGTCACGTGTTAATCCACATCTTAGAGACACTTAATCAACACAATTCACCTAAAACGACCGCAAATCCGGTATTCCCGGTACGTGTTTGCCACATGCCCAGGATTAAACACACGTACCGTTATACAAGCACGTACATTGTCGATGATCCACAAAGAGCAATTTTACACACTTAATATTACAAGTTTGATATAGGTGGGTTCAAACTAACTTCCAGCACAAGCCTTGGGCTCACGAAATCTATATTAAACAGAAACTTAAAGTTTATTGAATTTACATACTCTCACAGAGCTCGACTACGATAAAGACCTACTAAAATAATGATGTCTTGCTCAAGGACATCACCACAGTCGCAACGACCTACTCCTCCCCCGCATTGGGATCAGTGGGGTAGAAGTGGCCGTACACCATTTCCGGCTCACCTGCAACTAGGTTTAGAAAGCAACCTGAGTACAAAAGGTACTCGCAAGACTAACGCGATTAAATAAGCAAGGATTATGCAAAGGCTCAAATGAAAGCTTTAGGGTTAAGTAAATATTGCACAGCCAGAGCTCTCTACACTATCACCTAGCAAGATTAATTATTCTTGCCCAAACCCCAAAAGTTTTAGTTGATTAAGAGCATAATATGAAATACAATTGATTCTAGAAGCGACATGAACCATTTCCAACTGAACCGAACTTTCTACGAAGAGTTCAACGGACCAAGAGCTTGCTCATAACCGAGAGCGCGGCAATTCGAATTGATTTAAACCTTGCAAGGGTGTACTACTTTACCCACACGACGCGAGGACCATGCGACTCACCCAACCGATCACGCCGGGCAAAGGGGTACTCACGTCAACCGTTCCCAACAAAGCTCAACCGTTGAGGGTACGCCCAGCTTGCGCGTGGAGTAACTTAGGTCCACTGGAGACACCTCTAAACTTTCCTACACATGGCTCCAGTCCACCCGGGGACACCCCTAAGCCTCCCTGCATAGCCCGTTGGCCACGCATCTGGGACCGAGACTCAATAATCAAGTCAAAGGAGATAATTGGCTCATCCGTACCATTATTTGGATATGTGGTAGCACGGAAAGGTGCTCAAAGCCGATGTCATCCACAGACGGTCCTTAAATGATCCAAGCGGACTATGCCCATGTGACTTCATTCTCTAGGCCCTACCATTCCGCTCGAATCTTAATACTACCAAACCCTTAACCAAATCGAACCAGTGCGATCAAGGGTAACCGGTAAATGTGATCCTCCAAACTATTCCTGTCTAGCGAGCAAAAGAAGTACTCTAAGCAGGGCTAAGCATCTAGTCAGGTTAAGTAATTAACTAACTAGTGCCAAGAACAAGGATGACAAATCAAGAAAGGATAATGCACACAGATAGGTAGAAGAATGCAATATATACATACTATATATAACCCGACATTACCTGGTGAGATAACTAATTAAAACAGGTTAAATAGGAGCAAGAATTCATGCTTAGCTGCTTGCCTTGGTTAACTTCCGGCTCGACCACGAACGGGGCTCCGGGCTCGGGCTCAACGAACTCGACGGGCTCCACGGGTTCGACCTCCGACGGTTCGGTCACTATAATGCATGAATGCGATGCAAGAATTAAGAAATGAACTTACACAACAAGCATAAATCTCAAATTAAATTGAGCATGCAAAGAACATTACAAGGAACTCATGAAAATTGGTTTTGCAGCAAAAGCATTTTCCTATAATTAATCATGAATATATATTAAGTTTCAGCTATTCAAAACAAAATAAATTAGAAAAGGCAACACTTAACCAAATAAATCTAAAAAAATTATCATAGATACTAGGCAAGAAAAAAAAAGCTAACAAAACTAGTTTCACCATTTTGTCACTTTCCAGCCAAAAGTTCTGCATTAACTCATTTTCGAACAGAACAAATGAAAACACACTAAAACCCTAACAAACAGCAAGGAAACATACAAAACAACATTTTTCCTAAGTAGATCCCAGTGATACGAACCCAACAAAACAAGTTTTATAATTTTCGGAGCTATACACAAATTTCTAACCATTTTTTAAGATTGCAGATATAATAAACATCACAAAACCCTAGCTAAATTGCTAGATCCACCCGAATCTGGCCAGCCCAGAGGCCGACAGGTGGGCCCCATGGGCGGTGGCCCTCCCAGGCCGGGTCAAGGCGAGGCCAGGGGCCTTGACCCGCGCGGGAGCGCGGCCACGTCGCGCGTGGCGCGTGGCGCACGGCGGCGGCGCAAGGCAGCGCCGGCGAGGCGGGGCCGGAGAGGGGCCGGGGGCGCGAGCACGGTGTGTTCTAGGGCGAGGCGATGCTCACCCCGCAAGCGGACGGCGAGGAGAAGCGACGGGGAGGCGGCGCGACGGCGGCGGGCGGCGCCGGCGACAGGGCTCCGCCGAGGGCTCTGCACGGCGAAGGAAGGGGCCGGGTGAGGAGGGGAATGGGTCGAGGAGAGGTAGGAGATGCTTCCCCCGCGAGGAATCGCCCGAGGGAGGTCGCGCGCGGCACGGCACCCGTGGATGGCCGGCGCGTGGCGTTGACGTCCTGTGCGCGGTCACGGGATGGGCGCAGCTTGCCGTGGCTCGCTTGTCGATGCAGGGCAGGGCGGTGCATGGCACGAGGATGGCCGATGGCGGGGCTAACACGCGGCACGCCGCGATGTGCGCCACGGCGAGCTCACCGGCTCAAAACTTTGGGGCCGTGACATCTTTCTTCACACACCTTAAACTGTTATGATCCTGACATGATGGCCTGCGCTGCCAATTACAGGCTTTCTAACTAACCAGTTGATGAATGGTGTTAATTAAGATTTAAGAAGTTATTTCTACTATTTGATTTTCAAGGTTTCACACTGACTGCTGTAGAATACTACTCACGGTATCAATGAAAAGGTACTCAAAATCATGGACAAAGCACATCAGTACTTACTCCAATGCTTATTGGTTGGTGATTTTGTGTTTTAAGACAAATGTCTATGTTTTTTGGGGAATAGGAAAAATGGCTTCTGTTAGTGCGAGATACAGTTTGAGCTTTTACACTAGAAATATTATACACTGTATAGATATAGATATGTTGGTAATTTTTTATCTTGAAAGAATATGTTGTATCTCCATGTCTGTTTGCATTATATATCGGTTCCCTGAAACTTTTGATATACGGAGAGCTCTGCAATGTAAAGTACTTTCAGTAATGTACTCCTCTCAAATTCTGAACCCCCAATGGAGGTGCACAAGTCGATTAAATGTTATTTCTGTACAGTTGGAAATATGTTCTCACTCTATATTAGTTTGCTGCATCAAACTAGTACCTTCCACTGGATGGCTGCATTCTGCACCTATTTTCACCTGTTTTTGAAACATGCGGTGCCTACTCAAGTGACTTGCTGCATCCATGCCTTTTAGAAATGGGAGACACAAAGTAGTAGTCCACTAGTCCCAGGTCCCAGCATCTCAAGCTCCAGTGGCACACACATCTACAGAGATAAAAGGAAGACCCTCAACAGTTGAGATCTCACAAATGTAATTGTTCATACTGACTGGTCTGTCAATCATTACAAGTCAACCTTTCTCAAAGGATGCCTCGCAGCTTTCCCTCAGGTTTTGCAGGGCTGCTTTTTTTGGGTCTCTGGGTGAGTGCAGCCATTGCACGCGTGCTCAGGTAGTCAGTCACCGGAGCACAGGAAGAAAGACTCTGCGCTCCAGGGCTACACATAACAAAGCTGTGGTGGTTAAAATGCCAACGCAGACTTGGCCTGATTCTTTTCAGCCTTGTTCTGTCTATATGTTGAACTGGTGGTGATTGCTGAAGAACGAAGATGGTAGACTGACCTAACCTCGGAGCAGGTGGGGAAAAAATCATTTCAGCATGTAACATCATTGGGTCCGTCTGTTAAATTATTGACGCCTATATTGGTTAATGATGACTGATGAGTCGATGCAATTGCATGTGTGTTTAGTGTTTACACACTGTTCCTTGTGTTCTGGTGTCAAGTTTATAGGTGGCGCATTATAGGGGCTAACAAATCTGGGTAGGCTCTTGGGTGGATCTGAGTTGTTATATGTGACAAAATCTGTCTAACCTGATTGTCTGAACATGCCCCTGTTTTGTACTTTGTCCTTCCTTCCTTTCTTTTTTTTTCCCTGGGGGGAAATAGCTGAAAAATAGTAGGGAGGTGTGCTACTGTATGGTTCCTTTTATTTTAGGTAACAAATAGTATCTTCTCAAAGTCTTACTTCCGTATTTCTTGAACCAGCAGGACATGCCCAGATTAGAGCAGTACTGCCTCTGTTCAAAACAGAAAAAAAAAACAGGAGGTACAGTGCACATGCCTTGTGTGAGACTTGCATTATTCTTAAGCTAATTTCTTGAAAGATTTCATCAGCTGGTTCAGTTTTACTGAAATCCATGACCTTCAATTATTGTCTGAACATGATGGCTGGGTACTAAGCACTAACCAACACATGCCATAGAATGTAGATCATTAGATCAGGAACCAGGTCCTAGGAATTCAGCATCATGTCTGAACTCTGAACCAGGCTTACTTATAGCACTCAGTCTAAATCTATTCACCAAGTTGGGGCATCTCTTGCCAAGTTGCCGCCCACTTGGCGAGAGGAACAGAGGACATCAACTGGGAATTTGATAGTGTCAGTTGACCTTAACCATGCCGCTAGCTAGCTTTGCATGCAGTGCAGGGTTTGCAGCAGCACGACACATGACACCGAACGCGGTTGGGAGCAAAAGGCGCTGCCTTTTCCCCTGCGTTCTTGTCTATTGCACTTGGATGCTCGCCGCTGCCGTTTGCAAGGTCTCAGATGCTGCTGGCCTGCTGCTACAGCAAAGGGGAAAGGGCCATCGTGCTGGATGTGATCAGCATTATCCCCGGTACAGGTCAGCTAATAGTCTTTACTACGCCCTGATGGTCAGGTTCATGCTAGGCTGTCTGTTGCTGATCGCCTTTTAGCTTTCTGGCACTCGCCTTTAACCTTTGATGGTTGCTGCTCCTCCTGGTGTGAAGCTTCGTTCAGGCCCATGGGCCATGGCTGATGCGTCTTTGCGCTGCATGCATCTCACTGGTTGGTCAGAGTTGAGAGAAACGCGTAGTAGGTCATACAGCTAGGTGAAACGGGGACAATGGAGTTAAGTAACCTACTAACCTGCAACTAACCACTTAGGACCCCTCTCACCGATCATTTTTTTCCGTTTCTTTTCAACAGGGAAATTCTGGTGGGGTGCGCCCACGGACGCGTACAGTGCGGCACATTTACGGCGCTGACACCATGCGCCCTGTTCCCAGGACAGACGGCGGTGCCCGGAAGGACGAGCACGCCATGGCCGCCCTCACCGAGGCCAGGGTTATTGTTCTTGGAAGGGGTGGTTGCTGGCTGCTGCTGTGCCCTCCCTGTGCAAAGCTAGCTGGAGGCCACTGCTGCCACCGCTGCCACCACGGCAGCAATGCCAGTGATGACGCAGATGGAGATGGTGAGACGCTGGCGCCGACGGCAGCAGTAAACCTCGCCAGACGACGACGACGACGACGAGCCGGCGGGGACCATGCTCCATTTGCGCGTGGGTGCGCTAGCCTCGAGGAACCCGGAATGCTGAGGTGGCGTGTCCTCGTCCGATCCTCCATGGGAAAGGAGACCCCGAATTGATGCAGGCGAGACAAGAGGCAGCTGGAAGGGGATGAGAGATCCAGCCAGACCAGGACCACCGCGCAGGGACGGCAGGGTGATTTAAATTCTTTTTTTCTAAAAAAAATATCAGGATTCAACCTGCTGCACAACGTTTCAGACCGCCACCGTCTGGTAGATTAGATGCAGACCGAGGCAAGGTTAGTGTTGAGGTCAGTTGTTGTTGACGTTTTCAGACAGGGATTTTGACTTGTGTGTAGCCCTATTCCCTTGTCCGTTGTCTGTAACCTCCAGAGGTTTCAGACTTGAGAGACGGCGAGGCCGGCCGGGGAGGATCGCCGGTGGCGGCCAAGCGCAACGGGCAGCCCCGGCGCGGTGGCCTTGTCGCTTCCCCTGGCGCGGCACTGCCGGTCGCGGCCGCGTCCAAGCGAGGGCGCCACCGGAGCTCGCCGCGCGATGCGCGCATGTGACCAGGCCGCCGGCGTGCGGCCGCGGCCACGGACGGCCAGCTTAGCGTGCGGCCAAAGGTAAATTAATTAAGGTATTGAGGAATGTGTACGGCCGGGTGCATGTGAACTGGCTTTTAACCGTAGGGATCTGTCGTAACCTCGCATCGCACTGCTTGTTTAACTCGCTGGTACTGGTGGATGCGCTTGTCCGGCTCCGGCTCCAGGCCCGATCTGCAGGCTGCAGCTGGCGCCTGTCTGAATTCTTCGCTGCTAAGCGTGCAGGACAGGAGTAATAAGTAGAGTAGTCGCTAGATCTGAAAGTGCCGGTACGAGTGCTGGCCATGGGTAAACTCTGTACAGTGTGGCCGTTGATGTACTGCAAGGGCATTGGTATCCAGGGCTAGGTACAGTATTTTTTTTTCCTTTTTGACCATGGTAGCTGGACATGAGGACCAACATGCAGTGACTTCTTCTGGCCATGGTACTAGTGTACTGCTGCTGCTGAAGCAAGTTACCATGACTGGACATTAAATTACAGGATGCCTTCATACTCAAGGATGGAATGTGCTGGTTAAAGATCGTTTTAACCCTGCAGGTCCAGCAAAGAAGGTGGTCTTTTGGATAAAGCAAAGCAAAACAGGAGTAAACTAACAAAAGAATCTTTTTACCCTGAGATGAGAATGTTTGTTTAGGGCAGCTCTGAGTCCTAGCATGAGCCCACCCATTAACCCAGATTCCACGGCCGGGCAGTAATTAATCAACCAACCACCATCCCCACAGAGAGCCAATGATGAAACCCTACCAAGATCGATGCACCCTGCTGCACGAGTCTATAAAGATTTTGGAAAAAGAAAAAAAAGATGCATTTGCACTCGAGCACAGAAGGACAGCATCAGCAGTACATCATAGGAATCCCAGGTGAGATGAGCCACTTCTTCTTCTTTTTTTCACTCGACTTTCCCGTCAGACGATCCTCCTCCAGGCCAATATCGATCGACCTCACGCTCGCATCATGGTGACATGATGATGGAGGATCCCCCATGTGGCCCGTCCTGCACCTCATCACATATGGGGCCGTTTAGTTCCCAAAAATTTTCACCCAAAAATTTTCACCTCCCCTTTAAACACATGTATGAAACGCTAAATGTAATTAAATAAGAAAACTAATTACACAGTTTGGATGTACATGACGATACGAATTTTTTAAGTCTAATTAGTGCGTGATTAGCCATAAGTGCTACAGTAACCCACATGTCCTATAGATGCGGTCACAGGCCTCAAAAGATTCGTCTCGTGGTTTCCAAGTGAGTTCTGAAATTAGTTTTTTAATTAGTGTCCGAAAAACCCTCCCGACATCCGGTCAAACTAGCGACGTGACATCCAAAAATTTTTGTGTATGGAACTAAACGCCCCCATAATCACATGCAGCGCAACGCCCCAACAAAAGCCAGATAGAGGGACGAGAGCTGATAGAGGAGCATTGGTATGAACAGTACGTACCCCGATCCAAACCAATCATTTTCACACGCGCGTCGCACAATGTTATGTTGCCAAACTTTTTTTTTGAAAGAAAGTAATGAATGTATATCTCAAGTGAAAATACTTTATACATAGGTATTTATTTTTATTATTCTTTTTTTTTTTGAAAAACATTTTTATTATTCTTAGAAGACGTGCATGCTGCATGTCGTATATAGGACTTGCTGCCTCATTGCCACGTCAGTTTTTTTTCAGTTAGACGTGCCACTGACATGGGGAGATCTATCGACTGTATATATGTTCCTTTTCCTTACAGGTGATGAAAAAAATACTTTTCCTTTATTATTTATTGACCAAATGAATGAAATCTACCGAAATAACAACTCGTGCTTCAGTGAGTATACTAGAAATAATAACCCTGAAAAAAGAGCTGGAAGTGATCGGCCGGTGTGCTATTTTCTCCGGTGACACGTGCTTGTTTTCCAGGACAAAGATCCGATGGGCAAGAGTGCACGTCTCGGTCGTGTACCGTCTCAATCTGTACTTGATTTTCCTGTACACGTAGACACATACCACTCACCAAGTACCCACATGCATGCATGCATTGTAGTCCTTCCGAAAGCCGAGCAGCGACCACCACTGAATTTATATACAGGCCAGGCCACTGCACTACAGTGCCTTCGATGGTGACCATCAGTTGCGGGCAGCTAGCTAGCTCCAGTCCATTGCAGCATGATTTTCAAAATTCATTGTGTTCGCCTGCAACTATTTTTTTCTCACGTCAAATCAGCACCAACTAGTCAGCAATATTTTTCTCTCACAACAAATCAGCACCAGTCACCGGCGAGCAGGCCGAACAGATGATTATGACAGACTAACTACTGTCTCACGTAGCATCGTCATCTCACGTGCATGTATTCGTCCAATAATGCTTATTATTAATGCGCAGTACATATGTTTTGTCCACGCCAGCAAACCTGCTGTCCGTCCATGACGTGACGTACGTTAAATTAAACAAGCAACACACTTCAGCTGGGGGCTGGGGCGGTCACTGGATATGTATATATACATATATACAAAAGCAGCCCAATCATTTCCTCGACCATGAAAGCGACTGCACTACTACTAATACCCACAGCTAAACTAATCATGTTGCTAAAGACGACGCCATCCATCCATTACTCATTCATGCATTAGATGTGATGGGAAAAAAAAGTTTTTTTGGATTTCTGCCATTATAATTTTTTGATTTTGAAAGAATGCTATTACTTTTCACATTATTGGAAACTTGTCATTACAATTCTTCATTTCCTTGAATCATGCCATTTTATATGTCTTTGATGTTCTTGGACCCACTTGCAAACCTGAGTATTTTTGTATGGCCCAAAATACCCCTACTGCTTCTCTCCCACACGTCAGTGAGTGGAAGAGAGAGAAGTTGTAGGGGTATTTTAGGCCATACGAAAATACGCGGGTCTGCGAGTGGTTCCAAGGGCATCACAGACGTATAAAATGACACGGTTCAAATAAGTGAAAAATTATAATGGCAAGTTTTCAATAACGTGAATAGTAATAGCATTCTTTCAAAGTCAAAAAATTGTAATGACATGAATAAAAAAAACCAAAAAACGGAAAAAATGCATGCATGCATGTCGTCATGTCGAGATCGTATCGGTCGACCGAATCACAACTGATGGATGGAGATCGAGCACGCACTAGCCCGACCACCCAACAAGCGTACACGCCCATGTGACAAGCAGCAAAGGGAAGAGAACATGTGCCGGGCGTATGCATGCACCGATGCACGTACACGCTACGACAACAGGCAGTGATGTGCGTGGCACTACTGCTAGCTCGCTCGCTTCACTGTCGTCGCCGTCCCAGAAGGGGCATGAGCAGCTTGGCATGGAGCCAGAGCCATACATGGACGGCGGAGATGCATGCGTATGCATGAGGATGGATTCGATGCTCTCGTCTGGTCGGATCCTCCACTCCAGCGCCTTTTCACATTGGAGAGGCCACTGTAGCAGCTGCTTGCTTGCACAGGAATGAGACAGCCGAGTTTTCGTCTTCCTGCTGGGGACCCCGGCTGGTACAAATCATGGAGCATTGGGGATCATTGTATTGTTTCGCATTGATTGCGTGGATGAATTTGCATTATTGGGCCCCGTCAGGCCGCGTGCATTTATCCCCAAGGACCAACCAGTTCATGGTGGCAGTTGGCAAAGCTCAGTTCTGTTCTGTTCATTTGCTGGCCGGCCGGGGCCGGGATAACCACTGCACGTTCAGGTGCTCTACTGTTTCCCCTGCATAACGTATGTAGAATTCTTGGATAATCGACAAACTATACTTGTGCTTAAGTGTAGCACCGTCTCTTGGAAAATTTAGCGTCGACGAAGAGCTTTGACGGCGACATTTGGTGCGTCGGCCGGGTTCGTTCACGACTGAATCACTGAACACTGCAGCGGAAAGAGTTAGTAGAGGTGAAAATGTGTGTGTGTGTGTGGCTGATGAAGCAGCAGCTGAAAGCGCCATCCAGCCGCCCGGACGCCGATTTCCTTAGTTAGCACGCGTGCGCTGCTAGTATGTCACGGTGAACGGTTTCCAACAGATCTAGTTTTCAAGTTCTACGTCACGTGACTCTGTAAACAGATTAACTCCTTCGAGTGATGATCTTCTCACATCATCTCTTCCTGGCCTATTATTTTTCACCCTTTTTTCTTAGTTTTATTGTTGTGTGTATAATTTTTTTTTACGAAATACAGTATAGATGCAGACTTACATGTGTTGGGAAACGGGATAGGCTACGCTAGCATCACTACCGCATATACCCAAGATACTTGCGAGTAAAAGATCATAGATCGTTACCACTAGACGCGCAGCGGAAGAAGTCGCGCGTCGATGTAGAGGAAGTAGTTGATCACGTCCCACGAACCGAGCTCCTCGTACTTGATCTCAACAGCCGATCAGCGCAGCAGTCGCAGCAGCGCCTCCACGGAGTCCACACGTACGGGGATGAAACGCCGGGCGTCAGTGTGCTAGCACCGCACGCACGGCAAGGGCGGCGGCCGAGAGGGAGAGGGAGGGGCGGCGGCTAGGAGGTGGCGCGGCTCTCAGGGTTTCGCCCCCCTAGCCCCTCCCTCGTATATATAGGGCGTACTAATGGACTTCTATCTCATAGGCCCATTAGTAACCCTAATCCCTCTTGGATCAACATCCTTTTGGGCCTTTAAACCGTATTGTGATGATGGGCTCTTGGGCATATCACCAACAATCTCCCACTTGCACTAGAGACAACTATACATGCAAGTTTTCCAACATTCCAAACCCCTTAAGTGTGTGACCCGTTAGGTTCATGTGTAGGTGGTCGTGATCGGAAATCATTTCCGAAACACAAGTCAATAGCGGCACCTAGCAGGGCATAGTGACTCACAAATACACATAAAGATCATATCGGCCGAACCTTAGATATACTCATACACCGATCCCTTTGCCACACGATACCAGTCAAGCTCAAAGCGAGATGCGTGCCACCTTTGTGATAGCTCGACCATTCTCTCGATCTAATAGTGGATTCTAATCATAACTAACCTTTAGTCATCATGATTAACTCTTTAATCACTTTGGCATGGCCATGCACTTTCAAATCCAACTATCTCGAGGGGCCCAGAGATATCTCTCCCGTTATCTAGGAGGGGCAAATTCCATCTTGATCCGCTCACATCCCATTCCATGTTTCGTGACACACCTGTAAGCTACTTTTGTAACTACCCAGTCACGGAGTAGCGTTTAGTAGCCCCAAGATGCACCACTACACACAGTGAGAAATAATGGCGATCTCAGGTCTAAGGATCCAGTAGGTATAACACTCAAGAACAACTGATGGCACATACAAAATAACAATCCCAACATTGTCTTGGAGTGGGTCAATCCAACACCATGTTCACCAACATGTGTCCACATCATTAATCCGATATCTCCATATCCATGATCCGTGAAACATGATCATCAATTAATGCATGTGCTAGTCTCAACGTCGTTGTTGTCCCACACAACGACATAAACTAGGGATAATTTAGAATCATATCATTGTCAACAAAGAGTTTCAGGAACAAGTCACATACTTGATAATCAATGTAAAAATAATCATCCATAGAACAAATAACAATTATTTATCATTACATAAACATACTCATGACACAAAAATCTCCCACACACACTAGAATCACTGATGTAAGTATCTAATATCCATAGATCTCATGTGCGCCTCATGCTTTGGTTGTGGGAGAGGCTTCGTCAACGGATCAGCAACGTTTGAATCCGTGTGCACCTTGCAAACCTTCACATCACCTCTCTCAACAAAGTTACGGATGAGGTGATACTTCCGCAGTATATGTCTGGACTTCTTAGTTGTTCTAGGCTCCTTTGCTAGTGCAACGGCACCACTATTATCACAATAGAGGTCCACTGGACTGGACGCACTAGGAACAACACCCAAGTCAGAAACAAACTTTCTGATCCAAACAGCTTCTTTTGCAGCTTCGGAAGCTGCAATATACTCGGCCTCTGTCGTCGAATCAGCTACCGTATCTTGCTTAGAACTCTTCCAGCTCACTGCCTCACCATTGAGGCAGAAAACAAAACCGGATTGCGATTTGGAGTCATCTTTGTCTGTTTGAAAACTAGCATCGGTGTAACCCTTTACAAGGAGCTCATCTTCGCCTCCAAATATTAGGAACATATCCTTAGTTCTTCTCAAGTACTTAAGGATACTCTTTACAATTGTCCAGTGAGGTTCACCGAAATCTGACTGATACCTGCTCGTAACACTTAGAGCAAAGGAAACATCTGGGCGCGTGCAAAGCATAGCATACATGATCGACCCTATGGCTGAAGCATAAGGAATCGTACTCATCCTCTTTTGCTCATCAGGTGTCGTAGCACACTGACTCTTGCTTAGAGTAATGCCATGTGACATTGGCAAGAAACCTTTCTTGGAATCTTGCATATTGAACCGATTCAATATCTTGTCAATGTACGTGTCTTGGCTTAATCCAATTAGCCTTTTTGATCTATCTCTATAGATCCTAATACCCAGAATATAAGCCGCCTCTCCTAAATCCTTCATCGAAAAACTCTTTTTCAATGAGGTTTTAACGGCTTCAAGCATTGGAATATCATTTCCGATCAGTAATATGTCATCCACATATAGGACCAGAAACACAAGTGCGCTCCCACTAGCCTTTTTGTAAACACAAGGCTCATCTTCATTCTTGATGAAACCAAACCTTTAACTACTTCATCAAAACGAATATTCCAACTCCGAGATGCTTGCTTCAATCCATAGATAGACCTCTGAAGCTTACATATTTTCCCAGCATTTTTAGGATCGACAAAACCTTCAGGCTGTGTCATATACACATCCTCACCTAGATGTCCATTAAGGAAAACGGTTTTGACATTCATTTGCCATATCTCATAGTCATAATATGCGGCAATTGCTAGGAGAATCCGAACAGACTTTAGTATTGCGACGGGCGAAAAGATTTCCTCATAGTCAACACCTTAAATTTGTCGGAAACCTTTCGCCACCAATCGTGCCTTATAGATGTGAACATTTCCATCCATGTCTAATTTTTCCTTAAAAATCCACTTACAGTCGACAGGTCTCACACTGTCAATTTGATCGACCAAGTTCCAAACTTGATTATCATGCATGGATTTTAACTCGGATTCCATGGCTTCAAGCCATTTGTCGGAGTCGGGTCCCATCATTGCTTCTTTGTAGGTCAAGGGCTCATCATTTTCCATCAATAATACGTGGCACTCCTCCGTAATAAGGAGGTTGAGCTTGTCAGTAGCGCGACGTACCCTTATAGACCTTCGTGGGGTTGGTGCCTCAACTACGGGTTGTGCAACATCTTGCACATCCCGTGGATGTTCAGTGGTTGCTGAAACAGTTTCGGGTGTTTCTTGAATTTCTTCAAGTTGCACCTTGCTCCCACTAAATCCTTTTGAGAGAAACTCCTTTTCTAAGAAAACACCATTACGAGCGACAAACACTTTGCCTTCCGCCTTATTGTAAAAATAATATCCTTTGGTTTCCCTAGGATACCCCACAAAGAAGCATTTGTTTGACTTTGGAGTGAGCTTATCTGACATCAAACGTTTGACATAAGTCTCACATCCCCAAACTTTGAGAAAAGATAATCCGGGATGCTTCCCAGTCCATCTCATATGGTGTCTTCTCAACAGACTTACTTGGAACCCTATTCAGTGTGAACGCAGCAGTTTCAAGAGCATAACCCCAAAATGACAATGGAAGATCAGCTTGGCTCATCATGGACCTAACCATGTCTAACAAGGTTCAGTTCCTCCGTTCGAATACCCCATTCCATTGAGGCGTTCCGGGCGGAGTTAGCTGCGGAATAATTCCACATTGCTTCAAATGCTCAAATATTCTCCTCCACGATCAGATCGCAGAAATTTAATTGTCTTGCCTAATTGATTTTGTACTTCATTCTGAAATTCTTTGAACTTTTCAAACGATTCAGACTTGTGTCTCATTAAGTAGATATAGCCATATCTACTAAAGTCATCAGTGAAAGTAATGAAGTACTGAAAACCACCTCTGGCTATTGAGCTCATTGGTCCACATACATCGGTATGTACAAGTCCCAACAAGTCACTCGCCCTTTCACTATGACCAGCGAAAGGCGCTTTGGTCATCTTTCCAAGCAAACAAGACTCACATGTGTCAAATGATTCAAAATCAAATGAGCTTAACAATCCATCTTTATGGAGTTGTTCAATGCGCTTCTCATTTATATGACCTAAGCGACAATGCCAAATAAAAGTGGGATTCAAATCATTTGGTCTAAGCCTCTTAGTATTAATGTTACAGACAGATTTATCCTCAAGATCAAGAACATATAATCCATTCACCAATGGACAATGAGCATAAAAATACCATTGCAAAAAATAGAACAATGTTTGTTCTCTATTACAATCTTAAAATCACCAACTTCTTCCAAACATAAAGAAGAAATAATGTTCTTGCTCAAAGCAGGAATGCAATAACAATTATTTAATTCCAAAACTAATCCGGAGGGTAGAGACAAGTGGTAGGTGCCGACTGCCAACACCGCAACCTTTGCGCCGTTGCCGACACGAACGTCCAACTCGCCTCTTGCAAATCTTCTAGTCTCACTTAGACCCTGCAACGATTTGCAAGTGTGAATCATCGATCCAGTATCAAATACCCATGATTCACTAGAAGATAATGCAACATTTATTTCTATAACATTTATACCTGAAGTGGAAGTCTCACTTCCCTTCTTCTTCTTCTTTTCTTCCAAGTACTTCTTGCAGTTCCTAGACCAATCTCCCTTTTCATGACAGTGGAAGCATTCATCCTCAGAAGTAGGGCCAGATTTGACCTTAGGTGCTGGCTTTAGCTTAGAGCCCGAGGACTCACCACCGGAACTCTTTTCCTTGCCTTTACCTTTGGGATTAGGGGGCGTCCAACGTTTCCTCTTTTTGTTCCCTTTCTGAATCATCATCACATGATTGGGATTCTTCTTAATGCTCTCCTCTGCTGTCTTTAGCATCCCATGCAACTCACTCAATGTTTTATCCAAGCCATTCATCAGAAAGTTCATGATAAAAGGCTCATAGCTCGCTGGGAGCGACTGGAGAATAACATCAGCAGCCAAGTCTTGGTGAAGTTCAGAACCAAGTCTGTCCAAAGTCTCAATGTAACCAATCATTTTGATCACATGAGGACTGACCGGGCTACCTTCTGCCAGCTTGCACGCAAACAAGGACTTTGAGATATTGAACCTCTCAGTCCTGGCTTGGTTCTGAAACATCCCACGCAGCCCCTCGATCATGGTATGAGCATCCGCATGCTCATACTGCTTCTGCAGATCAGGGGACATGGTGGCGAGCATCAGACAGCTGACATCAAGTGAGTCATTGCAGTGCTTCTCATAAGCTCTACGATCAGCAGCAGTTGCATTGTCAAGGAGATCATCAGGATATGGCTGCTCAAGAACATACTCCTTTTTCTCTTGCCTGAGAACAATTCTCAGGTTGCGGTACCAATCAATAAAGTTTGTTCCATTCAACTTTTCTTTCTCAAGAACAGAACGCAAATTGAAAGCGGAATTGTTACTGGCAGACATGATCTACAACATTAAAGTAAAGCAAGATTTCAGCACTAAGTTTATGTAAAAGACTTTCATTAACTGATTTAACAAAAGACAACCTACTATATCAAAGTCATCTTCCCTCTAATGACATATAGTGGTTCAAGATCCATAATCACTAAAATCCTAGTGAGCTTTAGCATCACGGTTAGAAAAGTAGTGATACAGGTAAGCAACAAATTACTAATCACATCTCTATGCGACTCTTGTTTGTTGGGTGGCATCCAATGCCCCGGCCCCAACCCTATGCCTTAAAGCCCAAAAACTGTTTTGATAGCTTTGCTGAGTAAACCAATACTATACTTGTGAATGTCCGACATCCACCCTATACAAAAGTGATAGCTGAGGGTACTCTACTTTGATAAACCTACCACACAACGATCAAAATTTATAGGTGCAGCTATTGGTAAAAGGCATAAAAAAAACTCAACCTTTTCTGAGGGAAGCTATTCTATCATGATTAAAGCATCCACCATATGTAAAAGCATGAAAGAATAGTATGACAGGAAAATAAACATCACATGCATATAATCATATTATATTGTGAATAGTATGGCCTCTTGCATCACAATGGGCTCCATCGCCATGGCTCCAATGTGACCTCCATTGCCATCCGTCCTATCTTGTGGTGATCATCATCGCCATCATGATTGAAGCCTCCATGAAAAGATACTAAGCTACTATATCTAATAGCTAGTGAAATAATTACATGAGGATTCAAACATCACAAGTCGACACGCAGGTCGTTATACAATAATGGTGCAACCTCAACCCGGTTGTGTTAACTTGTGACACACAGGCTGCACAAATCATCACATACATCATCACATGACATTGAGGTCATACCATTCACATCACACCCTGCAAAAACAAGTTAGGCGTACGACGTGTTCTACCAAAGTAGCGCTTGGGAAGCCGCTACAGCGAGAAAGCAACGGCGGTCCTGCTGGCCGATCAGCGGGCGGGGGGTCGAGGGGGAGCCGCCCCCCGCGGGTCTCAGGGCAGCACCCTGAAAACCTCACGGAATTACACAGATCGCATCTATGGAATCTCTATGAAAATCTCATCAGAGTGATCGCATCACCTCAAATCCGAGCCATTCATAATGCCTCAATTTTCACTAGGTCAATCACATTGACCATGCAAACTTTACACTTGAGAAGACTGCATCTACACATGACCTCGATCTGTTGGTTCAATCTGCTGACTATGCACACAGTTAGTCCCGATGGTGATTCCAGCCGGTAGGGACATGTCGTATGCATAACAGAGAAAGAACATAAACTAATCTTTTGTCACATGCCGCGCAATCAACTCGCTCCAGTTTTAACCCCTTATGACCAATTGATCTAATCAAACCGTGCAAAAGTAATAGATCCAATCTACTACAACAACATATCACCTATATGCAAAAGATCCAGACCAAAAACTACGCAAGATGGCTCTGGTACCACTGTTGGGAAACGGGGTAGGCTACGCTAGCATCACTACCGCATATACCCAAGATACTTGCGAGTAGAAGATCATAGATCATTACCACTAGACGCGCAGCGCAGCGGAAGAAGTCGCGCGTCGATGTAGAGGAAGTAGTCGATCACGTCCCAGGAACCGAGCTCCTCGTACTTGATCCCAACAGCCGATCAGCGCAGCAGTCGCAGCAGCGCCTCCACGGAGTCCACACGTACGGGGATGAAACGCCGGGCGTCGGTGTGCTAGCACCGCACGCACGGCAAGGGCGGCGGCCGAGAGGGAGAGGGAGGGGCGGCGGCTAGGAGGTGGCGCGGCTCTCAGGGTTTCGCCCCCCTAGCCCCTCCCTCGTATATATAGGGCGTACTAATGGGCTTCTATCTCATAGGCCCATTAGTAACCCTAATCCCTCTTGGATCAATATCCTTTTGGGCCTTTAAACCGTATTGTGATGATGGGCTCTTGGGCATATCACCAACAACATGTATGTATAGTCGTATACTCGTCCAACAAATACGCGCACGCAACCTTTACCTCTATAAACACATCCGAGAGACTGTCCCAGCAGATCCCAAGACCGACGAAGTCACTACAGACATCTCATTATCAATGGATGCATCGCCTACCACTAAAAGAAAGCATCAGTATTCCTAAAATAAATATAGAAAAATGCGAGCACATATCTTAAGTTGAGGACTCGAATTTTGGATGAATACATTCCACCACAAACAACCTTACAAGCTGAGCTACACTCAATTCATGTGCATATAGGATTATGGCGGGCTCAAAGCTCTTTTATATACTTTCAATCTAAGTTTTTTTATATATTATTGAAAGTTTTAGAGTTTCTTCTTGAAAGCTTTCAACATACACGTCTAAACATTTATCCAATATATATTTTCTGGTTCTTTTAAGTGTTGGCTTAAAGTTTTAGAATTCACGTTTGAAAGTTTTCAACATATGGGATCAAAGTTTTATCTGATATTGGTATTCATGTACTTTATGTTCTTTTTGTTATGTAGCATTAAAAGTCAAAAGTTTCTCAATTTTAATTGCAAAGTCTCCTACATATACCTTGAAAGTAGGGAATACATTATTTCAATTAGCACATTTCAAATATTTTATCCATAAATAGGAAGGTTTGAAATATGTAACATGAGAGTTCAGGGTATAAAGTATTTGGTATGTGGTTTGAAAGTTTCACAAAATCATGTGTAAACTTTTGAATATGTCATTCAAAAGTTAATAAAATTCACATTCAACAATACCTTTTGGTCACTGAGTTTTTTTAGTTGTTAGCTTTCGGTTGTAATTATATTATCTAGGCCTACAGAGTTCTTGGATTTCAGAATTTAAAGGCAAGTTTGGTTGAGGCATACGAAAGTTTTTACATTATTAGAGTGAAACTAGCCTATATGAATCTACAATTTCAAAAGAAAGTTTTTATCATTTGTAGTGTAAAGTTTGAAATTACAAAGTTTTTGTATATTCATAGTACAATGTTTGAAATGTAAGTTTTGAATTTTGGAGTGCAAAGTTTTGAATTAGCATTTTTAACAAGTTTTTGACTAATGGCTTCGAAGTTCCTAAATTTAAAGTATGAAGTTCACAAATTTGGAACACAATGTTTTTAACATGTGTAAATTTTAAAATTGGAGATGTAGAAAGTTTTTCATCTCCGGTAACAAAGATTTTACAATATTGCTTAAAAGTTCATATGTACAAAGTTTTGATTAGTGTTCGACAAGGTGCTATTCCAGGCTCATCTAGGTGCATTTAGCAACCTTAATTTTTAATATATGATTTCAAATTTTTTGAACTATGGGTACAAAGTTTTTTACATGTAATTTGAAAGTTGGAGACGTAAGAACTTTCAATGCTGTCAATATATGAAGTTTGAAATATATTTTGAAAGATTTTTACTTCCAATTGCAAATATTTTAAAATGTTACTTGAAAGTTTGATATGTACAAACATTTGGACATATTATTTGAATGTTTTTTTTATTATGCATGCACTGGTTGACATGTGACTTGAAAGTTGGATATGTAGCACATTGAAAGCTAGGAATGTAGAAAGTTTCGAATATATAATATAAAATTCTTTCACTTTCAATTATAAAGATTTTACAATGTTATTTGAAAGTTTGATATGTACCAAGGTTTTGACATACGACTTTGAAAAATTGAGATGTAGAAAGTTTTTGAATACCCCACCCATGTGTATTTAAACTTTTTTTTGTCAATTTAAAGCGGTTATATATTTGGATGTGAAAATATTATAATACATATCGTATAGAGTTTTACTTTTTTTTATTAAAACTCACGAAGCTAATTTTGATGTTTCTTTTTATCTTGTTCGTTGCCGATTCTTCTTCTTCATATAGTTAAGATGATATATGAAAATATTCTTTAGGTTCTTCTACTTCCATATAGGTGTGAAAGCAATCCCCCGCCCATATTATCTCCCACACAACCGCTGTCCCGAAGGGAAAGGGAAAAAAAATCTGTCGAAGTGCTAAGAGAAGCTAGACAAGAGAAACTATAATCTAAACTCGACACAGAAAATGGAAACATCATCTGTTGTCTGTGCACGCACTCCAATTAGTTTGTATGTACGGATAGCTAATTACTGGGTTCGCGTGTCAGTAGTAGATCGCAGCATAGTATATCGTAGCACGCGTTCGCCGCAGACTGGTACTACCGCGCGATCGCCCACCAGGTGCCCCCCCCCCCCCCCCCCGGGACGCTTCAAGTAGGAACCAACCGTCCGTTTCCTGTCCAAAAAAGAATGGGTTCCGTTTTTAAAGGAGGCGACCAGCAAGTCCGGTACAGTACCAAACTGGCCGCACCTGGAAAGGGAGAAAATCAGATCACTACGTGTACGCCCGTCACTCTCGTTCCTTTTTCAGCGAGTAATTGCAGACAAAGACCACGTTAATCTCCACCTCCCTCCCTGAAACACTGGTGGCTTCCTCTGGGCACGGCGGCAGGCCGGAGCTCAGCGTCACGCTTTCCGGTGCCGCGGAGGCAGGCAACCAGACGACGGGCCCAACTACCAACTACTGTACCTTCCTGCTGCTGCGATACGTATCCATGGCATGGCATCGATACGGCGGGTACAGGGGAAAGGAGGAAGCGAGGTCGTCGGAGCTGGACAGCGACGCGCGCCCTTCGTGCCGTGCCGCCGGCCGTCCGATGCGCCCGTGGCCGGGCCCCGACTCGACTCCGTTCGAAAATTTATAGCGCTGGTGAGAGAGATAGAGAGAGAGAGGCGTGGAATCTGAGCCCCCGGCGTTTTTCCGGGCGAGCACGCGGCCGTCTCGGGCATCTGTCGCGGAGCCGCGGCCTCGTCGCCTTCCTCTCTCCGTTCAGCAGGCACACCACACCCACCCGGCGCGTCGCTTCTTTATTCCGCTCCCACCCAGGCACCCAGCCCGCCCTCACATGCCATTCTTGTTGCCGTTGCCAACCCCTCGCGGCCGGCCTCACTCGCTGCTGCTGCTGCTCTACCTGCACCGCCTCCCCCATCCCATCCACCACCTCCTCCTGCTGCTCCGCCTTGACGTGACCGCGAGGGGAGGGCGCTGAGCTACGCCTAGCTACCGAGGCAGCTCTCCTCCAGCTCCCCGGTCCGGTCGCCTCGGGTGAACGCGTGCCCTGTGCTCGCCCAAGGGCGGAGGAGAGGGGGGAGGCCTCCGGCGGCGCGGCGATGCCGGCGCTGCTGGGTGCTTGATTAGGCGTCTCGCCGCGGCGGCGATGGAGGAGGGGATGAAGCGCGGCGGGGCGGCGGCTGCGGTGGCGCTGTGGCTGCTGGTCGGCGTCTCGTTGACCGGCGCCGCGGCGGGGCTCAACGCCGACGGGGCGCTGCTCATGTCCTTCAAGGCCGCGGTCACCGCGGACCCGCTGGGCGCGCTGGCCGGCTGGGACTACGACGCCGCCGAGCCCTGCGCCTGGAACGGCGTCGTCTGCAAGGGCTACCCGCAGCCCGGCGCCGCCGCCGCCAACGTCACCTCGACCTCCTCCGCCACCGACGGCAACTCCACGGCGGCGGCCGCGTGGAACGGCACCGCGGCTGGCGGCCTCAACGCGTCCCTGGCGGCGGCCACGGTGTCGCGGGTCATCAGCCTGGTGCTCCCCGGCGCGCAGCTCGCGGGGGCGCTGCCGCCGGACCTCGGCCGCGTCGAGCACCTGCAGCACCTCGACCTCTCCGGTAACGCCCTCACCGGGACCCTCCCGCCCACGCTGCTCAACGCCACCGAGCTCCGGGTGCTCGCGCTCGCCGGGAACGCCATCTCGGGGGAGCTCCCGGACGCCGCGGCGGCGTACGCGCGCGGGCTGCAGGAGGTCAACCTCTCCGGGAACGCGCTCGCGGGGCGGCTCCCCGCCGCGCTCTGCAGGCTGCCGAGCCTCGCCGTGCTGGGGCTCGCCGGCAACCGCCTCGCAGGGGAGCTCCCCATCGGCGGGCTCGTCGCGCTGGAGCTCGTCGACCTCAGCGGCAACGAGCTCAACGGGTCGCTCCCGTCCGACTTCGGGGGGACCCGGCTCCGGCTGCTGAACGTGTCGTCGAACAGGCTCGCCGGCGCGGTGCCGACCGAGCTGGCCGCCGTCGTGCCGGCGAACGCCACGGTCGACCTGTCGCGAAACAACTTCACCGGCGCGATCCCGCAGGCCGGGCCGTTCGCCGCGCAGCCGGCGGCGGCGTACGAGGGCAACCCGGACCTGTGCGGGCCGCCGCTGAAGCAGGCGTGCTCCATCCCGTCCTCGCTGTCGAACCCTCCCAACGCCACCGACTCGCCGCCGGCGTTTGCGGCCATCCCCAAGAACCCCACCCGCGCCCCGCCGGGCGCCGGCGGGCAGCTGCAGGCGCCGCGCGACCAGGAGAAGCTTCGTCCTGCGGCCATTGTCGCCATAGTCGTCGGGGACATCGCCGGGGTCGGGCTCCTCTTCATGCTCTTCTTGTACGCGTACCACGTCAGGAAGAAGAGGCGGCAGCGGCGGGAGCAGGACCCGGCGCCGCCGACGATGCAGCAGAAGAGCACGCGAGGAATCGACGGCGGGGTCAAGACGCTTGACATCGCCGGAGGCAAGGAAGACAAGGCGTCGACGTCGATGGGGTGCTGCATTGGCCGACGGAACGACGGCTCGGAGGACAGCTCCGAGTGCTCGGCGTCGTCGGACGGCGAGGCCGACGACGGCGAGGACCTCAAGAAGCGAGGAAGCCTCATCGGCCGGAGCACCCCGCAGGACCACGGCAACAAGAAGCACAACCCGCCGCCGCAGCAGGCGCCCCCCGCGCCGGCGACGCTGGTCACGGTCGACGGCGACGGCGAGCTCGAGATGGAGACGCTGCTCAAGGCGTCGGCCTACATCCTCGGCGCCACGGGCTCCAGCATCGTGTACAAGGCCGTGCTCGCCGACGGCACCGCGCTGGCCGTCCGGCGCATCGGCGAGAGCGGCGGCGCCGACAAGCTCAAGGACTTCGAGGCGCAGGTGCGCACCGTGGCCCGGTTCCGCCACCCCAACATCCTCCGGCTGCGCGGCTTCTACTGGGGCGCCGACGAGAAGCTCCTCATCCACGACTACGCCCCCAATGGCAGCCTCGCCAACATCGCGTTCAGCAGTAAGTCCCTTCGTCTACCTCCCACCATTTCTCTCTTGATTATTACCACATTCAGCACTAAATTTTGCTCAAGCACTGGAAAGTTTCTCAATGAATTTGATACCGACATCTTAGCAGAACCAGTGATTCAGTTCATAATCTCGACCTTCAATCATTTGCAAAGTTTGGCTGCAACTGCAACGGCTTATTCCTATGAAAAGGTGGCATCTTTACTGATCGTACTGTGCCCGGCTTAAATGCGCATTAGTGGTACTAATCCATCTATTGTCCAGATCTTAATCGTGCTGGTCAGAGGTACTGATTGTACAAAATTTTGTCATTGATAACACAAATCGCTGCAATTCTTGATGACCTACAAACCAAGCAAAAGTCTGAAAGAACTGTCCTTGGATGCTCGAGTAGTTGCAAATTTACTCTGAATGCACAACTCATTGGTATTGTACTGTTGCAACGCTTAGTTGATTTGGTTGCTGCGTGTGCAGGGCGGTTCGGGGCGTCGTCGCCGCTGCACCTGAGCCTGGAGGCGCGGCTGCGGATCGCGCGCGGCGTGGCGCGCGGGCTGGCGTCCATCCACGAGAAGAAGGGCGTGCACGGCAACCTGAAGCCGAGCAACGTCCTGCTGGGCGCGGACATGGAGCCCTGGATCGGCGACCTGGGCCTGGACCGGCTGCTGTCCGGCGAGGCGGCCGGCCACCGCGCCGGCGCGTCGGCGCGGCTGTTCGGGAGCAAGCGGTCGACGCACTCGACGAGCAGCCTGCCGGACCTGTCCCAGATGCCCGGCCCGGGCGCTAGCCCCTGCGGGTCGGCGTCGGCGGCGACGTCGTCGGGCGCGGGCGCCCCGTCGCCGTACCAGGCGCCCGAGTGCCTCAAGAACCTCCGGCCCACGGCCAAGTGGGACGTGTACGCCTTCGGCATGGTGCTTCTGGAGCTCCTCTCCGGGCGCGTCTACTCGGAGGTGGAGCTCTGCCAGTGGCACGCGGGGCTCGTCGCCGAGGAGCACGGCCGCGTGCTCCGGATGGCCGACCCCACGCTCCGCGGCGAGGCCGACGGCAGGGAGGACGCGCTGCTGGCGTGCTTCAGGCTCGCCTTCGCGTGCTGCGCCATGGCGCCCGGGAAGCGGCCCGCCATGAGGGACGCCGTGACGGTGCTCGAGAGGGCGGCGGCGGCGCCCTCCGGCTCCAGCGCCGCCATTCCTTGAGAGAGAAACTGACCTTGGCTGTGTTTACTGATGGCAATAATTTTACTGCAAGGATGGTGGTGGCTGTAATCACTGGTGGCAAGTTGAGGTTTCTTGTTAGAGCGAGCGTGTAGATCTGTACTAATTTTTGGAGGCACCGCGAGATTAACCTGCTGATCCTTCGTTTGTGATTGTGATTGTGTTTATGAATCGAGATTTCAATGCCGTGCGTTCTACCCTGCGATCTCGCTCTCGCGCATGCCCAGAAGATCACTGACTGGTTGCCAGGCGCTAGCGGCCGGCGGCACCGGCATGTGTCCCGGCCCCAGCCGGGGTCCGGTGGGCACGGCGGACGGCAGGCGACGGAAATGGTGGTGCCCGCCGTGCATGTCTGGTGCCTGCTCCGCTCCTGCTTCTCTTCAGTGCTCTTGCCAAAGGACCTCTAGCTGACTTGGTTAGGGGAACCCAGCGGCACTCCTCAGGTCCTGGGTTCGACTCCTCATGGGAGCGAATTTCAGGTTGAGGTTAAAAAAATCCCCTCGCCTGCCTCATGTCCAAAGCACTGTGGAGCCCGGCCTAACTCACAAAGCGACGGGCCCCGTGTACGGGTGGGGCAGGGGTTCGGGGATTTTCTTGGCCTGCTGTGAGAAGGTCATTCTACCTCTCAAAAAATGCCGTGGGGGCGGTCTTACCCCCGGCAGGTCAAGTTTTTTTCTCTTCAGTGCTCTTTCTCGTATTCCTTAGCAGCACGATCCATGGTGGTGCCGTCGCCACCACCATTGCCCTTCCTTGTCCTCGAGATGGACCGCAAGGCATGGCAAACATTCTTTGGGGGAGGTTGGGATGGTGCAGCGTTTAGGCTTTCTCCAACCATTCCCCCCATCCAACTCCCCCCAAACGTACTATTTACTATATTTTACTACTTCCCTCCAAAAGATTCCTCCCCCTATAACTCCTTCTCTCCAACCATTCCCCCCATATCTATTCCCCCTATATACTATCACTCATTAACTAACTATTTATTTAACGTTTTTGAATTTAAAAAAAACATACAGTATTTATACTGTCATAATACGCATTATTATCGTGTTACGGGGCTCAAACGGGATTAATATCGTAAAGAAACAGTGTGATTAGAGATATAAGGGGAGTTTCAACTCCCCCCATACGTGGGGGGAGTTTCAACTCCCCCCAATATACAGGGGAGCCATGGGGGGAGCCGTTGGAGGGCTTCCTCCCCGCAAAGCTCCCCGTACGTGCGGGGGAGGGAGCCTTAGGGGGCTCCGTTGGAGCTAGCCTTAGGGGCCATTTAGTTCCCGAAATTTTTTGGCCAAAATTTTTTATCTCCCCTTTGAACACATGCATGAAATATTAAATATAGTTAAACAACAAAATTAATTGTACAGTTTGGATGTACACGATGAGACGAATTTTTCGAGCCTAATTAGTACGTGATTAGTCATAAGTATTACAATAACCCACATGTGCTAATGATGCGATCGAATGCCTCAAAAGATTCGTCTTGCGGTTTCCAAGCGAATTCTGAAATTAGTTTTTTAATTAGTGCCCGAAAAACCCTTATTCAAACAATCGATGTGACATTTGAATCAAAAAATTTCACTAACTAAACACGCCTTAGTGCTTCGAGCGGGCAGCAGCCGGCCGTGTCGGCCGGGGGTGGGTGGGGTTTTTCTGCCGGCTCGGCCTGCCGCCCTTGCGCTGCCCTGCTAGTACTCTCGTCTCGTGGCACGTGATCTCGGCAAATGGTAACAGGTTAACATCCAGTTCATGACCTCATATGCCCCTGGTAATGAGGTTAAACAAATGTGGTTAAAGACTTAAAGGTTCATGGCCGGCATGCGCCCCCAATGGCATGTTTGCTGTCACAGCTCACATGCTGCATTGCTTAGAAAAATGAGAGTCGTATGCAGTCAAGGCTTGTGAACCAAGCTACCAGGCTTTTAAAGCAGGTCAGCGTGGCAAGATGATCTGAAGGGGGGTGTGACAGTAAGAGCAGTGAGTGTGTGCATGTTTAAGCATGCTTCGGCCACACTGCTAATGCACATGCACAGCATTTGCTCCTGTGCGAGATGAATGTATTATGTGCTCGAGCAGCAACCTTGACTAGAATTTCCCTACAGTTTTGTGGCACAATAGAATCAGTCAAAACCAGCTGATATTTGTGTGCAATTAGATCCCCTAGCATTTGTGTGCAAGTGTGCAATTAGATCCAACAGTAAAATAGTTGTGTTAAATTGCGAGTGAAACAGCTGAAGATGGGGGGATATACTGGATGATAAGATAATGGATTATCATAGTGTCCGTCATGGCAAATCCAGCCTGCAGATCTCTACTATCGCATCAGCATTATCTTCCATTAGTTTACAAGAACTAGTACAGAAATATGAGTGATGAAGCTTAATCAGATCTCACACCATGTGTTAGTTAGCCACCCAGGGTGAGCAAACTTAGAGAAACAGAATAAAAAAAATCTGCATAAAAAAACTACAGGGCAGAACTCAAGTTCAGGTTTACCTATTACCTTGATGCAGACATTCTCCAGAACTCATTAGATAGCTGTCTGGTGTTACTAGATCCAGTGCTCCGTGTTAAACCTATCAGTTCAGTTGCCCAGGATTCAGAGAGCAGAAAATAAGCATCTTGCTACCAGGTGGTCAAACATGACGTTGCCTTGTCAGTTGTTCAGGAACTTCTGTTGGAATCATACTGGGATGATCTTGGATTTAGTACTTGATCACATGATGCCGCAGCCACGGCTAATACATGACCATGTGAAGTGCATCATCGTATGGGATGGGAGGCCACTCGAAGTGCTTCGAATCTGGACCTGCAATTTCAGATGGCACCTTATCTTCAATTTTTTTTTCCTTGGAGGTTCCTTAGTATAGTGTCATATTGAAACTTCAGAACAACAAATTGCTATCTAGTCGAGAGGACAACTACGAACAGATAGAATCACAACCAAAGAACATTCTAGTAACAGTCGTGATGCTAGTATGCTACTGATTTGCCAAGGATTACATGTCACTCTGTTACTCAAGATAAGCATACATAACCAGTGACTTGTGTAACATGATGAACTCTTCCTGACTTCAAAAAACTCTTAAGCTGGTATACCAGCTTAAGTCATTATTAGAACGAATACAAACGGAATAATAGTCCCATAGCGAATTGGGCGTACCTTAGCTGTCCACCTGGATTGGTAAGTCTCCACTCTACAACTCGGAGCGGCTCTTGAGATCGACATGGCTCATGTCTCAGGTTAGGATAGGGTGCTCGTGCGTGCACAAGAGTGTTTGCATCTATGTTTCGAAGAAAAAGTCTAGCATATAATGTCCAATCTCTAAATGCAAAACTAAGAGGTTGTCTAATCTCTGTCTATGTATATAATGTCACCTGCTTAAATTACATTATCTTGCAGAACGAAACAGCTCTGACGGGGACGTAAAAATATCCAAACAAACCCACAGTACAATTCCGGCACCCCAGGCTTCAGGGCCACCGAGAGCTCACTGCCATGAGCGCGGCGAGTCCAGCTACCAACAAGCAAAGGCCAGAGCTCGCGCCGGCGGACGTGGCTCCGCTCTTAGTGCTGGAATCATTTGAAGACGATGCAGCTCCATGACCACCAACGGTTACCGGCGGCAGCGGCGGATCCACGACGTCATCGGGTTCTAGCACCGGCGCCCGACCCTGTGCCGGTGGCAGTGCATGGGGGTCTGTCACGTTGAGCAAAGACCCGGGTCTTGGAGGCATGACCGTGTAGGTCAGGTTCTTACTGAAGTCACTGCATGGGCTCCCTGCATTGCATTCACAAGAGGGAGATTGAAGAAATGTGTAAGCTTCACGCTGATACAAATATGGATAATATAATGTGAAATGCTAGCAGTACTCACTGAAGTACTCGGCTGCTGTCGCAGGGAATTCGGTCACGATCCCATCAGCCATCAGAGATGAGTACAGCACGATCTCCGCCATTGGGTTAGCGCAGAAGTCAAATGCAAGGTTCATGAACTCATCCCTGAGCACCCCGATGTACACTGACAGGTTTGCGCTGTGCATCTTGTCGATCACATCAGTGAACCGCACAAGGAATGACCCTTGCGCCTCGACAACTGAGCCACGGCTGATGGACACAGCATCCGCAAATTTGGCCACCTCCTCCACAGACTGCTTGGAGGCGTCGCTGATCATGTGGCTGATCAGGAGTACCCGCTTGAACCCTGGGAACTTACTGAATGCTACAAGCACGGCGGAGTCGTTGGACACAATGAGGACCTGCTGCCTGGTCTCTTTGTCATAGCTGGCATTGACGAGTGCACTGGAAACAGCATCCACAATGCCCATTCCTCTGGTTGCTAGGTATGGAGCATTCTGCATTGACCACAACAGCATTCATCTAAAACTCAAAATGAATTAGAATGTCACGTAAGAATGGATTTAAGAAAGCTTGCTTACACGAATGTCAACTAGTATGCCAGAGACGTTGCTTCTCTTTGAGAAGGCCAGGAAATCAGCTAATGTCATGAGTTTCCCCCTGTTCTTTGCTGCTGGATTTCTTTTTAGTCCTTGATTGAACGGGCTAACAAGGTCAGCTGAAGGGACCAGAATGAAGTTGTTAGCATGGAACATGCTAGCATTTTGAAGTGAGAACTTGTGGCAAAGAAAATGGGATTATACTTACGCTTTAGGGTTTGGATCTCGCTCCATGAAAGATCAAATGAGAAGATACCAGACCCGTTCTATATTTCATTCACATTGGCAACTTTTGTAGTGAACATTGGTGCCGCTGTTGTGCCTTTTGTAAGATCTGGAGAGTCCATGCAAAATGGCACTGCATCCTCCGACATCTGTACTGAACAGTCAATTATATCTGTGCCGTCTTCCACTGCTTGTCGATATGCAAGGTCAGAGGCACCGGGGAAGATGCCACTTGCACCATTGTGGGTGATGATCAGTGGCCTGGTATCATCTAGTCAAGTTCAGATGTTAGGTCATTGCAAAATGGCAAAGTATCAATTATGACAGCAGGTTAGGGGACAGGTTTCTTACTTCTGGGCGGAGGAAGAGGGTTGTCCTTAGTATGTGCTAAACAGGCTGCAAAAAGAAAGACAAAGACCCTAAAAAAGTTAAAGAGTGCACAACAGAATCAAGGCATTCATTGTTTTCAATGATCATGTCAGATTACAAGAATTGTCTTGTCTCTCGAATACGCAGGAGAGCTGCGTATCATATATTAAGAAGAATTGTCTGTCGAGCATAACAACACGCAAACAATGTAGTAGTAATTGAACTATTCTACTTGTGAACATCAGTTTAGCTTTTCCAGACATGTAGTGGTCCTTACCAATGGCTGCTGAAGCTGTGGACGGGAAGTCCGTGAGGACACCATCAACAGAGAAGTCAGAATTATCAATTAACTGCAAATACTCGGCACTAGGATCATAGCTGTAGTTTTAACTTGAGATGACATCATTGGCAAACTTAAATGCATAGACCTCCAAGCCTAGGGCATGAGCATCTTTCACCAAAGTAGTAGCTGGCTGCAAGTACTGATCCTTGTTCACAGGCCAAATGTAATTCTTGGGGACGAGAATTCCTGAGGCAAAAGTCTTGACTGATTTCAATGTTACGGAGGTGGAGAGTATGGAGAACTGAACTGTCCGTATGTATTGATAGAGGCCCAAAGGGCAACATATATAGTACAAGAGGAGACCCCCAAACCCTAGATACTAGGATATTACCATTATACCCTTAATACCCCCTCTCAAATGCAACGTGAATGCAATGACGTTGCATTTGGAGAGTTGATACTAAGCACTAGACTCAACATAAACATGAAAATGATACATCCAAAGTCCGAAATGAAAGATGTCGTCGAAGCGTAAAACTCTTGAACATGTCGATGTAGATGATCTCCTCCACAAGAGGGTATTGCCTTCACAACCGTACTTCAGCAAATAGCCCGAGTCTTCACAAACCAGTACGTCGACTCTTCAACATGAACCTTGCTTTGGAGACTTTGAACTGAGCAACCGACGAGATTAGTGATGTGCCAAATCGAGCCAAATGAGAATAGAGATAAACCACATCTGCAAGACGGCATGCTGTGGTACTATCGTGTTGATGACTAAGAAGGCCACTTGGTGATGAAATATAGCAAGAAGGCTACGAAAAGGCCAAATGGCAAAGATGCATCAACCACGACGACGAAGATGGGTTGCCACACATCATGGCAAATCCGAAAAAGAAAATGATGGCTGAATTTGGCAACTAGGATGTAGGCACGCACGGCATTGACGAACTGAAGATATGCAATTGGACTTGGATTGATGTTGATGCAAATGACACCAATGCTAGCAGCTGATTTGGATGGAAACTGATGGAAATATGGCACAATATAGTAGATACTAGCTGCAGGACAGATGCTATATAGCAGGAGCAAAAGGCACTTTGCCTCAAAACAGCAGAAATATATGACAATATACTATGGATAGGCAGCAGCAAGCAGCAAGCAGCAAGCACAAGCAAAAGATGGATGGATTGACAGTGATGCAATGAAATTTAGGAAATTGGCCTTAACACTATAAGCACTTAAGCAGCAGCAATCAACAGGCAAAAGGAGACGGTGGAGCCTTGCACTAAGAGCAGCAAAGGACTGATGTATATGTCAATTGAACCAGCAAGCCACGAGAGGCAGCCCAACCAGCAGGAAACAAGACCAACCAGCAGCAGGCAGTAGCAGAACAGAGCAGTTCATATATGAGCAGAGCAGAACAGAGCAGCACAGCTGCACCCGCACCCCCTGTCTACACTGCAGAGGCCCCAACGGGAGGCTAGGAAGAAGACCTAGGCGGGCAGCAGCAGTACGTCCACAACGGGCGGACGGACGACGACGGGCGGCGCGACGGAGCGGACGGCGGCGCTGGACGGCCTCCGCAACGGGCGGAGATGAGGACGGGCCGCCGCGCGCCGATGGATCCGCGACAGGCGGAGACGAGGATGAACGGGCGGAGGAGAGCCGGCGGACGAACAGACGGCTCCGCGACGGCTAGGCGCGGACGGAGCGGACAGCGGCAGCGCGACGGGCGCGACGGACGGACTCCGCACGATGGGCGCGGATGAGGACGAGCTGCAACGGGTGACGGGCCGCTCCCGCGGGGAGGCCGCGACGGGCGGCGGTGGAGGGGCCGCGACGGCGGCGCAGGAGGGAAGGGGACGGCAAATCCGCGACGGGCGGAGGCCGGATGAAGATGGCGGCCACCTCCAGCCACCGGATCCGCGACGGGAGAACGGCCGCAACTGGCGGCGCGAGGAGGACGCAGGGGCGACGGGCAGAGGACGGCGGCGACGGATCCATGAGGGGGAGGGGCTGCTGCTCCCCTCCCGCGAGCGGATCGATGACGATTCGACGACTGCGGGCGGCGAATGGAGTGGTGGCTGCTGCTGCTGCTGCGACGACTCTACTAAAAAAACGAAAATGAGTTTGGGGATTGAAGGAGATGCTGCCCCCAGGAGCAAGATCGATGCTCCCAGGGGCAGCGCAGCGGTGAATCAAGGGTGGCGGACCGGATCTAAGAAACCTGGAGCTCTGATTCCATGTTACGGAGGTGGAGAGTATGGAGAACTGAACTGTCCGTATGTATTGATAGAGGCCCAAAGGGCAACATATATAGTACAAGAGGAGACCCCCAAACCCTAGATACTAGGATATTACCATTATACCCTTAACATTCAAGTCCTTTAGAATGGCTCCATAGGTTTGTTTTGTGGAAGGTTCGATGAGTTTCTCATCATGAAACCGTAGAACGAGCTTCACATTGCTCTTTCCCAGCTTCCTACCAAGGCTTTTCAAGAATCCAACTTCAGGTGAGGAGACATAATTGACCCCAAATTCTTTCACTTAAGATGATATATATTCTTTGATATTTAATTTGTGATCTAGGAAGAACTGGCCATACTACAAATGGGAAGGTAAGAACAGCTATTAGCAGGATCGTAGTTCAACGAGCGTGAACCCGCTAGTCTAAATACAGGGGAAGAACTATAGCTAGCAGCGAAAACATGCTTACCTGTACATTAATCCAAAGTTGAGCAGGGTGGAGTCCTACATCATCAACAAGGCTCATTCGCATGGTACCATCAAATACGCTCGGGCGAGACAGAACATTCTGGATCACTATGGGACGATCAGAGTGTGACATGCTAAGTCAATACTGATTGGAGTTAGAACAAGAGAAATTAAATATGGTAAGAATCCCAATCGTATAGGTACTCCATAACGGAAGGACATGCAAACAGTGACTTTCATGACTTTTGTGAATAAACAGAATAAACAAGACCATGACAAACTTTTTGGAAAGTTGCTCAAGTTATTTTTACTCACATGTGACGTTGTCCATTAACTGATTTGAAGTGAAATCGACTGAAAACCATCCATGCAGGTCTTCTCCATTCACTTTGTATGTCTTGGCATTATTAGGGAAGACCTCAGCTATTAGCATTGAGTTGTCAAGTGCCAAGCCAGTCGTGCAGAATCCAACGTTGTCGCTAGAAAGTTGCAGATCGCAGAAAAGAACAGCTTCAGGGAGACTATTTACCAGGGCAAACTGGTACGCAGATTGGCTTGAATCAGGGAACAGCCCAGAGTACCCACCACGAGCTATGACTAATGGAGGAGTACCTATAGAGTAAGAGGGTCAGCAATATCATGCTGTGCCATGCAATGACTGCATAGAATTGTTCAATCAAATAATTTTGTTTTAGAAATACAAGGCGTTAGCATATTTACCACTTAGAGTCCGCCATTTCTGCACTGGGTCCTTCAAAGCAGCATTAGCTCCGTGAAGCAATAGCAGGATAAGAAAAATATGAGAATATCTTACTCCCATTTGGTTCGGAAGGGCACCCTGCATTAGGAAATAACTCTGTGAGATGTACATATGGAAGAGTTGCGCATGAGAAGAGAAAAGCATAATGCACAGACATTTTTGCGATGACATCTAACAGATGAAAACTGAAACAATTTGCCATAATTGTAAACCAACATCTACTTGATGCAAATAAAAAAAATTAATAAAACAAGGGCAGCAGCATTCAGAATCAATGGAAAAACACAAAAGCTCAAATGATCGCACTGCAGGAACATAACCTCACACCGCATTTGAGGAATCCAAACAGCTGGGTGTGAGCCTTTCGCTTTTCACATTTTCCTTGTAATAAACAATTCAAAATTGAAGAAACAAGTAAATGAGAAACATAATCTCAGAATGTATGAAGAACTAAATAAACATGGTAAGGAAAGAAAAACTTTTATGTACAGCAATGCATATCAGAGGCGTCGTTGTGACTAGTACAGGGCACGCGCCCATGACGCCCAAACTGCTAGAGCAGTTGTATCTTTTAGTTTGAATTTGTAATCTCGAGTCAGTTATGTAAATTGGCCATAAAGGCCTGAACCTGAGACTAATGCAGTTATGTTTGGAGATCATTTGGATCTCAGGGCGTCTAGTCCTCTTGCTCAACCGTTCCCTCCTCACGCACACGCTCCTCTGCTCGACGCCGGCCGTCAGGACGGCGTCGCGCCCTCGCCGCCGTCGGGAGTCAAGCCCGCGGCCTCCGACATCCCACTCCTACTCCCTGCGCAACAGCAGTCCTGACAAAAACCAACTACGATCATGAGACTTTAACTTCTTGACAAAAGCTATCCACCAAACCCGTAAAAAAGGGCTTAAACTCTCAATGCTAGATTGTGGAGAGGAGGCAAAAGTGGAGGTTCTGTCAAGACCAACCAAAGTAGTGCTAAAATTATCCCTCTTAAAAGGCCACCCACCAGTTGGGAGCGTTAGCTTAAAAAACTAACTAGCAGAAATCGTAACTTATTTAGTAGTATTTTTGGCAGAACGTCGAAGTGATAATTATCTTGACAAGGGTGAGAAAGAATAACAGCTCTGTAATAAATACTTATGGGTGGTTTCTTTCTAAGGTGATTATGATGTCGGTCACAAAGAAGAGATAATTATCTTGACATGGGTGAGAAAGAATAACAGCTCTGTAATAAATACTTATGGGTGGTTTCATTCTAAGGTGATTATGATGTCGGTCACAAAGTTGCACAGTTTCTATTGTATTAACTCTCACCTGCTCTGAAACTCACATAGAATTACATGTTTCAGGAGCAACTCATGACTAATTGAATGTGCTCGTAAAACTGGCATAGAGAATTATTTTTCTCCTAGTAAATTCCTCAGACAAGTAAGAACGGAAACGCCGGAAACAAGCTTACCTCAATATATGGTTTGAATGATTCTTTAGAACCCTCAATAATTTATATCCTCCACATCAGCCGCCAGACTTGTCAAGATGGCTGCCACAGCCATGCTCCTCCTGAACAGGATCAACTGTCGGCCTGCTGTTACTGGCCTTGGTCATGACATCCCCATGGTGATGGCCTGGATCACGGCTCAATAGCCATCATCCTTGTTACTCTCTCCCAGTTTTCTAAAAACGGGAAATATCTGCAAGAAATAGGTGACCATACCTGTCCGCATGACCAGGACAAGAAGACTTATAAGTATATAACTACTACTCCTAGTAGATGGGCATTTGCTAGTTTTTAGAATATTGCACCCATCCTGTCACCAATGTCTCTATTGCTTTCAGCCAAATTTCCTCCAGCAGTGAGCTGCATGGTTGCAGCTCATCAACTATCACACTTTAGGGCTGCCTCCCATGGATCTGTAGCACTGCTAGCAACAATACATGGAGAAATCAATATATCCCAGATGTACAGCATTTGAAACATGTTGGACATTGTTCTCACGTTTGTATGGTATCAGGCCATCAATTTCTCCTTATTTTATTTCTTAATTACTTGTATACCAATTAAATAAAAAAAATCAGTGGAAGTGTTTTTCCCTAGAACATTGCATTAAGAAGAAGAAAGTATTGAAGTTCAACACATCCTAACAGATTACATTCGCACCACAGAAACACAATAATGACCTACAGAAACAACACTAGGCTAAGGGCCAGTCGCAGCTAGCTGCTATAAACCTTTCACCCCAGCCAAGCCCCAGAGGCGAGCTTCTTTGCCGGCGATGCTGAAAACCTTTTGAAGGCTAGGCACATCACAACTGAAAACACAGTCACAGTCACTTCTTTGATTCCAGATCAGCCAAGCTCCTAGAACAATCAGTGAGTTTAGCCCAGGATTCAACGGAATGTCAACCATGCCACTAATCTTCAAACACCAAACACACACTGTCATCAGGTTGTGGCGACAAGTCCGATAGGCAAAACCACCTAAACAAGAGGAAAAACCTGTCTTGATAAGACACGTGATGTCATAACATGCTGAATATTTGTGTCACTTGATCACAGATTGGCAGCATTCAGGATGCGGCAACCCCCTTCGAGCTGTCCAACCAAGAAAAAGAAAAAAAAATGGCATTTCCTAGGAGCCCATGAGTGGAAAAACTGTTAAACGAGCAGGATGAAAAAAAAAAGCAATGGAACTTTCCCTGAAACTAATAGTGACTTTTAGAACATTTCATTAAACCACCAAAGCATATCAGGAGAAGTCTATAGATGCCTAAGATAATTAAACAAGCCGAACTTGAGAAGAAGCATGCGAAGAGATTTTATTCCCCTTGTACTGACATGATATTAGAAATAAGATTATCTAATGGACCCCGTATCACAATTGGGACAAAAATCTCAATTTCGGTACATATGATATGATTTAGACACGTTGAAATCACCACATTGCATTTCCAGCACTTGATATTGATCCCCTTAGATCCCATTGAGTGTGATCACAATCTGGCGAGAAGTAGCATAATCTCGATGTTCACAGAGCCATATACCCTAAAAATTTGGAATGCTCAGTGTTAGGTCCCAAATATAGAGCCCAGGTGGCTAGGTTCATCAATAGAGAGAGATATGAGGGCACAAACACCAACTCCACCACATGCATACACATGTGAGCGCCTCCTACACATGCTAGGACAGTGATAAGGGGAACCCTAGGCTCCTGGTGCATGTGCGCGCGCAATCCCACTGACATGTACGCTTGTGTTTACCTATCTAATTGGTGCCAGTGAGTTACCTTGTAGATAAACACCAGTGAGTTTTAGTTGCTTTAATATTGACAACATGCTGCAGAGCCTTAAAATCAAGTTCAAATTCAGGTCAAATGTAGATAGATGGTAACTGAAGGACTGTGCTTAGAACTTCCCTACATTCTTTATCCGACATTATCATTGTTCTAGATAGGCATGTCGAGAACGAAACCTTAAACAGTGATATTAGAGGCAATTAATTGGACTACTCTACAAGTACATGCAAAATTAGATATTTTCATGCACCTGCCAAGTTCCCATGTTGAGATGCCCATTGGTGATTGGAATCCTGATGAATATGCCAAATGTTAAAAACATGTTTGGAGGCATAAAAAGTTATTTGGGGGAATGAAGGGGGTACATACGTTAGGGAACAACCAAACATTGATGACTTAATATGTGCTGGCATGTCATCAGGTCCTGCAAACAGAACCTGATAATTAGTGAGTGATCTAACCATGTATATTATGATCTCTGCATATACCTTACCAACAGCCACAGAAACAATGACACAAGTAATACACATCAGATGCATGGAATTTTAGGAAACAGCAGCCCCAAATAAGGTAACAGTTAAGTTTACTCAATGCTAACAGGATGGAACAAGCAAGAGTTTTTTAATGAGAAAAAAAGTACTAGTATTAAACTTATTTTTTGTTCTTCTATCCTCAAAATACTAATATGCACAATTCTATAACTGACAAAATATATAGTCATAAGAAATGCTTAAAGGTCCAGCCTTATCAGGCTTCAAAAAACTAACCTTCCATGGTGTGCCTCCATGGAGCAGATGGACCCTGATCAATGATCATAATAAAAACATGAACTGAGAAACCATTTTAGTTTGCTGTCCATGAAGAGAATTAAACAAGAAATATCATGACATTCACCTCTGGAACAATGCGACTAAGAAATGTTTCAGTGTCTGCCTGGACATCAGAGTCATAATTTTCATTGATAGTAAGAGAAGCGCTCGTGTGCTGCACTGTAGAATATAAGAATTTTACAGGTATTAAAAATTTTGAGAACTGAAATATACTCATCAGAGACTCCATAGAGAATAGCCAGCTAAAAATTCAAAGCAAATACAATATAGAGTTCCAAGGGTACATCTGTTATCTAAGTTTTATTTTCTTCTCTCTTACATTATAAACACCATGAAAATATGTGCTGAATATATTTCCATTACACACGATACTTCTTTAGCTTCATGTTTTCCTTCATAAAATTGAATGGGTGACAAGTCAGGTCGCATACTAACCGGTTTTTTTTTCTATGCATTGTATAAGTACTCAGATGGTGGATATAAGAATAAGCAATACCATCACTGCACCAACAAATCAAAATCATGTAGCTAAAGAATTTGCTACTGTATTACTCTAATATCATGCAGATGTTAAAGCAGACAGTTGGAAGCCACTCAGAACCTTCATCATCTTCATCGTGAAACTATAGAAAACAAAGCAACCACTTCTTGGAATTTCAAATTATGGTTGTTCTCATATGGTCCATGTGAATTCTGTCCCAAGCATATCCGCTCACAAATTATGGATTCATCATTCATATCATAAAACCAAAACTTTTCCATACTACGTTGACCAACCGGTTTGGCTGCAGGTTCAAGTCTGCTCAACATCAGTTCAGTTTGGTTTTGCGTATTCAAGAAAAAAAAAAGAACTGGGAACTGCAGACCAACTCCAGACATCAGTCACTCTGTTCGGCAGCTCCAGCAGCCTCCAGCCCAACAGTATCGACCTATACATCTTATGGACATGGAAAACCTCAGTGTTAATGATTACTAAGTTACTAACTGACCAAGTATTTTCCCTCACTGATAAAGTAAAATTGCCATATACAAGATCAATAATGCACAATAAAAAAATGGATTGCATACGGTATGAATAAATACATACAGAATAGGTGCGCCATGCCACACTTGAACTCGGCCAGGTCATCTCTTATCTCGTTTACAATCTGCGACAGACGAAAACAACTTCAAGAGTAAGAACAGCACCGTCACCGCACAGAACAGGCAACTCAAGCCGTGCACGAGAGAGAGAGGGTGGGGGTGGGGGGGGGGGGGGGGGACGCTTGGGCGCCTGCGCGGGGAGGCACCTTGGGGGTGATGAGGTGGCAGCCGCGGCGCTGCGGCGGGAGGACGACGGTCCTCTGGGCCCATTTGGCGGCCTGGGGGCCAGCCGCCGACGGCGCTGAGGAGGAGGCGACCTCGCACCGGACGGCGCCGCGCGCGCCGCGGCGGGACCGCCCGGAGGCGGAGGAGAAGATGACCGGGGCCGCGCCGCGGCGGGGTCGCACGGAGGCGGGGGAGAGAACGGCCGCAGCCGGCGCAAGTGCTGCCGGATGCATGGTCTGGTTGCGCGGCGGCGGTGAGGAGCGGAGCGGGGAGCACAGCGACGCTGCCAAGAATCGAATTTGTGGTGGCTCACCGTGCACCGCCATGGTAGTTTGTGGTTCGCACTTTTTTGTGTGGGCGTGAACAACGACTAGCCCGTGTATAATATGATTTTTTTATCGTTTAAATTTGATTTTGTTATAAAATTCATAAAGTTTAAAAAATTAAAAAGAAAAACGATTTGTGTTGGCTGTAAGAAATATTTCTTTCGTTCGTATGGAATCATACACGGGCTAGTCGTTGTTCCTCTAGGCTTTAGCAATCGTATAGTATTTTAACACTATAAGTCTGAACGAGGATAGATGTACAAAGTTGGTCTCAGAATTAAGATTCTTTATTATTTGTGATGATATATTAGTAAGATGACATGCTTTGTATCCACTTGTAAACAGGAAAAGTTAATGTTTTATGATTTTCTTACTAACAGTTAGTCAAACTCCACATCTAGTGTATAAAAGTTGCATCAAAAGACTCAAGTGATGATAAAGATTTTTTTTGTTATAATTGATAAATGTTATAAGGAAAATTAAGGATTAAAATTTGATCTGAATACTTTTCTTCAATCAAAATACGTAATGAATGTGGTTTGTTTTCAGATAGCCTTTTTTAAAGTTGCAGGTACCAATTGTGTTCGGCTTTCGATCAACCGGCAAATACAAAATGCTAAAATGAGAAATTGTTGACACATCGACCAAAGTCTGAACCGAAGTTCCGACACGAGCTTAAGTTAAAAAAAAAAAACTTGACCTGCGGGTAAGACTGTTCTTACGGTATTGTTTGAGAGGTAGAATGATCTTTTCATAGCAGGCCAAGAAAACCCTCAAACTCCTGCCCCACCCGTACACGGGGGCTGTTGCTCTATGAGTTAGGCCGGGCTCCACAGTGCTTTGAATATGAGGCAGGCGAGAGCTTTTTTTACCCGCAGATGAAAATTCGTCCCGACCAAAGATCGAACCCACAAGTTGCGGGGTACCGCCGTGACCAACTGGTCCGACGTCCTTCGCCTCACGAGCTTTTTTATCTCCGAGCAAAGAATCACTGAGAAAGAGAAACCCCGTGACCGGCAAGCTGCCCGACGCCGGCGCTCCTCCCCCTCCTCTCGCCGACAAATGCGGTCGCTCCTCCTCTCGCCGGCGCCGCCTAGGCCGCCCCTCCCGACGCTGAGGTGGCGGCCGGTGTCCTCTCCGGCGCCGAAGCCCCACTTCTCCTCTCCCAGCCGCGGGGCCGCCATAGTTGGTACTGGTACCTCATCTTATGCTGCTGGGCGAAGCTCTTTGCCGCGCCACCTCGCTTCGGCGGCGGCGCCCGGCACTTCTGAACCCACCCCTCCCCCTGCGGAGGATGAGGCCGAGCGCGCTATGCTTGCTAAGGTGCCAATCACTCGCGTTCTTGGTTGATTTGTTGAGCTCCAGTAGCCGCACTACTAGGAGTCTAGGATTTGTGATGTGGATGTCTGGTTCAAGGAAAGTTAGTACTTGGTCTAGTGCCCTGGTGAGATTGGTTCTGCAACCTTTCGCTCCTTGTTTCTGATTCCTGTAATAATCGGTCTATTAGGTGATGATGTTTGAGAGTAGTGCGCCTCATGAACGCAGGCACAAGGAAAATATAGAAGGCAATAACGCGGTAGTTTTTTTGTTCAGTTTCTCCTTTGAAGGACGCCAGCAGCAACCAAATGCCAAAATGCGTTCTGCAGGCTGGTGTTAAGGAATGAAGTAGTACTCATGCCTGGCACGTCAAAGTGTGCCAAAAGGACAGATTTTCTCGCCTAGTTAACTTCCTGTTGGAAACACTTCAGCGCAGCGTTTGATCAGGATTATAGAACCATACATCCTACTAAACTTTGTAGATACGTTGCCTTGTGCATCAGAAGTTTTCATACTGAGGTATCCTTTAGTTGTGCCATACCAGATAACGTATTTAATTTCACCAAAATCTCATGTAAAATGTGATATTTTTTCTATATGATTCTAGAAGTTGTCACTGTAATCTATTCCAAAATCCAAATCCATGTGGTAGCTATCGGAAATTATCTTCGGTTATCGTACTGTCATGCAGCTTGGTTAAATCATCAAAGTTTAATAGTGTGTTCTAAACAAACTTAAACATGGTGACTTATCTAGATTCTCCGGCTATTTTTTCTTCATCATATGGTTACATGATATACCAACACTCATGCTCAAGGACATGTTAATTACCCTGTATAATATGAGTCTCAAGTATTAGCCAATCAGTATTTACCTTTTCTTTCTGCAGGTTAGCAAAAAACTAGAGAAAACGGCACAGTATTTTAAGAATCTGGGTAACCTGGGATTTTGGTCCCAACTGGTGTGCACAATTGTTTCAGCTGGAATTCTCACATTCTCTGCAGTTGCTACAGGGGATGCAACAGCTCCCTTTACATTCTGTGCAACTTCGCTTGGTATCGTCGCAGCCTTCATCTCAGTATTCCGGTCATTTGGTTATATCCGTCTTTCTGAAAGGCTTAGAAGAACAGTAAACGAACCTGCTAAGGTACTCCCTTTGTCAAAAATAATTGTACAGATGCAATATCATTTTTTTCAATGTTATAAACAAGGTACTGCTCCTACACACCACTTACATTAGCCTTTGATAGTGGCACACCATCTTGTACCTGTCTACAGCCACCTCATCACCGCATCTGGATCATACAACCATGCACATACGTTATTTGTAGCTATTGGACTTGCTGTCACTAAATCTGCTGGAAGTTCATTGACTGGAACAGAATTCTCTCACACAAATTATTTGTAGCTATCAGACTTGTTTTCACTAAAGCTGCTGGAAGTTAAATTGGCTGGAAAGAATTCTTATTGAAGCTAAATAAGAATTGGAAACAAACTACCAAAACCAATTCTATTAGGAGCTAAACTGGGCCCAACAATATTTGGTGTGTGCTTTTTTTGCTTTTGCGTGGCATCTTGCTAAACTGTTTGACATAACTGGCTTTCTCCTTTTTCCAGGCTCCTCCTCGTGCTGACGTGGTTAAGAATCTGAGAAATAGTATCGTGTTTAATGTTGTTGTAATGGGTGCTGCAGTTCTTGGCCTGCAGGCAACTGTAGGCGCTTTGTTAGCCAAAACCCTCACTGCCTCATCAATGCCCTACTACCATGGAATACCCCCTGGCCAGAGTCCTGTTCTTGCTTTAGATATTTTTCTTGTTCAGGTACGCCACTATTTAGTTTCTATTTGATTGTTTGCTTTGCTTCAGGGGTAATAGGTTGTGTGGGTGTTTCATGCTTTAAAATTCCAAAGTTATCTGTTATATTTATACTGAGAAAGTATCCATGTATTTCAAAACGGCATGCACTATCTTCAGGAACATTGGAACATGCAAGGTCCAGCTGTCCAGGGAACTGAAAATCATTAGTCAAATCAAAGTCAATAGTATGATCATTTCCAATAGTCACTGGTTGTCCTCGTCGTAAAGGAAGTTCTAGTATAAACCCAAACGTCACCTGGTAGAAAATAACCAATACATGTTCTAAATTCGATTTTTGTTGGTCATGTCGATCGTAGCATGGTTATTTGATTTGATGCTGTTGAAACCCTGATTTTTAATTAGCGATAATCTTGAACGATAATCATGTGCAGGCTTCAGCCAACACAATTCTCTCGCATTTCCTTGGGCTATCGAGCTCACTGGAGCTGCTGCGATATGTAACAGAAGCTGCACCAGTACCAAAACCAGCATGAGCTGTGCGTTCAGTTCTCAAGACCTGAAGAGCTCATATGTTCCATTTTTTTGTTGTTTGTACATGGAGTTCCAGTGCATCTTTTTTGTATTCATCGATCTCCTTTCCTTCTGAATTGTGAGCTCAAATCGATATAGTTGCATTAGCTTCTCATATTTGTTTTGTAGATTCCAAACATATGAGAATGACCGTTCTCACAACTGAGAATAATGTCAGCCTGTTGTCATGTACAAACCCGTCGAAAGCTCCGGCGTACATTATTTTGGACCTAGGGGAGTACATTGCTTACGCTCGGCATCTTAATGTATCTTGGGAAAAAAATGCAGAAATGCAAGTATGTAACAAGATGTGCAAGACAATGTAAAAAAGAAATTTGCATTTCTTCTTTGCAACTGTAAATAACTATTTGTTACATTCAACTCTGGGTAATGTTGAAGAAACACAGGTAATATAGCAAGTAACTCTCACTGCTCTACCACTGGCATATCAACCTATATATTTCCTAAGACATGTACAAGATAAACAAAATCAAACCTTCAACCAAGCAAAAACTGATCGCCCTGTCCAAACCAGTCTTCAAGAGATAGACTCTCCTGTCAGCGCCTCAGCCTCTTCAAGTCTTCATGTACAGTATAATATTATCGCCCTGACTCAGTGGTAACACTGCAGCTGTATCTAGTCCAATGAAAGAAACCGTAAAACTCTTGCTGTTCTCATGATCCGAAGTGGCTTGATTCCTGCATCAAGACTGTCAGACTGCATCTTGAGATTCCCCGAGTCCAATTCCATCAGCTGTATATCATCTGACGCATCAACATCTCCATCAACTTCAATATCGGCACCAAGGTCAATGTAGTCAGCAAAGTCATCACCAGGGACTTGCTCCGGTTTCTGTCTCTCTTCTTCCTCTGAAGAAACTACCCTTGCCCCATTTCCATGGCCAATGCTTGTGTCAAAATACCTGCCCCAATTGTTGTTTTGGAGGGTGTCTACTCTGCTTCTCTTGGATTTGTTTTTCTTCTTGGGATGATGAAGTTTGCATCTTGATTCTTGTGGGCACTCTCCTGTCGCCTCAAAGACAGGGCATACATAGCTGTGCTTTTTACGACACTGCTTGTAACAGAGATTGTTTCAAGTCCATGAAAAGATTAGTGATCTTGATTCAGAACATGAAAAAGTTCATCTAAGGCACCCCAAGTTTAAAAGATGAGCAAGCTCTGTTTTCCAGCATATGTCCACAAAAAAAAGGGCTTGCTCTACTTCCATATTTCTAATCTATTTAGCTATATGAAGAAACAGTAAACTAAATTAGATTATTCAAACTGAAGAAATTAAAAAGATTTGGATATTTTGAGACATTTTTTTATTTTCTTAACCATTATGCTGTCGGAATAATATAAAAGAACATTAATTTAAATGCATTAATTATGTCACGGAATATTCTCTGCACTAAGTGGAAGCAATGGCTTTTATTTTATCCATCCAGAAAACGATGCACCTAGATACTCTCCAATTCACGGTAAAGGTCTGTAAATAAAAATTCAAAAGAAGATCAGTAGATTTCTAGTGACATCATAAATACCTCATCGCCATCAGCACAATATCCCTTCAAAAAATCTTCACAAACAGGAGCATTTGAGTTCACTTTCACATGCCTATAGGGACAGGCTGTGTTGGTACAAAGCCCTGCCAGCAATACCAAACACACATGTAAGCACACAATGTTTGCAAAAACATAATGATTAATGAACTTCGGTGCAATGACACTAAAGTGAATCACCTCGCAGAAAGTAAGAACAATCTGGCATTCTTTCTGGAAGGACCTGCAGGACAGATACTCATGATGGAAAAAAGAAAATTAAAAGCATGATTAACAGTAGAATCAAGAAGAAATATTTTACCTTGTGAGTTAGTTTGCAACTAGTATTAGAACACAAGCCTTTAAGAAATTTAGTACAAATAGCCACCTTAGCTCGGTCATGAATATAGGGACACTTGCCACCAGATTTTTTACACTCGCCGAAGCGAGTGAAGAATTGACAATATTGCTGCTTCTTTGCCAAGCGTGTTCTGACAGTGTGCAAACTCCATCGAACTTTCTCACTTGCTAGCATGCGGATTACTTTCTTCGGATTTCTAACCAGTTGATTACCTTTGTTAACACGCACATATCTGTTTAGAAAGACGGAGAACAAGATGTCAAATGCCCCTTTTCTTAATACAAATACAAGCAAAAGCATGGTGCAAAACATACTCATTGCAAGTTGATGACGCCCTGGAATCTGAAGATGGTCTGTTGTTATTTCTTAATTGATTTGCAGCAACAAGTGCAGAGTATTGATCTGGGGAAAAAAAAGAGAATCATGAACCATCAGTGAAAACAAAACAAATCTAGTGGGAAAATTAATGACAGATATGAGAATTCGGAGGCTATATACTGGTAGCTTTAAGAAAGGCAGTTCAAAATAATGTGTTTCAGCATAGAAAGGTATAATCATCAAAAGTAATTAATAATCAATCATGAATTTCCAACTGAGGCTCGTTGAATTTTAACGCAGGGAAGCATAAGTTATATGAAAAGAAGGAACAGATGCATTCAACAGAAGTATACAGTTATGTATCATGCATACAATTCAACCATACCAAGATGGTGGCTACAGAAGAGCAAACCATATCTGATAATTGATAATAAGTTAATGCATTACCAGTCCTTCCCTTGTTACGGAGAGACTGCCTCTTTCTCTTCTCTCTTTTCTTTCTTTCAACTTCAGCAACTGCCAGTGTAGCTTCCTGCGATCCAGATTAAAAAGTTGCTCATGTTTGATCAAGCAAAACTAGCGCAAAGTAGCAGCCCTATAACAAACTAAAGAAAATATTGTTTTTGTTGAAAAGCAAGATTATGCAAGGGTACCATTTCTATATAAGATTTTCAAATGAAACCCAGGAAACAAGCTAGCCATGTAGCTGTTCTTATGACTCCTGACAGTCTAATAATGTCAACTCTACAAACCAAGGAATCATTGAGGATAATCATTTACATTTGAGATCGGTTAAAAGATTTCAGTTAGAAGCTTCAAGAGCAAAAAGGAAAGTCCATTTATATTTAGTAAATCTATTCTCACATGTTTACAATGGGATCTGCATCTGAATATAATGCTATAAAGGTTTTCTCACTACATCCAATTCACATAGAAGGAAGGGTTGACTTCAGTACCTCATTAACCTTTTGAGAACGTTTCTCAAGGGACCTTGACCATTTCAAACTTGATCCGCCTAAACTTAACACTCCAGATTTCCGAAGAGAGAATCCATCAGTCGAGACAGTATAAATAGTACTTCTCTTCCTTGTTTGCAATAGTTTTCTGATAAATGGTAAAAAAGCATGACATGCCATTAACAAATTAAATGGATTGATTCTAGAGAAAAGGGGAAAGATCAGACCAGTCTGCTACTGATTACCTAACTATCCCTAATGAGCTTGTATTCAACAACGAAGAGTAACTGCTTCTGAGGTTCTGGCAGAATATTTTTCTTTTCCATGGAAGTATACGAGGGAAGACCTTCATATGACTAGTTCCCACAAAAGATTTCCTCCGCGGATGTTGTCCACTGAGTGTCCATACGTGAGAGAAACTTCCCACAACATTTGTCATCTGAAGAGCTGCTTTAGAGAAAAAGAAAATACAAAAATGATATTTCAGCTAATCTCAGATTTTAGTTATGGTTCAATCTTTCAATTTAGATGATGTCCTTTACACTGATGAAAACAGCTGATTTTTTTTTTTTTAAAAGGAAAGACAGGTGGAACCACTTGCTTGATAGATGTGAAATATATAATACGTAATTTCCAATCAAGTTCCAGCGTACTAGAGAAATTTGGCATGTTAACTAAATTGCAACAACTTGGTTAAAGGTATCAGGAGCAAGCATTTTGTATAACATGTTACCTTTGTGTGGTCTGTCCTTGGCCACAGTCATATTATTGTTGGAGGATGCAAACATTAGAGATTTACTCTCACCTGACTTTATATTCTCAGCCTGAGTAATATCTTTTGCACCTGAAACATCTGAAGTAGAGGGGCCCAAAATAATCTGATTTTTCCTTTTCTTGAAATAGAGATCAGATGTTGATGGCTGCAGCAACAAAACCTTATCCATCGAACTGTTACTTGAGTCACCAGGATGTTGTACCTGTTCAGCAGCTACTTGATTTGACTTTGGTCTTACATAAACTGCTTTACCAGCATCCAGGGGTTCAGGCTTATGCAAAATATTGAGTGGGCTATCAACACCTGAGTTTACCTGTGCCCTAGAATCTTCCTTTTCAGTTTCAGGAACCTGCTGCTTCTGCAAAGTCTGAGACAATGGCTCCAAAAGATTCGCAGCAGAACTGATGGATTTGGTGTGAAGCGGCAAAGGGGGTGTCTTGGGTCTTTCAACTGAAATATTAGTGTGTGCCACAGCGTCATTTGAATCAACTTTCCTGACGAAGTTCAAGCTTCTCCTCATAACAGGCTTACTCAACTTATTTTGAGCATCTAGGTTTGAAGAAGAATGAGGGTGATTTCCAGTGGCTGGATTTCTAATGAGGGCATTACCCTTGCGGATATAAGAGTTTTGACTTTTGCCATTCTTCTTTACGGGTAGTTTAGGGGGCAATCCTGAAGGCTGAGAAACATGCAAAGATGCATTAGAAGATGAAACATTGTCACGACGCCATGTCCTGTGCCTTGCACTCTGGTTTATGCAAGGAGGCTCTCGCAATGAACAGGGCAAAACCAACTGCTTAGTAGGAACCTTCAAAACTGTGGAGCTCGACTGCTTAGTAGGAACCTTCAAAACTGTGGAGCTCGCAATATTAACTCTGGGTGGAGATTTTACAACAGAACTGACTACTGAATCTGACACTGACTTCCTGCTATCCTCCTTTGGTGCTAATACCTTGTCTGGAGAACTGATAGAAGGTAGAGTGGATCTACATAATTGTTGTTCCTTTTTCGCTTCTGACACAATGGCTTCAATCCAGGAAGATAACGAATCAGGCTTTGCGATTGACACAGCCACAGAATCCTCAGCATTACTGTGATAGGTGTGATCTGGATCAACATATACCTGAGAAGAAGCTAACTCTCCACCTGGAGCATCAATGGCTTGTGAAGATAAGAGAATGGGTTTATCTATAGGTTTATCCACTGTGTGAATGCTGCATTGATCTAAAACATTTACAAAATTAACAGTACCTGGGAGAATGATCTCACTCTCATTCTCAACATCTTCATTTCTCTCTTTAGCTGCCAACAGGTCTGACTCAGGTGTATTTCTACCACATAGATTAAGGCTGTCATCCTGGCCAAACAAAGCATCAATACTCCCATGCTGCTTCATATCTGGCATACTATCATGATCCTGACAGGCAGAAGCCCCTTCATCCATAATCTGGTCCAAATTTAACCTATCAGTACTACCAGTAGCATCATTATTCGCATAACTGAATGTCAAGGGTAAAGTCAACCAATTCTGAACACCTGCATTGATCAAGTCATTCCCAGATTCACTCTTTCTTTTGTTGGCATCAAATCCTTGGTTTTCTTCCACTAGCTTATGATTTACCTCAGGTTGTCCCTCACCCTCTGCGCTACTGAAATACATATTATTACCAAGGGTCAAAGCTGTAGGAACAGAATGCTCACTATAACCAGATATAGATGGTGAATCATGGGAATGTAAGAAGGAGAAATTGATATCAGGAGACAGATGGGTTCTATGAAGATGTGCCAGTTCTGTTACTTGAGATGTATTCATTCCTACACCATTATTCAAACTAACAGCATCAGAGGAATCCTTCATACGATCATCATCCAATGATGGCAGAATTCTGCTCCCTATATCTCTAGATGGCCGCAGATCAGAGAACTCTGTATTCACAACTTCCCTGCGGAAATCTGACTTACTTAAAGCAGATTTTGCATCATGGAGCATGCTTCTATCTTCAGTTCTACCCTCTACAACAAATTCTGGAGCAAACACAGAGTTATCTGAAGTTCCTACATATGTTCCGGTTGAATCCATAGAGCTCTTGCCTGCTTCACTCTGTACTTCTGCTGTACTGAGAGGTTTGGGGCACTGTATTTTTTCAGATGAGCTTGAATAAATGGGCATTTGTATCTCCTTCTGAACATTCTCAATAACACTAACTTCCAGTGTATTCAAAGCTTTCACTTGTTGTGTAAAAGAAGCAGTAGCTTCACTTGGTTCAATGGGCATTCCACACTCTTTCATCTTATTCTTATTAACACTAATATCCAGAGTACCAAGGGCTCCCCAGGAGCTAACAGATAGCACATCCTTTTCTCTTGGGTTGTTCAGCATATTATCTTCTTCCATACGGGCACCCTGAGTAACAGCGGCTTCTGGTATATTGGGAGCTCCCTCAGAATCCCCTAAAGAAGCAACACATACTTCACTTGCACCCATCAGAATCATACCCTCTTTTTCATTGTCCACTGTCATGCGAACTTCATCTGTCATAGATCTTCTAATGGAATCATTAACAAGGAAATTCCCTTCTTCCCTCCTGCCATTCCCACTTCCACTAACTACTTCTGTATCATCTTTACCTCTATGAGGATTGTTTCCACTCAGGTCCTCTGGAACTTTGTTCTCAATGTTCTCCACTTCGCACTCGTGTGGTTTCACAGCATCAAGCATCCTTGGGGGGTTACATGTAACATTGAGTGCGCCTGAAACTGCCAGAATTTGACCACCCTCTTCCTTCTGAGAATCACTATTGTCACAAGGAAAACCAGCATTTAGACCACTTGGATCAATGAAACCCCCGTCGTCTTCTCTCCTAGGATGCTCACCAGTTGTGCCGAATGTTTTAGTAGATTCAATGGCTGATGAAGCATTACCATCAACTGAATTCATGAAGCTCTTACCATCTTCTTTTCCAGGATGTTCTCTCCTGCTAACACTCGCTGTATCAACAATATCCATAGCTGCAATGGTCGGAGCAGCATTGCTCTTGCTCAGATTCACCAAATCATTATTTTGTTCCTTTTGGACTTCCACAGTGTTACCAACTCCAGCTGTGTCACTAGTGCTGACCAAATTGTGTGCAGAAATAGCATCCTTCTCAAATGATGATGATGTGATCTCACCTTCTTCCTTCTCAGAAGTGTTTGCATTCGCATCAGTGCCATCCTTCTTTTCTGCCATGACAGGAATGGGACTACTAGTTTGTTTATCTTTGGGGCCAATCTTTCTAACAATCTTCTTGATGACTATCTTTTTCACTTTCTTCCCACCAGCAGTCGATCTCACACCACCACTAGTGAATACCGGCATATTTTTCTCAACCTTATCAGGCTTCTTGGTAACCTTATTATCAGACTTCTTGGTAACCTTACTAGCAGCTCTTTCTTTTTCCTTGGCCTCTGATGAAGGCTTTACAAGAACTGAAGCCCGCGCCTTCTCATTTGACTTCACTGCATTCTTCTTCATTCCTGCACTATCACCACTATCCTTATAATCAGCACCCTTTGCCTTGCAATCCAGTGAAACCACGCTGGACAATTCCTTTGTAGCGGACCCGGAGTTCTTGGTCTTGCTCGGTGAAATATGCACTTTCCTTGGAGAAAGCGGCGCATACACTGAGGGATTCTCCTCAATGCGCTGCCACACAGACACTCTCGCAGGGGCGACCTGTGGGGCGCGCCTCGGATACCCGGCACCCAAGGAGTTAGGCGAGCCAGGTAGCATAGCCGACGTGGCCATCGGCATCATTCTGTTACCGTTGTTACTGTCACTGTTCGTTACAAAGCCCTCGTGGCCGCTGTAACCAGAATAGCTAATTGCCCTATCTACAAAACTGTCTTCTGGAGGTGGCGAGTAGCTTGGGTGCAGCTGCTGCCTCTGGCGGCGTGGAGGCGGGCCAGAGCTGGACGTGCTCTCCAGGTCGCCCGAGTCGTGCATGGCGCAGCGGTACCTCTTGCGCGTGCCAGGCGGCGACATCCCCCGGAGCTGGTGGGCGGGGTAGCGCCGCCCCTCCTCCTCCTCAGCCTCCTCCCACGAGAGCGGCGGCTGCTGGTGGTGGTGCTGCAGCTGCTGGTGGTAGTGCAGCGGCTGCAGATGGTGGGGGTGGGGGTGGCTGGGGACGCGGCGGATCTCGTCGCTGGCGCGAAAGTCGTCGTCGCCGCCGTGGCGCTGGTGGTAGTAGGGGTAGTGGGGAGGGGTGGGGTTGCGGTGCGGCGGCGGGGAGTAGGGTTCCGGCGGGGCGCGGAGCGGGAGGGTGGCATAGTGGGGGCCGTCGTGGCGGTGGTGCGGGGCGGGCGGCGGCGGAGGGGACAGCGGCTGGGGCGGTGGAGGCGGCGGCGGCGGCGGCGGCGGCGACTGGTGGTGGTGGGCGCGCGGGAGGGAGTGGTGGGGGTGGTGGTCGGAGGGGAGGTACGGGATCGGGTGGGAGTCGTACTCGTAGTCATACCTCGACCGCGAAGGGGCAACGCCGCCGCCGCCGCCGCCGCCGGGCAAGTGGTGGAGGTGGTGCTGGTCTAGGTAGTGGTGGTGGGCGGGGTGCCCGCGGCGGTGGTGCGGGTGGTCGAAGGGCGCGTGCGGATCCATGCCGATCGCCGCTCGACGTGCCGCCGGGGAGCGGAGCGGGGAGAGGGAAGGGTTTGCTCGATCGATTCGGGCTGGGGCGAATTGAAATCGCCGCTCGCCGTCCTAGGGTTGGAGATGGAGGAAGAGGAGGAGGCGCGAATCGCGTGCGGCGGCGGCGTGCTGCTGCTGCTGCTGCTGCTTTGCTTGCTGTAACAACCCGTGGCCGCTGGTGAGATCAACCCGACGACGTGAGCAAATCACAAAGAAAATCGAGGATAGGATCTCCGAAGCGAGGAGGAAGAACACCTTCCTGACCCGTTGTTTCTGAATACTTTTCTGTCTTTTTTCCGTATTGCTGGCCGAGTCTTGTATAGGAGCTTCTATCTTCGTTGGTTCCTGGGCTGGGCTGTGTTTAGTAATTGGACTGATAGTGTTGGACTTTTTTTGGGCCACGTCTGGGTCGTGACATTATCGCCCCCTCGTAACACAGCTTGTCCCCAAGCCGTGGCCGTAATTATGCCTGGATCCCACTGCCCCTGAACTGAAAAATGTATTTTGCTTTGTAGCTCCTTGATTTCAAGATCCAAACAGTGGAATAGCATCTTCATGATCGCTTTTGAACCTGCACTTTCTTCAGCCTGAATGGTTAGCTCACCAAATTTACTAGGATTTGGCAAGTTGTGTTCAGAAACACCAAGGTTTAGAGTCAACAGCCTGTCCCGCTTGGTGATAACCTCTGACAAAAGACTGGTAGCCTTAGCAATGATCTGATCAGCATATCTCCAGAATGAGCCAATAATCAGCACTGATTTTGTGTGAATGAGCAGAGGTCTATGAATACCTGGATCCCATTGTCTCTTGAGCATCCTATATATCTCAAATTGTTACTGCTTATCCGCAGGAGTATGTTTGCTCCATGGACTGAACAGGCTCCAAGCAATTTCAGTATTAAAATGTTGAGGACTTATGGCCTTGAGCCTCCAAGGTGTCACTTCATCATATCTTTGCATTTGTTCCCAGGTGACTAAATTCTCACTGTCATATTTCCACTCTTGGCTAGAAGAATTGGTGTCTTTTTGTCCCTGCTCAATATTGAACTCCCATACAGATTTCTCCAAAAGATTGATATGGATAACTAATCTTTTCTCAGAGAGGCTTGGACTGATTCCTGCTTGCACCATAACTTGATTTGCAAAATTGGAGAGATCGCAAAAATCCATGCATTCCAGTCTCAAGATCAATCCCATGAAAAGATAGCTCCAAATTCTAGGATCCCATCGCCTACTAGAAATGATTGTTTCCTTGTGTTTCACTTCAGTTAGATAAGCATCGACAAATAGCTGTGGCTTGCAAACTTGATCACTGAGCTGCTTGTCATAATCAATGGTAACTGTTAAGCTGTCAGCATTGGTGAAAACATTTGCAAGAACCGTCTCAGTAATAGACTCTCCCATTTCATAATCTAAGACCACTCTACCCCAGGCCAATTGCTGTAATAAATCAGCATGTGTGTCAAGTCCAGATGTATAGTCCCCATCCATGCCAAGATTGGCGTGCATCTGATCCCCAACATGGGTAAGCACCTCACTGGTATTGAGCTCGACTATGTGAGTTGTCTTCTCTTCATCCATGTAGCTTTTCCCCAAGGCTAGTTGCTTCAATAGACCTTTATGCGTGTTGATGCCAAGCTGCTTCTCTGCATCCCATGTAACCTGGGGACACATACCGTTGAACACTGTATGTGCAGCAACAATGGAGGCTATCGGGACCTTGAATTTAATTTGATTAGCATGTGTTGCTATGTAGTCTGTGCCCTTACTGCCACATGCAAGTTGCTGCAACAAGTCACTAGGCATACCCATCTTAGACGACATCTCCTCATCCCAAACAACTCCAAGAGGCAAATTACTGGATAATTTATTTGCACTACCCATGTCAGACTCTCTGAGAAGGTGTCACTATCAAGAGTGGGTAAATCCTTGATGACCAGAAAGGTGTCACAAAGGAAATCGAGGATAGGATCTCGGAAGCAAGGAGGAAGAACACCTTTCTGACCCGTTCGTGTTTCTGAATACTTTTCTGTCTTTTTTCCGTGTTGCTGGCCGAGTCTTCTATAGGAGCTTCTATCTTTGTTGGGTCCTGGGCTGGGCTGTGTTTAGTAATTGGGCCGATAGTGTTGGGCTCCTCTTGGGCCATGTCTGGGTCGTGACACTTGCCTAGCCGGCAACGGCAGCGTGGACGCCTGATCGGTCGGCTCGGCCGGCTGCGGCTGCGCGTCGCGTGGGCGGCTGCGGGAATCTCTCTCAGGCCTGGGCTCCCGCCTGGATGGGGATGGGATGGATCTGTGGCGGGGCGCCGGTGACGTGACACCCTTTCGGTGCGACTTGATCGTGCGATCTGCCAATCCCACGTCTGGGTTAGGCCAGGAGGCGTAAAGCGCGCCGGCCGGCACGAGTGGAAGGCCCGTTTTTTGTTTCCGCCTTTTTTGAAGGCTGATGAGATCGGTGGTAGACAGCGTGGAACAGAGTAGGCCAACTTCTTTTTCGTGACTCGTGTCACTCGATTTTGTATCGGTAGTGTGTGCTACTTCTACCGTTCCAGGAGTACGTCAAAAAATTGGTGGCTGCAGAGATGACAAATTTAGTGATATCTCTGATGCTCTGGTGGCGTCCTCCTGCTCCTACAAGGTATAGTGCCATAAACTTCACCGATGATGTTTGTTTTGGTCAACTTTTCACTGTTGAAAAATAGAGTAGAGTAGAATCCCCCGGGTTTAATGAGTGACATGTCAACGTAAGGAGTGTGTGTGTGGCAGTAGATTCTAAAAAAAACATAAGTTATGTGGCACGGGATGAAACGCCATGTTCACACAGCAAATTGTTATAAGCCATCGGCGGTGCAGGCTATATTTTTTCTACCTGAACACGTATTTCATTAAGAGGAAAGCAATACGACCGATACAAACATTAATAGGCAGAGGCTATTAAAGTGGTTACAAGTACCACCCAGCAAGTGGCACGCGACTCCAACACAACACAAGAATAGCAAGAACAATGGAGGGGGAAACTCACAAACCCACGAACCTAGATCCGACCAAACAACTGAACCTGATAAAAGATACACCATCACCAAGAAAGCATAAGGTCTTCAAGCTCGAAGGTGGCAAAGCATCCACCTAACCGACAGACCAAGACGGCAAAGCATCCGCCCAAAACGATCAACTACCAGTGCGACAACGGTGGCAAAGCATACACCATGAAGGAGGGCGGCAAAGCATCCGCCAGACGATGACCCATGCAATTCGAACGAGATGGACGCAATAAGGCGAAGGCAGGCGCAGGAGCAGGACCTCCCAGACGAGAGTTGACGACCGCCACCAGGACTAGGCGAAAGGGAGGTGATGCCCATCAGCAACCAGCAGTGCTTCCAAGGCAACGCCTCAAAGAAGGAAGCGACGCCACAGGCGCCGTCGTCGTCCGACCACAAGGTCAAGGCTTTCGCCCATAAGCACACTGAAAATAAGGAAAATGGAAAAAAATGACTCCTTCAATAAAGTAAACGGCGCCCAAAGGCGTCGCTGTCATCGGCCCGCTACCAGGCACCAGGCTTTCACCTACATCCCATTCCCTAGCCAAAGCCGGAGAAACCACCGGAGTGCCACGACAGTGCCGGCAGTGGCGGCCGGTGACCGCAGGCCAACGCCCTAGCAAGGAGGCGGTGGCATGAACGAGCAGCGCGACACCACGACAGCCGACGGCCCCCCGAAGTGAGCCCCTGCAACGCCCAAGCGCCGCCAGCGCGTGGGCAACGAGGGAGCGCCCGCCACCAGTGGCCATGCCCGACGAAGGAGCGCTAGCCGCCAGTCGCCGCCGACGCACCCAGAGAGGGAGGACTGGCCACCAGCAACCGCGCCCAGCGAGGGAGTGCCGGCCCCCGGCGGCAGCGAGCCCCGGTGAAGGCCCGTGCCCTGGCCGAGGCAGGGCCGGCCACCGGCGGAGCCCCAGCGAGCAGAGGGCGAATGTGGCAGTCCCGCCCAAATTAATCCGGCTTAAGTGCGCTAACCATCATCAAAACGACAATCAGGGTTAACACGCACTTAAAACGGAGTAATCCGGTAGTGCTGTCGGGTAAAATCTCGATTAAACCACTTGAAACAGGATCGACAAAGCAGTTCAGAGCGTGCAACATTCCACAAATTTTATAGCACAAAGTATGAAATTGAATTATTATTACGAACCAAGTTTGAATTTATAAAAAGACAACAGAGTTCAAGTTGGACGAAAAACGAACGATAGTCTAGCGTCGAAACCAGACGTCATGATGAAGCCCGTACATGACGTCATCCATCCTCAAATGTTCCACCTGAAAAACAAAGCCACAAACAAGGCTGAGTATACTAATACTCAGCTAGGCTTACCCGACTAAGGGTATACTTAGCCCTTTATCTAGACATGCAAGGTTTTTGGCTTGAGGGGTGTGTTTTGCCGAAAAATAGTAAAGAGTAGATCCTTAAATTCAGGTTTTAGCTTCCAGATTCTAGTTCAATTACCATTCTAAGTGAGCATCTATCCAATAGCATACATTGTGGAAACAATTATCTTTCATCATCCAACCAACCACATTCATCATCATCTTCATATTCCACTTCTTACTCTATGTGGCAAAAGGGTTAAGCAGTCCAAAACCGTGAGAAGCAGACGATTCGAATCGAATTTGTTAACCTGGCCAGGCAGACCTAACACACACGCATGGGGATCGACGTCTCGCTTCGCCCACGCGACTTTTCCCCTTTCTTTCCGGGTTGTGGATCAGGGTCACCCACTTCGAGTACAAGAATACACGCCACGGTACGACGCCGGGTCGTGAGCCTTCTTGCACCCGCATGTGGCCGCATGAGAACAACGTTCAAAGAGGGTGAGGGAGAAGTCCACTCGCCGGGCCGATCAGGTACTTAAGCTTACCGATTACCATATTTCTCGGCATGTGGTTAGTACTTTCAAAAGCTTAACCACCACTACCACACACTGCGGCCTTATCCATTTTCACTAAACAGACGGGGCATCACAAGTACCACAGCCCCGCCCGTGAGCCTTATAGGTGCAGTATGTAGTAGATATTCAACTCCTATAATTCTCTCGAGTGACAGAAAATCACTCGACTTCTACCAAACCATTAGCCTAGCCATCTAACGACCTACACATACTAGTGTTCAAGCATAGGTACCTAGGAGTTATGCAGCTAAGGTTCCATGCAACTCCTGTAAACTTAAATGCGCAAGTAGATAAGAATAATAATAAATTGCATAAATTTAAAATCGATAGGACATGCTCCGGGGCTTGCCTGGGATTAACACTAGGTTAATGTTAGTTAAAGGATAATTGCTCAACGAGCATCTTCCTTCGGTCGTGCACATCGGGATCCATCCGTCCATCTTCTAAACGTGTCCACCATTCACCGTCTTCTGGCTCGACTTCAACATCACATCCTTCAAGTGGTACATCTATCGTACCTAAATGAAATGCAATAATGCATATGTATGAATGCATAGTTCCGAGTTGTTTAGCGATTTAGGTTTTATTATTTTTATTTTAAAGACAACCCACTAAACCTACTTAGCATGAATAGACCCGATTAAAGCATTACCTTACAAAACTTTAAGAAATAGCATGAGAAATATTTTACTGGGTACTACAGGTCATAACACGACTAAACCGACTGGTTTCATATTTTATTTTGCAAGTTACAGAGTATAGAAAAAAATAAGTCAAGCTAAATCTATATTAATCAAGATTTATTTATTCGGAGAGTTTCAGAATGTTTCTGGGTCTCAAAATATTTATCAGAGCCTAGACTAAGCATGATAAAACTACAGTAAAAATTTCAGCATTTAAAACCACTTACAACTTCAGTAATTCATTTACTTATGTAACATCATGCATAAATAATCTAGCTAGTTTCTTTTAAGTAGACATGTTCAAACTTTTTGTACAGCAACTACATATCTAGAATGTTATTCTCTGCAAAAAAAATCATATATAAATATGTAGCATAAAGACCAGAGCAAAAATGACAAACTAAACAAGGTGATATCAAGAGTAATTAACATCTCAGGTTCTACTCCACATTTGACCCTCAAACTTGGCATGCAGGTTCATATACCCAAAACTAAATAAGGGTATAAATTTCAGATTTTTCTAAGTACTAGAACTATTTATCATGAGATAGCACTATTACACATGGATTAAATCAAAACCATATCTAGAGACATGTGATGGCTTTCAAACTTTTACTAACTTTTACTGCACTGTTATTTAAGGATATTAAGTGTACAAAAAAAGTTCCATCCATAAATATTCATTATAACATCAAGAAGAAAAAAAATGCAAGGTATTATGCTAGATCCAACAAAGAGTAGGGTTTCATCTAGTTACAAGTCTTATATGGTGCTCAAATTTTTACACAGATCTAAACATAGTATGAAGTAGCTACCAACCAAAAATCACCCATATATACTGAGTAGAACTCCTAGAATAATTATAGCCTATGGAATCTAATCTTTTTCCTAGATTAAAATATAGGCCGAAAATAAATATGTGCATTTAATGAAAGTTGTAGATATAGTAACAAGGAACTCAGATCAATTGAGTTTGCATTTTTCTGATTTTTTTACGAATTTATATCGATTTTACAAGTTCACTGCTTTGGAAAACAAAAAGGAAAAAGGACCTATTTTTGCGCAAAGGCCCCTGGACTTCTGTTTCTTCTCAGGGAAGGTCCCTGGCAGACTGGACAGAACAGGGGAGAGGTTTGCACGGCGTTTTCCGGTGAGGTCCCTTGCCGGCGGCGAGGGGAAAGTTGGGGAAAAGGGAGAGGGGTTCGCGCCGCACCTTTGGGTGGTCTCGGGGCGCGGGGAAGTGCTCGGAGGCGGCGGTCTGCTCCGGCGCGGCGGCACTTCGGCGGCCATGGGCAGAGGTGTCTGGGCTTGGGGGCTCCGTTGGGGCGAGGTGAAGCCGTTCCCGAGGTTGTTTTGGGCGGAAATAGGGCGGAACGACGAGCTCGACGGCGAGCTGCGGACGGCGGCGATGCTGTGTCGCGGCAGCGGTGTTCTGGAGGCCCTGGGCGGCGGTGAGCGGGTTGGGGAGCTGCGCCACGGCGAGAGGAAGCTCGCTGCGGGGTCTACTCGGGCGGAAACGCGCCAGAGGTGGGGTCTCCGCGGTGAGCCCGAGCTCCGCGGCAGCAATGGCGGCGGCCATGGCCGTGGGTCTGGGCGAGCTCGGCTCGGTTTGCTTGGGCCAGAGAGGGAGGTTGGAGAGGGAGGTCGGGAACACGTGCTGCGTGAGCCAAAGGGGGCGGAGAGGGCCGAGGGCACAGGGAGCTGGAGAAGGGGCACACGGCACGGCTCGGCGCGTCGTCGCCGTGCGCTTCGGGCAGTCGTCCTCGGCGTGCGCGCCGGGAGATGGTGCCGCGTGGCGAGGTCGAGAAGCTTCGGGGAGGAACCGGGGGCACGGCGCGTGGCCGACCAGTGGACGGGACGCCGTCCCCGACGTTCGCCGGCGACGAACGGCGTCGTCACGGCGAAAAACAAAGAGGGAGGAGAGAGATGGAGGTGATGGCATTCCTGTAAATAGCTCGAAGTTCCAAAGTGCAGTTTGTAAATTCAGTTTTTCTCCTTCTACATGGCCCCAAATGAAAATATTTTGAATACCAAACTTGCTCAAAATTTCGAGATCTACAACTTTCGTTTTAGTCAAAAGTTCATTTGAGGCTTCGTTTGAAAGATAAAATTTGAAACTTGAGTACGTTTGAAAAGGTACTATATGCTTCGAAATTCAATTTTTTTCTCCCATTTTTGTGTAGCAACTCGAAAAACTTTGAACACGAAAGTTGTTCGCCATTTGAAAACCTATAATATTGTTTTTGGACAAAAGTTTATTTGAACAATGGTTTAAAATTTATTTTTAACACCCGTTTGTTACAATTGAAGGATAAATTTAAACATTTAAAAACTGTGATTTGGAGAACTCGTCATTTCATGCGCCAAATCTCATTTTCTCACTTTGACTTCATCTAGACTTTGATTTATCATGACGTTAGTGATACGCCAATGCAATTTCATATGCAAACTTGCATCATTTTAGAAATTATTTAAGTTTTCTCTCCTATTTTCAAATGCACACAGACACACAAACGTATCCGATTCCATTTTTCTTGGTTGATTATGCACGATGTCTGGTTTAATTGCTCTTGCTTAATATTTTAAAACCTGGGATGTCACAGCGAACCCCCGGCCAACCCCGCGGAGGGGGCCCAAATCTGGCGAAGGGGACGCCGGATCCGGCCCCTGGCGGGCAGCGACCAGCGGCGGCGCAAGGAAGGCCCAGGCGCGTGAGGTTGGAGGGAAAGGGAGGGGGAGAGAGTGGGAAGAGAGAGGAGGCAAGCGGAGGCCGGCTTCGACACAGATGCCGGGCGGCGGCCTAGGGGGCGGTGCGGGTGGGGTGCGGCGTCGCCCGCCGAGTCACCCCAGGGAGGACAACACGGGGGTCAGTTCCGTCCATGGACCGGATCTAGTCGGTGCAGGCTATATTCATACATCCAATTGTTACTAGGCATGTAAATCGAAATACTTGGATGATTAGATTAAAATGGCTGCCTTGACTTTGAGCATGAAAAATATTCGCTCATTCGAATCGATTGTTTACTCACGCCCCCACCCCCAGCGTCCTCCTAATCTATACTACTCATACATCATTGCTTTACTAATCTGACTCGGTCCACAAAAGGCAAATTACAATAACAACATTTTGCAAAGCTCGCAAAGATGTTTTTGAACAATCATAATCAAACTAACACAGACAAAGCATTTTATATCATAGAGAACTTGACATTTGAACATACACGGGTGGGGTCTTATTTTGAACTTCTTATGAAGAGAAACACAATGGTTCAGTTGGATTTTAATGCGAATACTTGGTTTCGAATTTATAGTTTATTTAAATTCTAGATCATTTTGCATGTGAAATGTGATGATATCATCTACTTGTACTTTTAGCTCCGCAAGTATGGTTGTCGAAGTTGGAGGGAAAAAAGTGAAGCAAGTCCAACATTATTAAGGCCTATTTGTTTGAGCTTCTATGCAGTTTTTCAGCGTGAAAACTCAGAAGCTCAAATAAAAATCGAATTGTTCACGCACCTTCTGGAAAGCCAAAAATTCAAAGAAACTGAGTTTGTATGTAAAGCTGAGAAGCTCAAATTTTAGCTTTTTGTAGCTTTTTGAGTTCAGAAAGTTAAAAGCATCATCTAAAGTTATTATTGACTCTTCAGAAGCAAAAGTTATGGGCAGCTTTTCAAAACAGCTCCAAAAGCTCCAGATTAATCAAACAGGCCCTAACTTAACTGCGGGAACCCTTGATTCATCAGACATGTTTCATCAAATGACGACTGCTGACTCTTCCACGTGATTGTACAAAAGGGATGGATGAACATATGGCAACATCACATGTGTGCAGACGAAACTTCTAAACTACTCGCATTCCAAACAAGCGTTTTTTAAAGTTTTTTTAAAGTCAAACCCAACTTTCTTTTTACTTCCGCCAGCAAATGCTACTAAAGTGTACTATCTTAAAACCAAACGATTGTGCATTATTAAAATATTTTCATTGTTAATAAATTAATGTTAACCTTTGTGATATTTGTTGTCGCAAAAAATGGACTGTTTTGCGGAGCATGACATGCTATTTGTCTAGGAGCTCTACTTATCTTCAGTGTAGATTCTACTTTTGAGGTTCATGGCGTGCCAGTCAATTTAGCAGGTAATCAACAAGAAAAAATTTAATCAGTAAATAACAAGAACTCATCGGCTGGGATTTCGAATAATTCCATGAGATTAGGCATCGGCCAAATTGTTTGATGCATAAGCAGAGCCATCGGCTATGGAGCCGATTTATGAATGATAATTGGAACTAAAAACAAATCTAATTGCAAAGAAACACATCCAGCTTATTAAACCCAACTTATCGTCACCGTCAGTCGGATCAGATCTAATTGAGACAACGCTGATAGCCAGGGCAATAAATTAACTAAAACTTGTTGATAATCTAGTTACAGTAAAATTTATTCTTAACTTGCATTTGTGATCAGCTAGAGCAGTCGGTTGACAACTCAAGTTACAGTATATCGAACCAAACAAATAAGATTTAATCTAACGCCATTATTCAGTGATCAGATCTAACCGAGATAGTAATGCCAAACTAAACGAATCACCCTCAGTCCCTCACCTACCTCTTCAATCTATTCATAAAAATAATAAAAATCATTTTGCCAAATATTTTTTAAAATAACTTTTTCTCTACTAAAGAAGCTGCTTCACTAGGAGCTACAGCTGGAGCTGTGTTTTACCAGGAGCCGCGGTCAAACCAAACGGGTTCTACGAGCTACTGTTTGCAAGAAAATCGCCATGGAGCGGATTTCACGTGCAAATGCAAAAGAATAGGTCGAAACTAGTAGTGTCGTACTTGAGCTTGTGCGGTAAGAAGTTGGCCCACTAGCGATTGCCTCGGCTCAAGGCCCTGCCCAGATAATACAAGAGCCCAAATTTGCCTGTAGCAAGAAAGACTGGGCCGCATCGCTAGTACAAAGCCCAGTGGCACCGTCCTCCTCCTCTACGCGGAGCGTAGGGACGAAACCCATCTGGAGCCCGTGTCCCGGTGGTGTGTCTTCAGCAGGGCTGAAGCCCAAACGGCGGGACGTCGTTGTCGCATCTCTCGCCCAACGGCCACACCGAACGAACAAACGCCTATAGATCCAACAGTTTGGTTCCAGCTGCTCGCCCGCATGTGTGTTCCGTTGGTTGCTCGGTGGTAGAGTATCCGAGGTTTAATAAACTGTTGGCCTTCCCGGAAGCTGCCTCCTCGTCCAAGCCTCTCCCTTCCCCGCGGCCGTACGTGTAACACCCAGAAAACTTCGGACGGTCCGCCCTGGAGCGGCGGACGGTCCGCCCTAGTAATACCTAGATATTTATTTTGTTGTGGGCCCTGGTTGTCATCTCCTCCTTCCTCCTCATCCCATCGATCAGAGACGAGCGGAGCTCGTCCGCTCGCTACACCGTTGCCCCCTCTTTTCGATCTCCTTCCTCCGGCCACTATATTTCAATTTCTTATGCGAGCACGTTCCCCAGCACCTCCTCCACCATCCCCAACCCCCAGCCAGCTCCTTCTCGGCCGGAATCGCCCCCGCCACCGCCGGTCAACATTGGAGCCCACTTGAAGCTTTGCACCACAGTCGATCCGCTTCTCCGATCATCCTCCGCCCGAACCGACCGCAAGAATGGATTCTTGGTGAGTTATTTGTGCTCTCCAGCCTTTTTCCCCTTCCGTTGTGCGCCGCCGGCGCCGGTGAACGACCGCCGCCGCCGCCGCAGCCGCGCTTGCTGCCGCCTGTCATGCGATGTTAAAAAGACGAACCGCGGACGGTCCGCTCAGGGGGGGGCGGACAGTCCGCAAGTTAGGATAGAGTTTGTCCAGATGCGTTGTGTTTCTGGTGGTCTCGCGTAAATGAACCGCGGACGGTCCGCCAAGGAGGGCCGGACGGTCCGCCGGTAAGATTAGAAATTTGTCCAGAGACGTTGTTGTCTCTGGTGGATTGGCAGAGTGAACTGCGGACGGTCCCCTAATGGGGAGCGGACAGTCCGCCATAGAGCTTGAATTTCGTAAAGAGACGTTGTTGGTTCTGGTGAGTTTGCAAAGGTGTACTGCGGACAGTCCGCTACCGGATCGCGGACAGTCCGCAATATAGTTTTAAGTTTACCCAGAAATGTTGGTAGTTCTGGTAGGTCGACAAGGTTGAGCTGCGGACAGTCCGCTGCCGCATAGCGGACAGTCCGCCAGCTAGTTCATTTTGAGTATGGTTCGTTTGTAAGTAGGGAATTTTAGCTGCACTAATTTGTGTCATATGCATGTGCATTAATTGGCATTTCATATATATTCATGCATATGCATTATTGCACCTCATTTAGATACGCTAGATGTACACGTGTGGAAGTGAAGCACGCGGTGTTGGAGTCGCCCCACAAGACGGTGTTCGACGGATATCGTCAGAAGATGGAAGGACCCGCTGAAGCAACCAAAGACCCGACCCAAGGTCGGAAGGGCCCAAGGCCTTAATAGCATTAACACTGACTTAGGGTTACCCCAGGTAAGCCCCGGTGCATAACCTACTATTTTAAATTATGAAATATTATATATCTATTACTTGTGCATTACGTTTCAGAAATTGTTTGAAATCTTAGTTGCATGATCCCTAGGTTCCCTTGAGTTTTATACTAGTATGTGTAGGTCGTAGCACTGCATTGCTTAATAGGTCTCGATAGAAGTCGAGTGATTTTCTGTCACTCGCGAGATATAGGATATTTTCAAAGTCGAATAATTTCCGATTACTCGAGAGATATATGATGTTTTTATATTTAATTATATGAGTCAATATATTCAAGATGGAATGAAGAAAAATTGAGACCGGACGAGGAGTGATGATGAGATGTAGGTATGGCAACAGGACAGAGTTACTGGTTGTCCTAGCCCCGTCTGTATCGATTGAGGACCGTACCGTTGTTGGCCCTGGTGATCATATTGAATTGTACTAACCGCATGCCGAAAATAGGAGGTAGTCGAAACCGGTAAGCCTAGTACTGCTTTGCTCCGAAAGTACAGGACTTCAACTCACCTCCTGGGGTAGTCGAGTAGTCGCGGAGAAATAGGATGCATGTACTTACTTTTGGTGGTCTCATGTTGAGCTCGGCTGACCATATGATGGTGGGGCGGTCCTGTAGTTCGAGACGGGGAGGGAAATGGTTGGTGCGTGTGGTCCGACAGGGCTTATACGTGCCGTGTTGGTTAGGTCCACCTTGCAAGGTTAAATCGGATCGATTCGCCGTCAGTCGCTCTCGGATATGAGCACCTTGATCAACTGCGTCACATTGTAGTAAGATAATATGGAACATGGATTATACTATATATTTGCTGATGTCTACTTTGAATTGTGATTAATATTCTACCATGTTTGTTGTAGTTGGTTTATGCCAATATTAGATAATGGTTAATCTATATACAACTTGAGCTAAAATATTAAAAATAAGGATCCACTTTTAGATGCTTTTCTGCAAAATAAACCACCAGCCAGAAAGTTTTGCATGTCTAGATATGTGGGCTAAGTATACCCAATAGTCGGGTAAGTCTTTCTGAGTATTAGTATACTCAGAGTTTGTTGTTTACCTTATTTCAGGTATAGGAGCTAACTAGGTGTCATATTGGTGGGCTCGATGTGGCGCTTTATCTTCACGTCTCGGTAGTTCTCGACTTATTTAGTTTGTTTTATTTATTCTCTAATAAAAATGCTCTGTAAGTTAGATTCTCTTCCGCTGCTACTTTTTCTTTTGTAAATTTTAAATTTAAAGCTGTTTGGTAAAAGTCTTAATATTATTTACTATTTCTGTAAAATTGTATCATGCTGGTACCTTCTACGCTCGCCTTCGTGCGAGACTTCTGGTGTGTTTCGATCGGCCTGTGGGTTGGAAACAGCCTGTCAAGTTATACTTAATTAAGCTAATGTGTCTGATGTGTTCAAATGATGGCGGTTACATTTAATTAAGCGTTTTAACTGGACGGCAACGCATCGTGAGCTGGCGGCCCGTGCGTGCAGGGCGATCCGGCGCATGCACGAGGCGGCGACGTGGCCACTGACCTGCTCCGCTCCATCGATCCTTAGGGGCGGAGCCATGATTTGATCATTGGGGGGCCAAGCAGTGATTGGGGGGGCAACATTCTCGTCGCAGGCTGCCGCTAGGATAAATTCCACTTTTGATAATGATACTATAATGGTGCTACGGAATCAGGCCAGGCCTCTGCCCGCCCCCTTGTCTCCGCCCCTGATCCTGATCTTGACCAACTGCCTGTCGTTCCCGCTCTCCTTTTCTTTTTCCACAAAAGCAAATCAGTCTCTCGACTTCTTTTATTCCCCCAACGAGACGAACACGAATCGCGACGCGAGCTGCTACGGAATCATTAGGGGGCCAGGCCTCTGCCCGCCCCCTTCGCCTTGTTCGGCTGGCTGGCTGGCTGGATGGCTGGCTGATTTCACGTGAGAGGAAAATACTGTTGGCTGGCTGGTTGGCTGGTGGCTGGGCTGATTTTGCGTGAGAGAAAAATACTGTTGTGGCTGGCTGAATCCGGCAGCCGAACAAGGCGCTTGTCTCCGCCCCTGATCCTGATCTTGACCAACTGCCTGTCGTTCCCGCTCTCCTTTTCTTTTTCCACAAAAGCAAATCAGTCTCTCGACTTCTTTTATTCCCCAACGAGACGAACACGAATCGCGACGCGAGCTGATTGCCTGACGCCACCTAACCTCAGATCTAAACAAACCACACTCCCCCCTGCTGCCCTGCACACAGAGGACACACAGCTCGCGGCTCGTGAATATACAAAGCTCGGGTACGATCAGAGCGGTGGATGCTGGGCTGGCTGCACGTACAACGAACCAACCAAACAGCCCGACGAGCAGTCTCCATGCGTCCACGCACCGCCACAATTGTAATCGCCGCCGGCCACGCAGCACAAGCAGGGACACAACGCAGCGCAGGCCGCAGGGCAGCGGCACACCGCACACCAACTGTCCACTGCTACAGGCCAAGAACCCAACCGCTTTGGATAGCTACGAGTACATTTTTGGAGCTGGTACCCAAACACCCACTTTGGATAGCTCCAACTCCAGTTAGAGCAGGCTCCATCTGGAGTTTCGGAGTGAAGTTGCTCTAGGTGGAGTTGGAGCCATCCAAACAAGCTTTGAATGTACTCGTAGACATGTAGGAAGAATTATTGGAGGCTGATGCTAATTTGATAGTTTGAAAATCAAATCAGGTGACGAGGGAAAACATTAGTTATCATTGAGCCTCAGTAGCCCGTTTGGCATGGCTTCACCATAGGCTTATGGTGGTGAAATCCCGCCAAAAGGCTCTTTAGAATAATTTCACCATCGAAGCTATGAAGAAGCTGCAAAACGACTTTGCCTGTGCGACCGAAAGCTACAAGCTGTGGCTTCTCACGGCTCTTCAATCCATTTATGAAAAATAAAAGAATCTGTTTTGACAAACGTTTTTCAAAACGGCTTCTTCTCCACCTAAAGAGCTGATTCACCGGAGGAGCCATAGCTAGAGCCATTTTAAGATTTCACGTGCAATTTTTTTGAGAAAATTCACGTCCATGTACTCCGCGAGAAGATCGCAATGGACCTGATTTCACGTGCATTTTTTTTTGAGAAAATTTCACTGTATCGTACTTGGGCTTGTGCAGTAAGATGTTGGCCCATTAGCGCTGGCCGCATCTCAAGCTTGTCCAGATATATACAAGAGCCCAAATTCGCCTGGAGAAAGAAAGAAAGACTGGACCGCATCGCTAGTAGAAAGCCCATCTGCGGCGTAGGGTGGAAACCCATGTGGAGCCCGTCCCGGTGGTGTCTTCAGCAGGGCTGAAGCCCAACGGCGGGACGTCGTCGTCTTTATCGCTCGCCCAACAACGGCCACACCGAACGAACGAGCGCCTACAAATCCAACAGTTTACTTCCAGCTGCTCACCCACTGTGTTGCGTTGCTCAGTGGTAGTCTGGTAGAGGCTTTTAATAAACTGTTGGCCTTCCCGGAAGCTGCCTCCTCGTCGCCACCCTCCCCTCGAACGCGGCCGTACGCAGCGCATCGTGAGCTGGCAGCCCGTGCAGGGCGATCCGGCGCACGCACGCGGCGGCGACGTGGCCACTGACCGGTCTCTGCTCCATCGATCCTGCGCCTATTCGGCTGCACTGATCTTATTTCGGCTGATTCACTGTAACTACAGTACACGCTCCCGCGTGTTCTCAAACCTATACCACGTAACCAGCCGCTACAGTACATAACCTCTCACACAAATCAGCCGCTACAGGAATAAGCCTGTCCAAAACAACAAGCTGAACAGGCTGCTGGTCTTGACCAACTGCCTGTCGTTCGTTCCCCTTCTCTTTTTTCTTTCCCCCAAAAGCAAACCGCCTGCTCGCCCGGCGGCCTCTCGACTTCTTTCCCCAACGAACGGGTAGCCCCACGAATCGCGACGCGAGCTGATTGCCTGACGCCACCTAACCTCAGATCTAACAAACCACACTCCCCTCCCCCTGCACACATGACAGAGGACACACGTACAACAAACCAGACAGCCCGAGCAGTTTCCATGCGTCCACGGACCGCCACTATTGTAATCGCCGCCAGCCACGCAGCGCAGCAGGGACGGCGACGCAACGCCGGGCAGCGGATCTGCGGGGCGGCTGGACGCCCGCGCCCCGGCCTCGTGCCCCGTGCGGGCGGGCCCGCGGACAGATATCCTAATGCGCAGCACGGGCGCGATCGATCTCTGATCAATCTCATGGTCGCCGACGCCGACGCCGACGGCCACCCCGCATGACAGCGCGATTAGGGCTGGGGGTCAGCACCCGCTAATCCCCCCTCTTGCCCAAAGCTGGGCGGCGGGGCACAACCGCCACGGCGCCACGCTGCGCCCGATCCCGCAGCGCAGCTGACATCGATAGTCGAGGACTGGCTCGCTCCATGGTCGTAGTATTCCAGTCAGTGGTCTCACAGTGCCGTTGCTTTCCGTTGCTGTGAGCGCCGCGACCGTCCTCCGTTCCAATGGGCGACCCGGCCGCAGTGTCACGTCTCCCCAGTCCCACCTCCCACGACGTGCATGAACGACCGGCGCGCCACCGCACACAGGTACCTGGCGCGCCGAGGGCACGAGCAGGGTTAACCATTTCGTTTTCCGGTCAAATCCCGGTGTTTAGCGGAAACGAAATTTTGTTTCGAAATTTCGGTAAATTTCGGCGAATTTCGTTGAATTTCGGTCGAAATTTGTTGAATTTTGAATTTGAAAACAAAATATACCGAAAAATACCGAAATTTCGGATCCCGGTAACTAGCGGAAACGAAAAATTTTCCGAAATTTCGGCGAAATTTCATACCCATACACTCACCCATCGCGTTGGGTACCCGGGTAAAATTGCTATCCCTATTTCCGTTACCGTTAGGCTGACCACAGCGGAGGGAGCAAGAGCAAATTTGCTCCCTCCTCGTTTCCCACGCTCTCTCTGTCTACAGTGCCAAACAATACATCTACAATGTCAAACAGTATATTTGCTCCTTCATTTCCTCCCTCCACTGTGGACGGTCAAACAGTACATCCCCGCCTGGCTCCCAACTGCACCACCGCACGAGCCGTTTCCCACTGCCCCACGTACGAGGACGAGGGCCGCAGCAGGAGACACGGTTCAAATTTCGAATCCCACCGGGGCGAACCGCCCCACTTCCCCCGGAGGGCCGAGGCCACATGGGTCAAACCGCGGAACCCTCACTGGTCCGCGGGCCCGGGGGCGCCGAGCCCCACATGCCATACAGGTGGAGAAAACGACAAGGCGCGGGGGCGGGCGCGTACGGCCCGGGTGAGGTGGCTCCGGGGCTCGCGACGCGTGCGCCGGGTGCCAGCTGTGCTTGCCGGTCAGGTCACCGGCCGCCGCGCCGCTATAAATACCCGCCGCTCCCCCGTCACTATTACCCCACCCCACCCAGGCCTCTCTCCCGTCCCATCTCATCTTCTCCACTGCCACCGCCTCCTCCACCACCACCACCACCGGTGACGGGACAGGAAACCGCAAGGATCCAAACGCCTTTCCGCTCCGCCGCTAACCGCCCAGTCGTAGTAGCAGTTGAGGGAGGAGGGGAACTATGGGCGCCGTGGTGGAGTGCGACCGGATCAGGGGCCCCTGGAGCCCCGAGGAGGACGACGCGCTGCGGCGGCTCGTGGAGCGGCACGGCGCGCGCAACTGGACGGCGATCGGGCGCGAGATCCCCGGCCGGTCGGGCAAGTCGTGCCGCCTGCGGTGGTGCAACCAGCTGTCGCCGCAGGTGGAGCGCCGGCCCTTCACGGCGGAGGAGGACGCCGCCATCGTCCGCGCCCACGCGCGCCTCGGCAACCGCTGGGCCGCCATCGCGCGCCTGCTCCCCGGCCGCACCGACAACGCCGTCAAGAACCACTGGAACTGCTCCCTCAAGCGCAAGCTCGCCGCCGCCGCCGCTGCTGGCGGCGCGGGCTCCGACGGCGCCGAGCTCGAGGCGCGGCCCAGCAAGCGACTGAGCCTGTCGCCGGACACCCCGTCGTCGGGCTCCGGCACGGTCTCCGACCGCAGCGACCTCAGCCACGGCGCCGGCTCCGGGTCCGGGCAGGTCTTCCGCCCCGTGCCGCGGTCCGGCGGGTTCGAGCCGGCGGACTGCGCGATGAGCCGCCCGGCCGAGGACGACGACCCGCTGACCTCCCTCTCCCTCTCGCTCCCCGGCACGGACCAGCGCTTCCACCACGACCGCGCCCACAGCCAGTTCCAGGAGCTCCCGGCGTCCCCGCCGCCGCCCTCGCCGTCCCCTCCACCGCCTCCGCCCGCCCCGTCCGCCCCCGCCGCCGCGGCGTACCCGTTCAGCCCCGACTTCATGGCGGCGATGCAGGAGCTTATCCGCGCGGAGGTGCAGCGGTACATGGCGGGCGCGGGCGTCCGCGCCGGGTGCGGCCCCGCGGGCGGCGCCGGCCTCTGCATGCCGCAGCTGGTGGAGGGCGTCATGCGCGCCGCCGCCGAGCGCGTCGGCGCCGTCGCGCGGATCAAGTAGGCCGGATCGATGAGTTAGGAGGAACGCAATCGAGTAGTAGCGTAAAAAAAAAAGGAAACTGTCTCGGGGTTTTTAATTTAATTTTCTCAAAACTGCTGTGGAACCGAAACAGCAGCCGTGAACTGAGGAGAGAAATGGGTCGAGATGCAAAGGCTGAGCAAAGCTCGAGCTGCATAATGTAAGGGCATGGCCGTTCGGCGGCGCTGCCTCCTCTGTACAGGAAAGGAAGACGAAATGGATCGCCGCAAAATCTGAACTCGCCATTTCTGCCGCACTATCTTGTACTTTCTTTCTGCAAAATGTTTGTCTTGCCGTTGCCCGTTGGAAGATGATTGAGGCCGGATTCGGGTTTTGGGGGGAATGTCGGCAGGAAACGACGCAGGTGCTGCAAGATCCGGCGCCTCCCAACGAATCCACCAAATCTCGACGCTTGGCAACTTGGCGATCCAGATCGGAGCTCACCCACCCAATTTGCCGTAGTGCGATGGAACGGCATCGCTTTCGCGCTGCAACATCTCGCCCTCCTCACCTCTCTCTTCCCGAATCCGGCGCCCCAACAAGCGTGCTTTCACGAGGCCATCGTCCTGCTGGTCTCATCTCAGCTCAACACATCTCTCTTCTCTTTCTTTTTCTTTTTTACGAATTTAGCAAATCTCCCCGCGAAGCACGCGCCGTCGATCAGACGATCGGCTTCGCGACGAGAGGTGCCCGGGTTTGCTTGCGGCCGGCAACGGAATCGGTGGGAGGATGCTCGTGCCTTGTCGTCGTGTGTGGAGAAGGCCAGAAAGGTCGGGTGGAGCGGAGCCGGAAACGGAACAGGCGTTTCGGTTCGCCTGTCGGCTGTCGGCAGGCCGGAAGTGGACAAGGGAGTTAGGCTGCCGTTAGCTTAGCCCTGACCACCAACGTGGGATCGTTGCTTGTTCCTGCCTCTGCTGCTCTGTTGGCTCATCGCCGTCCGTGATATTTTCGCTGAGAAATGGAGCCCACTTTCGGCCTGCAGCTTCTTGGAGCTCCGGCCCACGCGGCCTGCAGCTTCGGCCCAGCAGCAGCAGCAGCCAGCAAGGAAGTTGTTCTGTTCATCCACGCCACAAAACACAACCACCTGACCCCCAATTTCGCCGAAATTTCGGTATTTTTTCGTTTTCGCTAGTTACCGGGAACCGGAATTTCGGTAAATTTCGTTTCAAAATTTAAAAATTCAAAAAAAATTATAAGAAATTGGAAAAAATATGATAAAAAACTAGGTGTTTTTCTAAGCAAATAGGACTAGAACACACTCAAATCTAAGATCATTTGCTAGGCTAAAATTAACATTTGAAATCGTAATTTGAATGACTCGTCATTTCATGTGCAAAAATTTGTTTTCTCCCCTCGACTTCAACTAGACTTTGGTTTATCATGATGTTGGTGAGGTACCTATTCAATTTCATACGCACATAAATGCTTCTTCTTTATTTGTCAGGAATTTGCTTGTGGTTTGGACATGACATGGGCAGGTGTGCAATACACACGCACGTTTACTCTTTAATTATGTCGCTTCTGCTAGCTATACGCAGAAACCATGAGAAGTTGTAGTAATGTAGAATTAACTCTGACGATGAATCCGTTCGTATCATGCATGTGAATTATTTTTTTCCTGTAATAATATCTATATGCATGCTTTTCCTTAAAGTTAGCGACAAAATTTGTGAGAGACCGTAATTATTTTAGGATGGCAAGTAGTAGGAGTAAAACAGATTGGAGTATTTGAGAACTTGAAAATTTTAACCAGCTATTAATATGTTTTTCATGACCGAACTCACACTTTAAAATAAAAGTTTGTCTGGAGATTTGACTGCTAGGCTTGTACTATATAGGTTGCTTGCCTTGTACGCACGAATAAAGTATCTTTGTCCTATCAAGGATGGTAAACTACCGAGACAGATTAGATTCGTTTTCTTATTTTACAATGTATGCGCAGTCAACAGAATAATTTCTAACATTGTTACACAAATTAAGCTTCCTTGTCAGATGATGAATATATATAACAATTGGTGTACTCTGTTGTATTTAAATGCAGAGAATATGATACATGGACTTAGTATGGACTATGTCTTTGCCTCTGTTGTATCTTTGGATTGTAATAATTCTAATAGAATTTGGATGTATTGTATTGTAATAATTTATAGGCATATCCGCAATAACAAGAATAATAAAAGTCCAGTTGAGGCCTAAGAGAGAAAATGGAAGTTGTCACATGAAATGACAAGACTTTTAATTGGTAGTTTTTGAAATAATTAAATAACTTTCAAACCATTGCTCAAATGATAAAGTTCGTAAAACAAAAGTTGTAGATCTCGAAAAACTGAACAAAGTTGGTATTCAAAAGTTTTTCATTTGACCTCGGGAACAGTAAGAAAAACACAAATTACATAATTTTCCGGTCGTAAATCACCGAAATTTCGGTCGGAATTCATCGGAATTTCGTTTTTTGAATTTGAGGTCCCTTTCCGTTCGGAATTAGCGAATTTCGGCGAAATTTCGACCGAAATTTCGTTTCCGGCAAACGGCGGGATTCGGAAAAAAACGAAAAGGTAAACCCTGCCTGACCCTGACGGACGAGATTGAATTCGAATTTTCAAGATCGGATGTGGTTGACGCGGCACGAATCGATTGCGACTAGAGGAAGGCAACAGAGGGGCCCCTCGGGGCCGGTGCCGGGGATCGAACCCCAGGCACCGGCCTAGGGGATGTCTCTAGGAGCCACTCGGCCTTAGGCCCTGTTTGTTTGAGTTACTGTGAAGCTCAAATTTCGTTCAAAAAAAAACTGTGAAGCTCAAACAAACAGCGAATTTCTTGTGCAACTTTCGAAAAGTTAAAAGTTCAAAAAATCTAAGTTTATATGTAAAGCTAAAATGCTCAGTTTTCTAAGCTTTGTAGCTTTATTGAGTCCAGGAAGTTAAAAACGTCATCTAAAAGTTATTATTGAAAAAACCAGCAGCAGCTTTTCAGAAAAGCTCCAAAAGCTGCAGCTCGAACAAATATGCTCTTAATGTTTAGAAGTAGGTGTATTATAGAACAAAGGGAGTAATATCATGCATCAATTCGAAGCACATACACAAAAATCATAGTCAAGAGGAGAAAGCGAGAGTAGGAGCATTTGAGTGGACCACCTAAACTAACAACTGTTATACAGACAGACTGTTGACGATCAAAATTGGCAGACTATACAGACCGGTCAGACCGGTATGCACAAACCGGTCTGACCGGTCAAGGTGACTTTGCTAAAATGCAAATTGGACTTCACCATTGCGTAGCTCTCGTCGAGACGATCGAAATGCATATGTAAAACACCTAATTTAGAGTTCGGATGAGAGAGTTATGGCTTCTAGAAAATTTGACACAGGGTCGGACCGGTCAGACCGGTCCGGTATACCGGTCAGACCGGTCCAAACTGCACAGTCCGGATTTGGAGTTGTATTTTGACACGGGACCTGTATAAAATTAGACTCCTAATAGGGTACGACCTCCACTCCCTATAAATATAAAGGGTCACGGCTGATTGAGTTTTATCCAATCGATCAATCAATACAACTTTTATCTTTTTATTTTCTCTTGCCCTAACCTTTCCAATCTATTATTTGTTGTTTCTCCTTCGTCTCTACGTCGACTGAGGGCATTCTAGGTGGCCTACTGACACTAGAACAACCCTGCGTGCGCCTGCCCCGACGGGTCTTCCCGGACTAGCGTTCACATGTTCATCGTCGTTCTCGCCGGCGGCGACCAGTCTAACCGCTCAGTATAATCGGTCTGACCGGTCTACACAGGAGGCGCCGCAGAGAGCCCCTCTTCGTCCCGCACGTTTGAGTGCGTTCGTGTGTTGATCCCAAAATGTGTCAACATACTTTTTTGCGACTCTGCTGGGGAAAAGAATCAATCGGCTGCTATGGCCGGTAAAATTCCTAAACGATGTTGATGCCGCCAACATCAGAAGGCCGACTGTTCAGCAACTTTCGGCCGAACATCAGAAGGCTCTTGATGACATCCAAAAAAAGATCAAAGAGGAGAAGGAGAAGGAGATCCAGAAGCTGGAGGAAGAAGTCATGAAGCAGTACATCTCGCACTTTTCCATCGACCGTCAAGGGAAGGTCACACTGGATGCCGCCTTCGATGCTTCCCAGTTTGAGGTATAATTCGATGAGAACGAATAGCCTGCTCTTACTTTAGAAATAGCTAATGCTATAAATGATGTTGTTTCTTCTCATATTAATAATAAGTTGGAATTTATTGGTCAAAATATTTATAATATATTTGGTGATCGCTTTAGCCGAATAGAATCACATCTTGGTACGAAGCCTATCGGTAGTGATAATAATGCATCTACATCTAATACCGATAAGGCAATGAATGATTCGGCTAATTGCAAAACTCCAACTAATGCTTTAGTAATTAATTCGGCTAACCAGTGTAACCGAATTAATTATAATTTAGCACCTCATATAAATGTATCATATGGGATAGTAAGTTCGTTGCAGCATTCTACGCCGCCGAATTTTTTGTTTGAAATTTGAATTTGATCGGTTTTTTCTAGTAACCGATCAAACCGGTCTGATTTACCAGAACCGAAGGGCGACGGTTTCGTCGGACCGATCGGTAAAAAAAACCGTGATTCCAGCTTGTATACTAGTAACACCCAACGATCGACTAGCTGGCAATCGTAACGTTTCCCGACTGCCCCTGTTGGCCCGTGTATAAACATGCCACCTGTCGACTTGTCGACCAACTCAGGGCGCCTTTTCGGTCCTCAGATCTTCAAGGACCAGCTGATTAACTCCTCCCCTCTTCGCCGAGAATTCTCCTCGTCCCAGCCGGTTCCGGCGAAGATGGGCAAAGACGCGTCGGAGAGGACGGCCGTCGGGTGGGCGGCGCGGGACGCCGGCGGCCGCCTGTCCCCGTACTCCTACACTTTGAGGTGAAAACACAGACCATACCCTCCACTGTTTGCTGCTACAAATCTGAAATCTGCAGATTCTCCTGAGATCGTAGCGCGTTTGATTTTTTCTTTTACCGGGAGATTGATTGAATTGTCATTGTGAATCTTCAGGAAGACTGGCCCTGAAGATGTGGCGATCAAGGTTTTGTACTGTGGGGTTTGCCACACTGACATCCACCAAGCCAAGAACCACCTCGGCATGTCCAAGTAGCCCATGGTCCCTGGGTAAGTGCAGTTTCTCATACGGGGACTGGATCTCATCCTGTAAACGAAGTAAATCGGAAAAGAAAATCAAACGTATTCATGATGAAATCCTGCAATGTTTAGTAAATTCGCAATCCACTGTACTTACATGGTTTTATTTTAGGCAAAAAAAATATGAGGATGGGATTTATTGCGGTAAAATATCTAGCTTGATATTGCATACAATGTTCTTATGGCGTCGCCTAGGCGGCAAGGCGCTCCCCTATTTTGGCCCGCGTAGGTGTCGCCTTAGCCCGCTTATGGGGCTAGGTGGTGGTGACTCGCCACAACTCACCTTAACGCTGTAAGAACATTAATTGCATACAATGGTGATATGTTCTAGTTTTAGCTAGCTTCCAAGTGAGCAATGCAAGAAACGGTTCAGAATTTTTAACTTCAAAATCTGAGTAAAATGCGAATTGGTTTGTAGTCCAATGGTAGGATGGTCTAGTGGGACGCTACCCATCAGGATTCAAATCCTGGTGCTCGCATCTTTTTCTGGGATTTTTCTAAGATTTACCGGTGTTCATAGGGTGTGAGTGTGAGTGCGTGTTGTGGGCGTCTTCGTTGTACCGTGTGATTCTCAAAAAAAAATCTGAGTAAAATATTTCACCAAAGACAACAGGCATCAATAGTTTAGTAGTTTTCTTCAGATGTACTGTGCTCCTATGTAGTGCATCGTCATCCAAAACAGCACATGGATGCACGTAGCGTGTGGTTTACTATGTGACTGATTTCTTCGATCTTTGTTGGTGAGGCCAGACACGAGGTGGTCGGAGAGGTGGAGGAGGTGGGAGCCGAGGTGACCAAGTTCCACGCCGGCGACGTCGTCGGCGTCGTCCTCATCGTCGGGTGCCACCCCTGCAAGTCCAGCAACGAGCAGTACTGCAGCAAGAAAATCTGGTCGTACAACGACGTGTACCCCGACGGCAAGCCCACGCAGGGCGGCTTCTCCTCCGCCATGGTCGTCGACCAGAAGTGAGCAAATCAACCGAAACACAAGCTCAGTGTGTGATTACTGACGTGACAGACCTGTGGAAAGATGAACGAATGAGTAATCCGTTTTGTTTGCTTTTCTTCCCGGCCTGCGCGAAAGGCCGGGCGGAAAGTTGGCTAGCCCGGTCCGGTCCAGTAGCGTCGCGTCCTAACAGGTTCTGAGTTTGATTCTCATCAAAAACGAATTTCCAGCTGTTGGAGTAAAAAACCCACCTCGTTGTGCTTGCCGCGAGGATTGGCCCTCTCGGGCATGGGCCAAGATTCGGGGTTTTCTCTATCCGGATTAGTCGGTGTGACTTCCTCCTAATGAAAAAACGGCGGTCCCGTTTCCTCCCCGGGTAGAGTTTTTTTTTTCTTCCCGGCCTGCAGGTTCGTGGTGAAGATTCCGGCGGGGATGGCGCCGGAGCAGGCGGCGCCGCTGCTGTGCGCGGGCGCGACGGTGTACAGCCCGCTGAAGCGGCTGAGCATCGCCGCGCCGGGGCTCCGGGGCGGCATCCTCGGGCTGGGCGGCGTGGGCCACATGGGCGTGAAGATCGCCAAGGCCATGGGCCACCACGTGACGGTGATCAGCTCGTCGGACCGGAAGCGCGGCGAGGCCGTGGGCCACCTTGGCGCCGACGCGTACCTCGTGAGCTCCGACGCCGCCGCCATGGCCGCCGCGGCCGGCACGCTGGACTACGGCCTCTACACTGTGCCGGCGCACCACCCGCTGGAGCCCTACCTCGCGCTGCTGCGGCTGGACGGCAAGCTGGTGGTGATGGGCGTCATCGGGCGGCCGCTGAGCTTCGCGAGCCCGGCGCTGATGCTGGGGCGGAGGTCCATCGCGGGGAGCTTCGTGGGGAGCGTGGAGGAGGCCGAGGAGACGCTGGCGTTCTGCGCGGCCAGCGGCGTGACGTCGCAGGTCCAGGTGGTGGAGATGGGGTACGTGAACGGAGGCGCTCGAGAGGCTCGAGCGCAACGACGTGCGCTACCGCTTCGTCGTCGACGTCGCCGGCAGCAACCTCGTCGGCGACGCCGCCTAGTCCTTGATTTGCTGCAGCGTTAAGATTTGCCATATTAATTCAGGCGCCGCCGGCCGGCCGTGTCCATTGCTATTTTATCTTCGTGGTCTTGTTGGTGTTATTTCTAGTAGCTCGGTACGTAGATTGGAATTATTCGTGTTACTGATGAATCGTCAGTATGCGGCGCATTTCAATGAAATTTTCTCTATGCATCCGACGGGTGTTTACAATGGTATATAGAAGATCTAAAAATTAGGAAATTCAGAAACACGAAATTCAGAGGCACGTGAGGATTTGAATTGAACGTGCGGGCAAAAGAACCGTGGCGTCATCACTGCCGTGCCGCGCCGGATCTGTGGACTTCTGACCGGCGCGCCGGCCGGGCCGATCGAGTCCACCAACATACGTGTCCTGGTCCTCCTTGAGTGCCAGGAGTTCTTTCTGACGTGACGCGCCGTGGAATTTTGTACCGTGCTTTCCCACGTCCGTACGCCACGGACTGTTAGAAAATCTAGCATCAGTACCGATCAGCCGACCGGGCAGCTGACTGGTACCGCTTGATCGATACTAAATAGCACGTCATTTAGTGCCATTTAGTATCGGCCAAAATACCCGATACTAAAGGAACTATTTAGTACTGGTCGTGCCCAAAAATTAAAAAAAAAGTCACAAGTCATGCAAATTTCGCGCGTGTGCGGTCCATGGGAATCGAACTCACGACCTTCGGCCTCGCGTGAGCCTTCCTTACCATTCCACCTATGCATCACTTGTGATTGGATGGGAGATGCATTCCTTTTAAAATAACCCCTAGATGATCATTTTAGTACCGGGCCAAGCCACCGGCCGGTACTAAATGTCGCATTTTAGTACCGGCCGGTGTCGGAACACCGGCCGGTACTAAAATGCGACATTTAGTACCGGCCGGTGGCTTGGCCCGGTACTAAAATGGTTCTGGGAGCTTCTAAATTTGGATCCAGTACTAAAGTGGCGTCGAGGCAACTTTAGTACCGCACCAAAGCATGACTAGTACTAACGGCCGGGGACGAATAAGCCATTTTCTGGTACTGACGATTCGTGGAATACTCATTCATCACCTTATTTATATATGTACAAAACATTGATGTAATAGTATGTATCTCGATCATGAGACCATATAATACATATGAGGCTACATGTTACAAGATAATTAAGCTATTGCACCTGAAACAAGGGCACGACTATGTACTATGTACTATGCCGGTGCGCGGTGCTGGCTTCGTCATTAATTTGCTATACGTAAACGCCAACCGTACATAACAAAGAACAAACAAAACATAGTACTGTACCAAAGAACACGAGCCCCTCCGGCCAAGGATACTTTTTTTTTTCGCCTAAGCTAGACCAGCGCTGGGGGGGCATCTTGCCATTCCCTCGCGGGCGAGCGCAGCAGAGCCTGCTAGTGCCCCGCGCCGGGGCTCGGGCCGGAGTCCTTGATCCCGCGGAGCATGTCGATGCTCATCGCGAACTTGCGGCCGTCGCGCTCCGCGGCCGCCCCGACCACCGTCCGGATGCCGCCCGCCGGCGGCGGCTCCACCACCACCGCGTGCCGGGTGTCATCGCCGCCCTCCGACGACGACCACGGCAGCTCCTCTCTCCTCAGCGGCCTGGCGTCCGCGGTCGTCGTCGCCGCCGCGAGCACCAGCAGGCTCGCCGCGGCGAGGAGCAGGGCGAGCTTGGCTGCCATTATTATTCCTGCCGCCGATCAGCACCAGGCAGTAGGCACGTCTGTGTTTAGGCTGTCAGTGCTGGCCGTGCTTATTAGCTAGTTCGCGTCTGGGCCATGGCGTTCCGGGGTTTATATATAGGCGCGGCGCCCTGAGATCTGGAGTCTAGCTCGCCATGGACGGATATAGGTCGGAAGGAGACGTCCTTGGAAAAAAGGCAGTGGGCGATCGGAGACCACCCGGCGCTAGGAAGCGTCGTGGAAGCAAGCGGCACGTACGGGGTGGGACTTGGGAGGCGTACGAGGTCGCCGCCGTGCGCACGCACGTACTGGCTCCTCCTGAGAGTCTCCACCAGGTGCCGGTACGGTGGTGCGTGGCGCCGGCGGCCGGCGCGGTTGGAAGCTCGGGCGTGGAAGTTAGCTAGGGCCAACCGCGCGGCGAGGAATTCCGCGCGCGCGCTCCCGAGAGTGGACTTTGAACGCCGGCCGACGCCGACGTGACATGCGGAGATTCATTTGGCACGGCAGTGACAGCACCCCCATCTGCAGCACACCGCGGCAATTATTCGTTCGATCACGGGTGAACAATCAAATTATTTCCTTCGAAATTCCTATTCGGCCAGCCAAGATTTGCTCGTTTTTGTCGCGTTGAAATCTCTGAGCCCTGTGCCACTGTATGTGCAGATTGATTATTCCAGGCATTATTCCTTGGACTGGAGGAGGTTGTCGTTCGATGTCCGCGCAAGCTCCTGACGAGGATGAATCTCTGAAGATGGCTACAGGGAAGGATCGTCGTTACGTTGAAAGCTAGGTTGGACGGGTGCAGAGGATTCGTGGACTTATTGTTTACAGGTACTAGTGTCGAAAGCGACCAAAAGGTGAGGCGAAGTCAGCGCCAGAACGTGGGAGTGAACGTGTGGAGAAGCGACGTCCGGACCGGACCCTGGCGGATGCTGACGCGTGTGCGTGTGGTGCGTGCGACCGACCGGGCCATTCCTGACTCGACCGGTTGCGGGTCTCTCCGGGTCACCAGCTCACAACGGCTCAGCATCATCGTCCCGTTAATGATCAAAGAGATTCACACGCACACGGCCGACGTCCAGTCCAGTAGTGGTTTTGGCCTTGATCTGATCAGGCTTGTTTAAGACCTCTCTGCAGTGCATAGATGAAATAAAGATGACCATGGCAAATTAAAGTGTGTGATTATTTGTGATGGCTGCTGGCGTTAATTACCAAGCTCATTCAACTAATCTGTTACTACCCAATCCTAAAATATAACAATATGCATTTAGACTTGGTCAAAGTCAGATACATTTTTAACCAATAACATCTTCAAAAGTAATTACTTTTAAATAGAAAATGTTACATGTTGTGATGGTTGGTTTCATTATGTGATAAATTAATAGGCACCGTATCTTATGAAAACTAAGGTTCTCGTGGAAACTTTAGAAACTCCAATCAAGACCACAAGATCTTCGTCCAAAGGCTATAAGCAGAGGTGGATTGTTTTAGCACTTAAACACTCCCACCTCATCCATCCTAATCTCAATTTTCCCAAATCACCCCCTAATCAAAGTAGCCCAAGTGCCCAACACCCTTGCGTCTCGTCGAGACGCCGCCAGAGGCGGACGGACACCAAACCCTCGCCCCTTCGTCGCCAAACAAGGGTCCCAGGCGCCGCCTGCTCATGAGCCTGCGGAACGTCGTGAGGCCGCCCATTCGCCTGAGGAACGTCGTGAGGCAACAAGGGTCCCGGCGTCGTGAGGCCGCCGCCCGCCCGTGAGCCTGCGGAACGTCGTGAGGCCGCCCGTTCGCCAGCAGAACGCCGTGCGCCGCTCGTTCGCCTGCCGACGTCGTGAGGCCGCCGCCCGCCTGTGAGCCTGCTTAACGTCGTGAGGCCGCCCGTTCGCCGCTCGTTTGCCTGCCGAACGTCGTGAGGCCGCCCGTTCGCCAGCGGAACGCCGTGCGCCGCTTGTTCGCCTGCCGACGTCGTGAGGCCGCCGCCCGCCCGTGAGCTTGCTTAACGTCGTGAGGCCGCCCGTTCGCCGCTCGTTTGCCTGCCGAATGTCGTGAGGCCGCCCATTCGCCAGTGGAACGCCGTGCGCCGCTCGTTCGCCTGCCGACGTCGTGAGGCCGCCGCCCGCCCGTGAGCCTGCTTAATGTCGTGAGGCCGCCCGTTCGCCGCTCGTTTGCTTGCCGAACATTGTGAGGCCGCCGCCCGCCACCCTTGCATCAGGCCGCCGAGGTACGAGCAGGGCGCGTTGAGTTAGAGCCTGCCTTGGATGCCGCGATGCCATGGAGTCCAGCGGGCAAATTCCTTTCCCTGTGCGCGTGCGCGAACGCGCTCAGTGGTGTTACCAGAGCGCGGGCAGCCTTGGCGACAACCTTGCCTGAGGCAGGCTGGACGCCGATGACGACGGCGGCCGCCTTCATGCTGTGGTGCCCGGCTACCTCCTCGGCTCCGCTCTCGGCGCGCCCTGCTTTTGCATCGTTGCCTCCGCGGCCGCCTTGGGCCGAGCTGCGGAGGCCTGGAGGCGGCACACGCGCAGCCGGTGGTCAGCGCCAGGCGGCTCCGATGGCGGGCGCCCAACGCGTGAACTGCAACCAGGCGGATCGGTGCCTGTGGCCATCCGCCCGTCCAACCAGCTGCCGCTGACCGTAGGCACCGCCGGAGAGCGACGAAGGCGGCGGCACGAGACGACGACGTTCTAGACCAGGGCGGCGGCGTGAGAGCGGCGGCCTGAGACGAGGGCGGCGGCGATTTTGGCTTCGCTTGCCCTCTGGTGAATCGACGAGGGGGGCGGCGATGTGGCGTCCGTCTGCCTGGCCTCTGGCGGCGACTCGACGAGACGATGAGGGTGGGTTGGGCGCTACTTTGATTAGGGGGTGGTTTGGAAAAATTGAGATTAGAATGGATGAGGTGGGGTTTAAGTGCTAAAACAGCCCACCTCTGCTCATTGCCCTTGGATGAGGATCATGTGGTCTTGATTAGAGTTTCTAAAGTTTCCACAAGAGTCTTGGTTTCCAAAAAATACGATGCCAAACTAGTATCACTTTTATGTTTCTTTATAATTTTTTTTCTACCGTCCACTGTTAAAGTTTAAAAGATTTGGCTCGGGAAAAAGAAATCTAAGAATAGATATATTCCGAACAGAAGTAGTAGTTGATTAACTGAAACTAGGTACTATACTAGGTATACAGAAGGGATTTAACTGAACATTAGTTGATCCTGTTTAGATCTATCCCCAATTAAGATTAGCTAGTTGAGCCTGACAAGTTCGGGAGCATCCATTTTAAATTCTCCGAGTGGAGGAGTTAACCCTAGAAAAGGACCCATATAAACTTCACGTGGTCTTCAAGGGCTGAAAAACCGGACCTTGGCACCTTGCAGCCACATTAGATGCATGAACCAGGACGGGCGTACGATTCCCATGAGTCAAGCTAAACGGCTTTCTGCTTTGCATGACCAGCACTATGCCATGTATGTGATGGAACGTCTGAGGCTGTGGGCAAAAGAATTATTGATGCATTTGCACACTTGGCTAGTGTCAATGAAACTGAGAAAGAAGAGGTTTAATTGCTTGTGATCATGAATTGCACCCCGGAGAATTTGTATGGGCTACGGCTTATGGGAGAGGGCTCCCAATAATCAGGTGGTCGTCGCCACGACGACGAAGCACACCGGCCGGCAACCGCACACGTCGCGCCGCCCGCACTCGCTCTGTTGCCAAGTGAGCTTGTCGGTAGTGGCGGCGGGGGCGGCGGCGCTTGGCTCGACACGCCACGGGAATTAGGCTGCCGGTCTCGTGGAGCTGTGCGCTCGATCGTGCACCGTGACACCGTCAGCTTCTGCAGCATCGTTGTCGAAGCTGCGTGATTCAAGAGGTACTTTTAGTGTTGGATGATTCATTGGGTCACCACTACTTGTTGATTTTCTCCGTCCTGAAATGTAGAGCATTTTAAACTTCAAATTTTGTACTCAAATGTAAGACACTCTAGGTTAAGAGTGAATCAAATCATCTTAAATATGCATAGTTTTCGGTCTTTCCCAATAGAAAGACGTGCATGCAACCATGTAGTGGGAGGTGCATGTGATGTGGGGGAGGTGCATGGGAAAAAGCATGCTACTTTAATTAGCACATATTTAGTTACCCAAATAGAGTCACAATATTTAATAATTAGGGACAGAAAAATCTTTTCTCCATCTCCATAATTTGCTGAAAAAAAAAGATTCTAGAATGACCTACATTTCAGAACGGAGGGAGTACACAGTTTTCCTTTTCTAGGCGTACGTGTAGTATGTGTAGTAAACTTTCACTGAAATACCCCTTTTTTGTTTATAATAGAGAAAAAGAATAGTATGAGTATATGCCAAAACGTATTTGGGCCTATAGTTATATAATCGAAGGCCCAATAATTAGTCGTCCTAACAACAGTTTGAAGGAGCCATCTAAGCTGGACCAGACTCAGTTCAGCATTCATATATACTACACAAAGTATATATGGAGTATAGGCATCTGGAGCAGGGTCTTGAATCACTGTAGTTCAGCCTGAATACACACGATTATACTTCAACTAAACAAAACAAACTCTATTTTTCACACAGGATCCTACGTGTATATGCCTTTTTGCTAAAATCCACAAAAAGCAAGCTGCAGCTTCTCCGCTTTTAGTCATGCTGCAAGGGGTTCGGAGGAGCTGCAAGCTGCCTTTTAGTCCAAATTGTGCACTTAAAGGATCCAATGCAAACTAAATTTTTTCTCAACCATGTTAATAAGGCAGACAGTTAAATTTAATCAAATATGCATGCACATACAGCTATTCTGACAATTTAGGCCATTGCTCAACGAAAATAAAATGAACTATTACTGTTTTCCTACTTCCACTCAACTTCGTCTAGAAAAGATAGACACCACCCTGGAGTAGTCACTCAATATAACTTTTTTTGGCAAATAAGAGAAAACATTGTACAAAATATTTAATGGCCTATAATTAACCTCAAACACAGATGTAAACAAGAAATAAATTTCCTATGTCAACAATCCATACTACATGTAACATTTTGAAATAGAAAAAGGCGTCAAACATATTTTAGGGCAATGTCTCAAGAGTTCTTTTTCAGAAAATGGAATATTAAAGGTCCCCGCCTCTACACTTTTTTTGGGGGGCACAAACACTACGAAATATAGAAGATGAATAGGTGTATTGTCAATAACAATAGGACTAATTAAATTTATATTGAAACTAAATAATATTAGTAATTGTGTATGGTCAAAATTTTGGTAAACTAGCTTACCTCCGAATCAAAAATGTGCCTTACAAAAGTGGATGCCGAAGTTTCATGTTGTCATGATTATTAGTAGATCTTTCCTTGCCCTAGAGAGAAATATTATTGCCAGCATCTCTACCTGCTCACACCCATCTTGGCCTCAATTTAGCTCCACCCCTCCTCTTACCCACTTCACGTCCCTAAATGCAATCATCTAACAAAAATAAAAGGGACAAAACAACCATAAAACAGAAGGCGAACAATTCATTATTGTATCACTACGTCTAAGTGAAATTTCCTCATGGAGAGAGAGAGAGAGAGAGAGAGAGAGAGAGAGAGAGAGAGAGAGAGGGAGAGAGAGAGAGAGATCTGACATTCAATGACATATCACCATCATTTACAAATGACTTTCCTTGCAAAACAAATTAAGATTAATAGTTGTTCCCTCAAAATCCAAATGTATGTCGTCGTTTAGGAATTTTACAGTCTCCAATATGATACTTTGACTCAAAGGCTTTTTTTTGGGGTAAAAGTATATATGCTATATATTTTAAATATAGGCAGTTATTAGATACCACGAAATTAAAGTATCTTTCATGGTGAATCTAGTTATATCAACCATATATGTGGTATCAATTCATGCAATCTTTTCTACATTATATTGATGGGTACGTCAAGTAGAAGTTTGATGACCGAAGAGTTTTAAAACGACCTGAACTGGAATCGGAGGGAGTAAAACCTTATTCTTGTCCCACCAACTTCCTCCCCCTCTCCTAAAATTTGTTTACCTGGAACCATGTGATTCCCTGTTCATCCTCTGCAACATATAAACTGAGCATCCATGGTAAAAGCACACAATCTGCCGCAGCTAAGCGCTGTCGCAGAGCTGAACCTGAGGATCAAATATGACACTTTCAATTCACTAACAGCAGCTCAGCTTGTTATATATGGCAATTGTTTGCTTGTTTTTGTAACAATATAATATGGCCATTCAACTAGCAGTGCAGCGAAACGAAGGTTTGATAATCAACTTCACGCATGTATATAAGTTTAATATAGGTTTTGATGGGGGCATAGACTTTATATATAGACTAGATTGCACCTCTTCAAGACAGCTAACACATAAAAAAGAAAAAGAAAATCATGTGCGGATTGAACTAATTTTTTTGCGCACAGGTCGAGTAGTACTAATGTGATGCCATGAATACGGGAATAATCTTGCACCAAAAATATCTTCAAACAACATGTAAATGAGACTCTCAAATAATATTCCATCTTGAAAATTTTGACAATGATGTATTAATAATCATATTTTGTGGATACAGAGAGAGACAAGAAGAAGCAAGTGTACATCTGCGTGCTTATACCGACTGTACTATATCATAATTAGCGAGGAACAGTGGAACAAAATCTTGAAGAGATATGCATTAACCTTGACAGAATGTACTTCTCTGTTCAGTGTCAATTCATTCATAAAGGTAAACCCATCATCGCTTGCCAAAAATACGATGATATGCATGTAATAAGTTGACTAGTTGAGGTATACGGGTTATCTTTCACTTAACTGTGTACAGAAATACATAGTTAGCGGCTTTAATGAAAACAATGCCGGTGACATGGATAGGATATGCTGGCGCTGATGGGCATGCCGTGAACATACCTTAGCACGATTCAGAAGGAAGAGAGAGGGCAAACGGGCGGAAGAGATATTGGCGCGGCTCAATCAGATACTGATTTTACAGCTTGTGTAAAACCTACCATCGGATTGAACCTCACCAATATCGCTCTTTCCATTGATCAACCACGCACACATAGATCATGCACGATGGAGTTCCTGTTGCAGGTAGCTATATCTATATGCATGTAGTGGTAGGTTTTCCACTCTCTCATATCATCACCTACAACTTCGACATGGGAGTATGGGACACATCAAACACTAGAAATCTAGAAATCAGGAGATCAAGCTCTTCAACAGATCATAGTAGATCGTGTATGATCTTCGTATCAACAAAAGGGTATTTATCATCTGAAAAATAGATAAGAAGGATATGTACATACTAGATCGATCGAGATCATCCTGCTCTCTCTACGATCAGAAGTGAATGCATCTAGAGATAAACCACTCGGCTAGTGGTGGGGGATCGTCGAAGGAAACTTGTTAGCAGTACGTCTCTGAGTATGGCTAGGGTTAACTGGGATTGCAAATGGTATACATGTAGATCTCAGAGGAGATAACCAGATATTGCTACACTATACTGAGCTATTGGCAGAGATGCCAAGGTCGATCAGCCATGCAGGAGCTATTAGATGCACGGCAAGGCCAGGAACACGGTGATGAACAAGTGAAGTGGTTGTAGGGCAAGGCAAGGATTAAGAGGTTGAGGAAGGGCCCCGGCCGGGCACACATTGGAGGGGACCTAGCTAGCTAGCGTGCGATGGGCTTTTATGCTTGGCCTCCATGAGGGAGGGTAGTGAGCAGAATGATGAGCAAGGGCAGATCAAAAGATGTACCTCTCTCTCTCTCTCTCTCTCTCTCTCTCTCATTACACAGTTGCATGCATGCAGGGTCGGCATAGAATAGTGGGGTAGCTAGGTCGAGCGTTTTGCGGATGAACGACACCATTCATGCGGTTCAGTTAGTAGTAGAATTAGTGGAGTATACATATTAGAGGCCATGTCAATTAATTATGAGGAATTTCATTAGGCTCGGCAGTGAATTTGCTACAGTTATCGCGGCATTATGACATGAGTTATCCTTTTCCGTTTCTTCCTTCAGAAAGAGAGAGAATTTTCAGAAAGAAGTCCGGAGCGAGGAGGATGGAGGAAGACGACGCCGGCCGGAGGCGGAGACCTAGCTGGGTGGGCAGCATCGGGAGCAGGAGCGCAGAATGTGTGTGCCTAGAAAGAAGCCTGGGAGGCCCGTACAAAAGGCTCGGAGTTTCTTAATCGGGAGCACCTTGCACGTAAATCTGTCTGCAATCTGAACCCCCAATTTCTTAATCCTCCTCGTCTCTCCTTTACTTAAACCAACAACCTTCTCTCTCTCTCTCTCTGTGTGTGTGTGACAGTGTGTGAGATAGTACTAGTAGTAGTAGAAGCAGCAGCCGGGCGGGCAATCAGAACAGCTGCTGCAAAGCGGCGGGGACAGCGGCGGCAAAGCGGCTCTGCCGTGACACCGTCGCAGGGGACACGCCCCGCATAGGGTTGCTCTACCTGATCTCGTCTTTCCCCTACCATCATCATCATAATAAATAGTAGTTTTCTTTTCGCCTCGTCCGTCGTCATCTCTCCCCTTTGGCTGTTCGGCATATGGCTGGGCAGAAAACCCGATACCCAATACCCGAACCCGAAAAACCCGAGCCCGAACCCGAAAAGTCCGAACCCGAAAAACCCGAACCCTAATTCGGGTTCCAACCCACGGTACCCGAAATTAATACGGGTAGTTCGGGTATTGGGCCACGGTACCCGAAATACCCGAACAACCCGAAATGATTTGTTTTTTCATCTATGATTTGATTTGTGTGCTTCAAAACTATGTTTATTAATTGTGATATGTGAAGTGTGAACTGTCACGGTTTGGACGTGTGAAGTGTTAGTTAATTTCGTTTGAACTGTCAGTTTGGACGTGTGAACTGGATGTATGGTTGGGTGTATTTGATTTGATTTTATACTGCATATGTGGAGTTACAGAATTTCGGGTAATTCGGGTAAAACCCGAACCCGAACCCGAATTTTCGGGTACCCGAATTTTCGGGTTCTTCTTTTTCCCAACTGATTTCGGGTATCATTTTTGGAAACCCGAAATTCCTAAAACCCGAACTACCCGACCCGAAAATTTCGGGTAACCCGAATGCCCGGCCCTAGTTCGGCACCCATCTCCCTGACTGCATGCACATCCATCCATCCATTGAAAGCCTCTTTTCTCTGTGCGTGCATGATCAAGCGAGCATCTTTTACAGTACTACTACTATTTCATGAATTACAATGATAATAGTAGCCTTTAGTTTCCTGCACCTCCTACACATACATAGTTACAGGTCAATTTCATGGCGAACCATGGATGTGTAGAGCCGATTGGAACTGAGTAGTGGGCCCTGCAGGTAGGGTAGGTCTCCATGATTATGATAGTTGGTGCTTCCACGCAGACAAAGCGCGGAAAGGCGGTAGCTAGGCTGGTTGACGTGATGATAGGAGGGCCGGGGGCCTCGTCAGGTCAGGTGGCCGGCGTGCCAGCCCCTCACTAATCAGATTCCCACGCGCTAACCCAACAAAATCATCCCCTCTCCCCCCAGCTTTTTAACCCCCGCCGGCAGGCCTAGCTAATTACCAGCCCCCGCGCGGTCAAACTTGGAATTTAACGGCATGCTTGCTTGCTTGCTTGTAGCCATACGAATAATCATGATGCGTCGTGTACGCCCTTTGCGGGTTCAGAAATGAAGCCGGAATCTGCCCGCCATGAGTGCTATTTTTTTTTGGGTTTTTTACAAGCCTCCCCCTAGTTGAGCCCTCCTCCTCATCCCTACCCTTACTTCCTGAGACTCCTCAGTCCTGTCCTCCCACGCGTTGCGCTCATCAGTTTTGCCCTCCCGCGCCGCTTGAGCCGCTTCCGTTAGCACAGCCGTGAGCTCCGTCCCGACACGCGGGTCCCGCGCCACGCGCTGACATGTGGGGCCCACACGCCCCCTTCCCCATCCATCCCATTCGATTCAGCTCGACGCCCCCGTGGGTGGCCGCCGCCAGATCCCCATCCGCGCCTACCCGCCGCCGACGCAGCCATGGATTCCATGCCCCGTCGCCACGCTTGCCCCAACGCCGTCCAGGCCGGTGCGCCGCTCCCTGCCGGCGCTGCCATGGGTCTGGATACGTCCCGCGAGGCGTTTGTCGGCGGGATCCGGGGCCCTGCCGGTGTGGTGGGGGCGCAGCCAAGGCACGGCAGCATCCAGGCCGGTGCGCCGTTCCCCGACGCCGCAACCATGGGTCTAGAGGCCTCCCGCGGCGCATCTTTCGGCGAGATCCCGGGCCCTACCGGTGTGGAGGGGGCGCGGCCAAGGCACGGCAGCCTCCAGGCCGGTGCGCCGTTCCCCGCCGCCGCCATGGGTCTGGAGGCCTCCCGCGGCGCGTCTTTCGATGGGATCCCAGGCCCTGCCGGTGTGGAGGGGGCGCGGCCAAGGCACGGCAGCCTCCACGCCGGTGTGCTGTTCAACCCTGCCGCCACCATGGGTCTCGAGGCGTTCCGCGGCGCAGCTTTCGGTGGGATCCTGAGCCCTGCAGCAGAGAAGGGGGCGCGTTCAAGCTTCCTCGGCAGCGGCGTCCAGGCCGGTGCGTCCGACCCCGCCGTGCATGGCATGGCCGGCCGTTGCAGTAGCCTGGCTCGCCATATCGTTCATTGGGGGCTCCATTCCTGCAAATGCCGTAAGTCCTCGTTACTGTACTCTGGGAAAACCATCTGGATCCAATCAAGTACTGCAAATTACATCCTGGCAGCTAGCTTGCCATGTTATGGAGCTAAATTTTCCAATGTTGGTTGCATATATGCAGAATCCTGAGCTTATTCAGAAAAGAACAATGGGAGCCCTGGCTGCCTGTATTATGGAGATGCAGGACAACGCCGAACGGATGAGGAAGCTGATGTCACAGTACCAGGTGGTGCACGAGTTTGTTCCGCGTCATGTGGTGAATGAGTTGTTTGTTAAGCTAGATGAAATGGCTGAGTCACTCGAATACAGATCTCTGCAATGCCAAGAGGCTTAGATGCCAATCCAAGGTCGCCATCGGAACCGGAGGACGAATTGCCATTTGATGGCTGTGATCAATGGGAGGAAGATGAGTACCTGCAGGACGATGCGTCATGGTGTGCTGAGAATGACATTGACTTTGAAGAAATTTTAGATCGCCACATGAATTGATTGTGTAGTACTAGTTATCCAATGTTGTTAGTGGCTGTGGCTTGTTACATGTATTGAGATGCTTGTGTTGTTGTCATGTATTGAACAAGATTAACTGATGTATGTCATCCTTTTGTTCAGTTGTACTGATGTATGTCATGTTTGTCATGTTTGTCTCACTGCTTCTTTGTTTATTTCTCTACACTTATTCCTGCTGGACATTGATTGATCTTAGGCTCTTTACAACACCTTGGGCATGCTTGTTGTGTGAATGTTAGTATCTGGACTTTGCAATGTTGGTTATCTTCTAGCAGTGCATATACTTGTTCAACCAATTGTATTTGCTCAAGAAATCTGTTGCACATTAAGGGAAGAGCACTGCATATTGGCCGAACTAGAGCTTTAGATTACCATACAAAAGACAACCTTGATACCCACGCAGGGGTCACTTAGAGCTTACAAACTCCTTAGAGCTCAAAATACCCACGCAGGGGTCACTTAAAGATGATTGCCCTACAAATATTTAGACATTACCAGCATAGTCATTGGCAGAACTATCTAAGGTTTAGATTAACATACAAAAGATGGCCTATTCATATAAAGAGTTCCACATAGGCCTTTGGAGTTAAACTAGCTAATTTTGTTTGCAACATATAATAGCTACTAATTCACTTCATCATCGCAAAACTCAGATGCTTCTTGAAGAATGTCGCGAAAAGTATCCATGGCACGTGCAAATTCATCAGCTGTCTTGCTCTCCTTAGTGACATCATGCAGGTAGTTTGCCGCCCACTGCATCTTTTCCTTAGCATTTCTCACAGAACCCTGCAGCTTATCGATCTTCTTACAATGGTCGCTGATCTGCAATATGAAATTGTATTAAGCTAATTGGCAGATACAGTCCACAAAGGCGAGGAAAACAAGGTAGTAGTTTTTGGTGGCACCATTAAGCAGCATGATAGCCAGAGCCGTGGCATTTGTAATTGGGTACCCTTTGTAATTGAGATAGACAGCAAGAACCAACTAAGCAGCATTGAGATAGCCGTGGCACCATTAAGCAGCATGAAACCATGTATACTTGAGTAAATATGGATTTATAAAGGGTATCAAGGTACTATCAGGCAAAGGAAAAATGTAAAGACTCAATACAGTACAACATAATGATCTCAGGACTTACTCATTCCATAACAAAACAAGAAAGCTTTAAGGATCCATTTGATGCTCCTATGGAGGCGCCAAATTCTATTTTTGGGAGATTTTGCCGAGAAAAGTATCTGCTGGCTGTAGCCAGGAGTATGGAGGATTCCTTCTTGGGAAATTTGGATCACAGAGCATTTGTCGAGAGGAAGCAAAGTTTGGGCATTACTCACAGTTGCTCGTTACTTGAAACCAAGAGCTGAAATGTTCTTCTTACTGAACACCGGTGTTCAGTTTCAAAAGAAGCACATGGAAAATATTTTCAGTGTTCCGATCTTTTATGAGTCATACCTTTGTTACAAGAAAACTTCATATTTTCCCCAATTTTGCGCCGTGAGCGGCGTCGGTGGCAACGAAGGGAGCAAGGTGGCGGCTAGGGTGAGCGGCGTCGGTGGCGGCATGGGGAGCAAGGTGGCGGCTAGGGTGAGCGGCGTCGGTGGCGACGAAGGGAGCAAGGTGGCGGCTAGGGTGAGCGGCGATGGTGGCGACGAAGGGAGCAAGGTGGCGGCTAGGGTGAGCAGCGACGGTGGCGACGAAGGGAGCAAGGTGGCGGCTAGGGTGAGCGGCGTCGGTGGCGGCATGGGGAGCAAGGTGGCGGCTAGGGTGAGCGGCGTCGGCGACGAAGGGAGCAAGGTGGTGGCTAGGGTTTAGTGGGGAGGAGCAGAGGCGGGTGTCTCTAGAGGGCGGGCCACAGGGTTTAGTGGGGAGGAGCATAGGCAGCCCGCGCGGTGGCCTTGCAAAAATTTGGATTTTGGGCCCGCGCGGTGGCCTTGCAAAAATTTAGATTTTGGGCGCGCGCCCGCGCCGGTCAGCGTGGCCCGCCGGTCAGTGGGCCTGGATGCGGGGCCCGGGGCGTGCGCGTGGGGGGCCCGCCGGTCAGTGGCTCGCTGGACAGAGAATATCAATTACCTTATAACACGCAAAAAAATTAATATATAGCAAACGTGCTCCAAAAATTATGAAATTTTGCATGGAGTCATATTAGCATTAGAAGAGTTTATGAAAAAAAATTGAAATGATTTCACGATTGTTGATGTGCACTTTGTTAACAAATATAACCATCCACCATGAAGGTACCTACTCATTCACAATGAAGTTAACAAATGGAATCATCCACCACGAATTTTATTATGAGATTTTGCATGGAGTCATATTACCATCAGAAGAGTTTATGAAAAAAAATTGAAATGATTTCACGATTGTTGATGTGCACTTTGTTAACAAATATAATCATCCACCATGAAGGTACCTACTCATCCACAATGAAGTTAACAAATGGAATCATCCACCACGAATTTTATTATGAAATTTTGCATGGAGTCATATTAGCATCAGAAGAGTTTATGAAAAAAAATTGAAATGATTTCACGATTATTGATGTGCACTTTGTTAACAAATATAATCATCCACCATGAAGATACCTACTCATCCACAATGAAGTTAACAAATGGAATCATCCACCACGAATTTTATTATGAAATTTTGCATGGAGTCATATTACCATCAGAAGAGTTTATGAAAAAAAATTGAAATGATTTCACGATGGTTGATGTGCACTTTGTTAACAAATATAATCATCCACCATGAAGGTACCTACTCATCCACAATGAAGTTAACAAATGGAATCATCCACCACGAATTTTATTATGAAATTTTGTATGGAGTCATATTAGCATCAGAAGAGTTTATGAAAAAAATTGAAATGATTTCATGATTGTTGATGTGCCCATTTTTTGGAATTTCGGCAACATGTACCCATTTTTTAGGAATTTCGGCAGCATGTACCAATTTTTTTGGAATTTCAGCAATTTCAATATCACAATAATCCACTACACAACTTCAAATAACATAAATAATCCACTACACAACTTCAAATAACATAAATAATCCACTACACAACTTCAAATAACACGTCAAGTCCAAAGTTTACATCATGAAACTACAACATCAAAGTCCTACAAGTCCAGAACAAGTTTCTTCTTGATCACTCGCTTGGTCCTCCTCGCCACCACCTCTTTTTCTTTCTTTCTCTTCTTCTCTTTTGCCACATCCTGGTCCTCACTTGTAGCTGCCACCTCTTTTCCTTTCTTTCTTTTCTTCTCTTTTGCCACAACCTGGTCCTCACTTGTACCCGCCACCTCTTTTACTTTCTTCATTTTCTTCATAACAGAGGCAGCAGTGGAGGGCACCGTAGAGGCAACAGAGGATGGCATCGTAGAGGAGGAAGGCATAACAGAGGCAACAGTGGAGGGCACCGTAGTGGAGGGATCTAGTGGCCCATCTGCATTTTCTGCACCCCAATGCTCATCCTCTCCGAAAGCTGGATCTACTGCATTTTTACAAATTCTTGCAATATGTCCTAATCCTCCACATCTTTTGCATTTTCGCTTCCTTGGTCCAAGTCCACTGCCCTCAGAACTTGATCTTATTCTAACTTTCCTGGGCCTTCCTGGTGCCCTTCCCTGAACTGGAGGCTGGAGCATGAATCCAGGATCGACAAAGTCCCATTGATGTTTGGACTCTATAGCAGGCACATTGTCCACACATGTAGCATTAAACCGGGCAACTGAGTAGTAATCATGTACATATTGATCAATTTCTCTAGCCCGACCACTAAGGGATGTAATGAAAAAGAGGGCATGGACACACGGCACTCCAGTAATCTGCCACTGTCTACAAGAGCACGTCATCCTCTCCAAGTGAACCACGTATTTCCATTCCCTCTTCTCCCTATCCAATGCAGTCACTTCAGCCTCATAGGGGTTGCGCCGAACGAGTGACATTTTCAAACCTCTTGTTTTATCATGCAACCTTGTCATCACCACTGGAATTATCTTGTGACATGCAAATCTTTCCCTTGCAATTCTTTGGCGCAACTCAAACTTGGCCATAATCATCACTCTAATTCTATCCAACAAATCCACCACATGAAGGTCCTTGATTTTCCTAACCCATGCATTAAAAGACTCCGCCAAGTTGTTGTTCACATAATCTACCTTACATAATTCATTGAACTTGCTTCTCATCCATATCTTTGTGTGTTTCTCATCCATGTAGGGCTTCACTTTTGGCTTCCTGTACATTTGGCTCACATGGTAGTTATGTTTCTTGAGACTATATGTCAATGATGCCGGCCATAAATTATCGTCAAACAACTTTCTCTTGAATCTTTTGCCAAAGTTTGCAGCAAGATGGCGCATGCACTCCCTATGTTCCACTCCAGGGAACACCAAGTCTACTGCAATTTCTAATCCCTTGCAAGCATCTGTATGGATAACCAATCCTTTCGGAAAGCCCACAACCTATTTCAAATTTTGAAGCCACCATGTCCAGCTCTCGGTTGATTCAGTCTCTAGCACACCATAAGCAACTGGAAAAAGCCAGTTATGTGCATCAATTGCAGAAGCTGCAACTAGCTGCCCTCTGAACCTTCCATTTAGAGCAGTTGCGTTGTGACAGAACCGCCCAAATTAAACCGGCTTAAGTGCGCTAACTATCATCTTAAGTGTTAATCAAGTAAACACGCACTTAAAACGGTGTAATCCGGCAGCCTGTTGGGTTAAGGATCGAAAACACTGGAAGTCTCGCACGAAGACGAGCACAGATGATTACACACAGATAAAAGTTCTCAAATTTAATTTACAAAGCGGAGTTTTACAAACCAGATTACGCAAAATATCAGAGTTCAAAATGCAGCAGAAAATAAATAGAAGTATAGTTTAGGAAAACAACGATTACTACGATGACGTGAGGACGTCACATCGAGCCCACCGATGTGAATCCTGGTTAGCTCCAGCCAGCAGTAGTTACCTGAAAACCAGGGTGACAACAAAACCCTGAGTATACTAATACTCAGCAAGACTTACCCGACACGGGTATACTTAGCCCACTATCTAGACATGCAAAGCTTTTTGGCTCTGAAGTTAGTTTTGCTGAATGGCTACTAATACTGGATCCTTACTTTCAATATTTTAGCTCAATTTAAGTTTATCAAGTACCAACTAAATTTGCCTGACATCTAAGCAAGCATGGTTGATCACATTAAACCTCTATTTAAACCATTCAAACGTCTTCAACTCATTCTCATTTCATCCTTTACTACGATGTGACAAAGAGATCAAGGCTCTCATAACCGCGAGTCACGGCGAATCGATCCGATTTAACCTTGCAAGGTGGACCTAACTCACACGACACATGTAAGCCTCGTCGGGCCACCCGCGTCAACTGTTTCCACATTACCACGGCATCTGAACTACGCCTGCTAAAACCCAGGTGATGGGCCCCTCGCGGTGAACTCCCGGAGAACCCGGAGGCGGCATCCTATCCAACACCCGCCAACTCCCACGCCCAGCGTAGCATGACGGAATTCAAATCACCGCTGTAAAGTGGTACACAGCTTACCGGTTTCGACTACCTCCTACTTCCGGTATGTGGTTAGTACTGTTCAATCCTCGATCAACACTGCCAACAACGGAACGGTCCTCAATCGACACAGGCGGAGATTTCTTTTCATCCATTCTATACCATTAATCCAACTCATTTCCGCCCGGTCTCCATTTCTCTTTACTCAACAATTCATTTCAAAACCAAAGCTAAGTGATCAAGATCCTAAACTCGCGAGTGACCGTAATCACTCGACTTCTACCGAAATCCTATTTAGCAGAGCATTTCTATCGACACCTGCATACTAGTATAGGCCCACGGCACCTAGGGAAAACATGCATACTATGGTTCCATTCAACTCCTAGAACATAAATGCACAAATACTTAAATAACATTGAATAATTTAAATTATGGTTATGCTCCGGGGCTTGCCTGGGATTAACACTAAGTTAGTGTTAGTTAGATGATACTCGCTTGACGAGCACCCTCTTTCGATCATGCACATCGAGATCCATCCATCCATCTTCTGGATATGTCCACCAAACATCATCTTCGGGTTTGGCTCCGACTTTATCCTTTAGTTCCACGCGCCGTGCATCTAGCGTACCTAAATGAGATGCAACAATGCTGATGTATGAATGCATGGACGATGCATCAGAAAGGCAAGAAGACAAGCACAAGGGCATTATTGCATGTGCATGAGCGTCCATAAGAATGAGGGCTAAATAAATCATACAACTTAACATGTTAAGATAGCAAGAAGGTGACCCTAAGCATACCTATGAATATATTAAACAAGCCAAGCCAAAAGCAACCATTCATTTAGTACGAGCTAATTAACTTAGCAACACAAAAGAAGTACGAGGGTTGTTATTGCTCACATCAATTATAGCCAAAACAAGATCATATTGCCATACACCAAAATAATCAGAAACAACAAGCATAGGACTGCATGTTAACCTAATTGGATTAACCCCCAGATATATTACAAGTGATAAGATAACTCAGGTGAAATACTTTAACATCACAAGAACATACGTATGCTTGCTTACTGCTAGATTCTCATTAATCTGTGATATAATAGAACCTATATATATTACTTATAAATGGTGTTGCAAACACACAGCCTGGAGCTGAGATTTTTATGTGTGGTCGATGTTATCAAAGCATGGCTATTTTACAAAGATTACATTTTCAGATTTTATAACTTAATTATTGCAACCAAAACAAGTTTTTAATTGCAATTAAGCTTGTGAGAGCTAGATAAATCTATAGATCACTATTTTCTATAAACATATTGACAATTAAGTGTTTATAAGACATAAAAGCATTATACAGGGGCAGTAGAAAGATATTTTGTATATTTTTACATATTCTATTATTTATAAGCTATCTACTACGCATCAACAAGTTAAATGAATAACTTGGTCATACTGCAATCAATGAATTTGAAATTTTTACCACAGCTCAAACATCATATGAATAGCCTACCACAAAAATTTCATAGCAATTAGAGCAGTACAACTAAAGATATAAATTGCACTAGATCTGAAACATACTAGTACCACTAACACACATCACTACTTAGCTAGCTTGTACTGTTCTTCTCCTTCCACCAGTCGCAAGAACACAGAGAGCGGATTGGAATAGACCTACTGCTGCTGACTGCAGATGGATATGCTGCCGTGCTGGAGAGGAGCACCAGCACATGGAGAAGGCGAGGAGCCACCGTGCTGGAGCATCTTGTGCTGCGGCGATCGGAGAGGGGCGCATGGCGGCGCTAGCGGCTGTGCGGCGGCAGCGCGCTTACCACTGCCGGTGAGGACGCAGCAAGGGGCATGGGACTGCAGGTGCTTGCGCAGGACAGGGGCTCGGGTTCCGGGGTGCAGGAAGGAAGCAAGGGGGCACGGCCACGCGAGCTTGGGCTCGGCAGCCATGGCAGCTCCAGCCGCGGCGGCGAGGCCGCGTTCCCGGCGGCACGGCGAGCAAAACGGCCAGGGGAGGTGCTGGAGAGGTCGAGGGTGGTGCGGTGCTGCTCACCGTCTGCTCGATTTGGGCGGAGGAAAACCGGAAGGAGGGGATCGACGGTGGGGGCGGAGCTTCGGTGAGGCTCCAATGGTTGGCGGCACAGGGGAGCCGATTCCGGCAGAGGAAGAGGTCGGCCGGCCTCGAGGAGGGGCCGTAGAGAATGAAGGCGACTCGGTGGAGCTCACCTGGGGCTTGAATCAAGCGGAGGAGGTCTGTCGGGAGGAGCTCGGCGTGCGGGGCGGCGGTCCGGCGGAGGGGCAGGGCGACCGGTGGTGGCGGGGTCCGATTTGGCCGGGAAATGGCTCAAACGGGTTAGGAGAGGATTGACGAAGCTGCGGGGCAAGGCTAGGAGGCTTGGGGCGCGCCGAATCGGGGCGGGATGGTGAGGGGTGGCCGGAGCGACGCCGGCGGCGGCTCTGCTCGGCTCGGCTCCGCCCGAGCTCGAGAAGGACGAAGGAGATGGGGAAAGAACAGTTAGGGCTCGCGCTCGGATAAGGATAGGGCCCAACGGAGGCCGAGGTTCGCCGGCGTGACGCGTTGAGTCACCGGCGCGATGACACGTGGGGACGGCGGCGAGCAGGCACTTGCCGCGCGTCGCGTGACCATGGGTGGCGGAAGGGAGCAGGTGAAACACAGGGAGAAGAAAAAAAATGGTTCAACGAAACTCAGCTCGATTTTGACCGTCCAAAACTCAAAACTTCACATTGAAACTTGAATTTTGGCCAAAATAAAAGTTGTAGAGGAAGAAAATGTCTACAACTTTGATATTGGGCACATCTTGATTTGAGTCTTGAATTAGGGAGAAAAACGTGATCAAAACTAGCTAAGGTAGAATACACTATGCAAACTTAATTAGCGCTAATGACAAGCTTAGGCCCATGATTAGCGAGTTAAGCATAAAATTAACACCAGGGTGTTACATGCGTCCACTGCCAGATAAGGCCTGCATCCAGCCCTAAACCCTTTCCAACAAGCCTCGAAAGAAACAAAACACCTCCTGAAACATTCCTTTTTCATTGTCTTGCCTTTCACTCTATATGACACTGTTTGGTGGTCAATCTCTACAACACTTCCTGGAGATGCCTTCTCCACTTCAGCTTTGTATGTGTACAATAGGTTGAAACTATCCTTCCACGGACCAAAAATCTTGTCGAGGGCCATTTCCTTGCCATAAAACACTCTCATATAAGGCACCCTCATATTATACTTCTCATGGAGCCTCTTTATCAGTTCAGATGGACCAATGCTTGGGTTCTGTCTCACCCATTCCAACATTGCATCGGCACACCATCTGCTTTTAGCTGCCTTTTGTGCATCTCCTGATCTTACACACGTATGAGGAAATGGGTTCACTTTGACTTGAACAATTGTGCTATTCCGCATACAGGAAGCATGCATCCGCCACTAGCACCTCCTGTCTGGACAGTGAACAGTCAATCTAGTGGGCTCACTCTTATCAATCACAAAATCACATTCATTTACTATGCAATAAGTGGCAAGTGCATTCCTGCAATCCATCATTGATTCGAATGTGACACCTTCTGTGAGAGAAGGATTATATCTGTCATACTCAATTCTCAATCTATCCGGAACCTCTTCATTCTCATCCACTCCCATCTCATTATTCTCCTGATTCTCTTCTTCACCAATGGGTTCAAATTGTGCTGATATGACAACATCTCTCTCAGATTCCACATTATCAACATGTCCCCATAATTCAGGGTACACCCTCTCTTCCTCATCAGCTGGTGCAACAACCTCTATTGGATCACCAAGGTTTGGCAAATCATCAGGGATATTTGCATCCATCGTAATAGCAGCTGCAAATATCATAAATTGTTTTGAATAGGGATGCAGGAAGAGGGATACCATGATAACAATTCTAATTTAACATGCTAGATAGCTGCCCAATTCTAATTTAAATGCTAACATGCCGCTGAATGTCACTGGGCACAATGCCGCTGGAATGCTACTAAGGACAATCATATAACTGAGCACAATGCCGCTGAATGCCACAAATAAAAGTTGCAACAATGCCGAATTATACCTTAGGGAGGCCTTCACCTTAGCACAGCTGCTGCACTGGCCGCAATGCCGCTGGCCAGGGTGTTGTGGCTGGGGCAACCACACAGCACTGGTCGGAGGGCGCAGATATCAGGGCAGGGCGACCACTCAGCGATGGCCAAAAGCAGGGCACAGAGAGCAGGACAGGGCGACCACCCAGCGCTGGCTGTAGGGCGCAGAGAGCAGGGCGTCGCTGGCCGGAGGAAGCGCGTCGCGGAGCGCGGAGGAACGGCGTTGGGGCCGGCGCGGATGGAAGCGGAGCGGATCCGCCAGCCGCGGAGGGGGAGCAGTGCGTCGCGGAGCGCGGAGGAACGGCGTCGGGGCCGGCGCGGATGGAATCGGAGCGGATCCGCCCGCCGCGGATGGGGAGCAATGCGTCGCGGCCGCCACGAATGGATGCGGTCCGGAGCCTCCGGCCGCGGATGGTGGAACAGCGTCGCGGAGGGGGTGCGGCGCGGATAGGGATCTGGCGGCGGCCACCCACGGGGGCGTCGAGCTGAATCGAATGGGATGGATGGGGAAGGGGGCGTGTGGGCCCCACATGTCAGCGCGTGGCGCGGGACCCGCGTGTCGGGACAGAGCTCACGGCTATGCTAACGGAAGCGGCTCAAGCGGCGCGGGAGGGCAAAACTGATGAGCGCAACGCGTGGGAGGGCAGGACTGAGGAGTCTCAGGAAGAGGGTATGGATGAGGAGGAGAGCTCAACTAAGGGGAGGCTTGTAAAAAACCCCCAAGCCCTTAATTATATGTGCGTCGGTCGATCGATCATATACAGTATGATTGTACCAACCTAGCTACTCGGCCACTGTTGGACTTTGCGTTGAAAAAAGAAAGCAGTCGACATGAAAAACAAAGGAATGCCTGCGGGTTGGTCGCACAGGAATCACGCGTTTCAGACCATGGATGGCCACTGTTGTTGTCGATCGAGTCAAGGCAAGGCCTGATTGCCGGCCGGCCGCCGCCCTGTGCGACTTTGTAAACAAAAAAGGGCACTATTCCATGCATGCATCCATGTACTGTACACCACTGACTGCTGCGTGGGAACACTTGGACCGACCTCTCTAGTAAGAAGTATCCAAGCAAGCTGCAGGCCGACACGGTTACGCAAACCTATACCATTCCTCTGCTACTTGCTGTCTATGTTGCCCATCATTCTGAATCCACGCGTACTTCGGTGCGGATAGCATCTGATGATAAGGTTAGTTTCGTTGATCCTGCGAAGTTAATCTGACTGCTGGAAGTGGAATCATCGTTCTGGTCATCCACATCATACAATTCATTCATGCTGCAGACATGCATGCATGGGCCATGGTCAATTTTGTGTGGCACTGACCTACTACTATTCAACTAGCTATAAAGTCATCTTTCAACTTTACAAGCATATCATACTATATGTCCTTAATAACTCTTTACCACGTACTGGGATAAAATATGCTATGCCCCCATGCATGCTCTTCTTTTTCTAAAGTCGTCGAGCATGGTTAGTTATCACCATTTGTTTGCCACAGCTAACATACATGACCAGGAGTCAACAGTCTCCATTCTCAGAATGTTTTCCTTCAAAAGTTAATTAAAGTTGTGGGAATAATATGACAAGCATATATAGATCCACATATTCAGAACAGTTCAACCCTGTGAAGTTTCTACGGTCGGTGCATACATACCATTCAGAACTATCTCTGTATGCCATTGTTTCATTGTTTGGTAAAAAAAAATTAAAGTAATTAAAAATAGGTATGGTTTCAATTTTCCAACACAGGCCAATAATCCCCTCTGATCTTGAAGTCATGCATGGTCACTTGGAAATTGGAATAATTAATTATTCTAGACTTGATGTCTCTGTCTTGCTTCTAATTCAAGGGAATTCGAAGGATTGCAAGGTTCCAAATGGTGTCTGCTTTTAACTGCGATCAGTGTAATCAAGCTTTGTCAACATCAGGCAAACGGAGATGATATTTAACTTCAGTAGGTTTTGCAAGTACATCACAATAAAAAAATGATGGTACTAATAAACAGATATATGTGCTTTTCATCTCGTCATGGCGGTACTAAATAGATGAAATGTCGCTGATTGCCAGCAGGCGGGCCGCCTGCGACTTTGGAACAGGGCATCCATCAAAACTGTAGACTAGTGTAGTTTAGGACAGCATGAGTTGTTGGGGTGGTTCTGGTGAATGGGAACGCTTGGACTGCCTGTAGGATCAAACCAAAACTACTGGTTGGCAAGGTTCTGTTATAGCTGCTATGCACGTTGCCCATCGGTCCATCTGGATGTAATTTAAATTTTCTTTTTGGGTAAACTGATGATCGGCACTCTGTTATGAAACAACACGGCGAGGTTTCACCATTATGTATCCTATTAGTTTCTGCCATCCCATTGGATTAGCGTTTGGGAAATTTCTAAACAGTCAAGCTTGATGGGGACAAGAATTTTCTAGTGCTGGCCTGCTGGAAGCATTCTAATCATCCACCTCATGCATGCAGCAGCCTTGCATATGGACCATGGTCAAACATGTTGGGCAGTGACTAGTCAGCTACAGATTCTCCCTTCAAATTCAGTACTTTACAAAGGAGTATTTATGATGAAGGGAAAAAATATTGTTTGTGATGGAACGTCTTCCGGGAGATCATATGGGTTGTTTGTGATGAAAAAGTTGGGCCCGATGTGTGACAGGGGAGATTGTTAGATTTAGTCCCACCCGGAAATTGATGGGGAGGAACTTCCGTAGTCATGCCCCGAGGATGTAGCCACATCGCCGAACCTCGTTAAAAACATCGTGCCTCAGTGTCGTTCTCGTTTTGTGTGATCTTGTGATTTGGTTTTGCGTTCTTGGGTTATCGCTTCCGCGCAATTATTCTAACAAGTGGTACCAGAGCTAGATCTAGCGAGAAGATCCACGAGGAGGCGCGTTGGGTATGTTCCACACCGCGCAAGGTCGCACAAGCTGTCCGAGGAGGGACAGGGCGCAAGGTGGAGCATGGCGGCGATCAACGACTCGATCGGTGGTGTTGGACACTTTGACCGGGTGGCTCGAACCGTCCAATGAGCTACAATCAACAGTGATGCGTCCAGACGTGGAGATCGGGTTGATAGCGGCTGGTGGCTGCTGTTCGATAGGGGCCAGTCAGACATGATGGCCAGGTTCGACAGTGCGGCTGGAAGACGTGGTGATCAGGTGGTCGTTACAGACTCGTATGGAGCAGCAACGATGGTGGCGTAAGCCATGGTGAACTCGGTATGTTGATGAAACGGTTTGTTTATGTGATTGCGAGATCGCAGGCGACGATATGGAGCAGGAACGTGTGGCGGCTCGAAGGCGGCGTGGGCATGTTGGATGCGGTTTCGTACCTTGCATGTTGGATTATTTTTCCTTTTGCTCGTTCAAGAATTGGACTTGGTTACGTACAACAGTTGTTACCCGGTGGGCCCATGGTGGAAGATTGAAATCTGATGCATGAGATATGCTACTCATGGAAAGAAAAAAAAAGAACTCCTGCATGTATACAACAAGAAAACGGAAAGGCGGCGGCAGGAGGAGTCCGTATGGACTTGTGTCGTGCAGTATTCAGTCTCCATATAATCAACACATGAGCACACGAGATTGCAATACGGAGGCAATCTAATCTTGCTGTTCGTAAACCGGTGCTTGCGACGGTTGACAGCGAACGGCAGGCGACACTCTCGGACGGGTCGGCGACGTCGTGGGCGACGGCGTGGAAGGCGACGGGCTCGCGAGCGGCGTGGCTGTACGCAGGTGATGTACGGCGGCGGTGACACATAGGCAGCAGGACGCGCAGGCGGCGTGTGGAGCTGGGCGACGTGTGTGCGCAGCAAGGCGTCCAGGCGGGACACAAGAAGGAACACGTGGTCGGCGTGTTCGACACGGCATGCAGGAGGTACGTGGATTGTTCGTACAGTGCACGTGTGTGAATTGATTGTTCGGCGATCTGTGGCAACAGGCAGACGGCGTCGATGGCTTCCAAATTTGAGGTTGCGAGGTTTGATGGCACCGAAAACTTCGGGTTGTGGCAGACGAGAGTGAAGGACTTGTTAGCTCAACAAGGTATCTCGAGGGCTCTCAACGAGAAGAAATCGGCGAAGGCGGAGGATGATAAGTGGGAGGAGATGCAGGCGCAAACGTGTGCTACTATAAGATTGTGTCTCTCAGATCAGATCATGTACCATGTCATGGATGAAACATCGCCGAAGAAAATTTGGGACAAGCTGAAAGAGCAATTTATGTCCAAGACATTGACCCGGAAGCTGTACCTGAAGCAGAAATTGTATGGGCTGAAGATGCAGGAGGGGTCAAATCTTGCTGAGCATATTAATGTCTTCAATCAAGTAATTGCTGATCTTGGAAAGGTCAATGTAAAGATTGATGATGAAGACAAAGCTATTATTCTTCAGTGTTCGTTGCCGGGGTTTTATGAGCACTTGGTTACTACACTGATGTATGGCAAGGAGGATGTTAAGGTGGATGAAATTGTCACGGCTTTGCTTGGCCATGAGCAAAGGAGGAAGAACAATTTATCTAAAGATCCTTCTGGAGGTGCTTTTACAGTCAGAGGTGGTCATAGTGGTGAGAATAAGAAGGGTAACAAGAAGAAGAAGGGGCCATAGTGCTACAAGTGTAAGGGATGGGGACATATAAAGGCTGAGTGTCCGGAACTGAAAAAGGATGGAGGAACCGCAAGTGTGGCGATTGCTAGGAAAGATGATTCGGATAGTGATGGTGACGTTCTCACAGTATCAAGTGAAAAGTCTTGTGAAGCGTGGTTGTTGGATTCAGCTAGTTCGTTTCATGCAACACCAAATAAGGAGTGGCTCTTGTCATACTTTGAGAAAGATGGTGGTCTTGCTCACTTGGGAGATGATTCGGCTTATCGTATCATTGGAGTGGGCGATATCAAATTCAAGATGTGTGATGATCAGGAGGTGCTACTCAAGAGTGTGAAGCATGTGCCAGGACTATGGAGAAATCTAATTTCGCTTGGGTTATTGCATGATGAAGGATGGCTGTATCAGGCGGCGCCTGATAAGAAGACTTTGAGGGTCATGCGGGGAGACAAGACAGTCATGGTTGGTGAGAAGTCAAGTGCACAACAATACAAGCTGAAGGGAAGCGTTGTTGAAGGTGAAGTCATGGATGGCAATGCAACTGTGGCCGTGTTCTATCCGAATGTCGGCGAGGTGGCAGCGGCCTCATCGGGCTGTTCTAAGTGAGCAGCAATGGAGACAACTCAAATTCGGTACACGGAGATTCGAGCATGGATGGCTTCAAGGTGACGTGCATATTCACCAAGGTGGAGTTTGTTAAATATGTGTCGAATATGTGTACAGTCCGGTTACGATTGGACTTGAGTTGTAATTGGTAGGTTAGGGATAGAGTTTGGGTCGTACTTTATACCCCTTGGGCTCATAAATATGTGGGCACTGCTGTTATAACCTAGAGACGACAAGACGGCTGGTGTGGGCGGCGGCGAGGCCGCGGTGGTTCCCGGATGCTGGTGTAGCTGGTGTTGATGGAGAGGAGCGCCCGTAGTCATGCCCCGAGGATGTAGGCACATCGCCGAACCTCGTTAAAAACATCGCGGCTCGGTGTCGTTCTCGTTTTGTGTGATCTTGTGATTTGATTTTGCGTTCTTGGGTTATCACTTCCGCGCAATTATTCTAACAAATATGCTATCTCTCATGCTCTGTTTCTGTACATGGCCAGGAGTCAACAGTCCCGGTCTGAGCAGGTAGTTTTGCATCAAACTTGTTGGGGGATAGGACAGGCATATACATGCACAAGATTGGGAAAGTTGAACCGGTGATTTTTTTCTTCTAGTTTCTACGATATAATGCCTGGACAGAACCATTTTGCTTGCGTATGTTTCTGATTTTTTTTTTTTGCTCAAGGAATATGGTAAAGTCATTAGGTAAGCTACACTGTTCACACATCCAACCACCCTCTTGCATTGGGGCTTGGTCACTTGGAACTCAAGCAGTAGCTACCTAGGCTTGGACTGTTAAATCCTTTCCTACAGTTTTAGATTTGCTATCTACGTGTCTTGCTTCTAATTCAAGGGAATCTAAAGGTGGAAACGATCAGGGTGTCTTTATCAAAAGGTACATATATTCTTGTTATATATTTTAATGTCAAGTAGGCTTCTACAGATAGTACATCACAATATGAAAATTGATGCATGGTTCAATCAATCATGTTTTGAGGGCAGTGAAAAGTTATAATATGACAGTTATTTGTGTCTAAAAGGAAGTAGCAGTTTAGCTTCACAGTGAGTTGCTTTTTGATAATGGAACAATAAAGCTTGCTTACATAGTCTTAAAATAATTGTTAGCTGCTTCTGGGCACGAAAGTGGAACATCTTTAATTATTTTTCTTTAATTCGTGCCACATGGTATATACTGGAACTGTTGAAAGGAAGGGATCATCGGTGGAGAAGGCCGGGTTAATTTCAATTTTATGACAAAGATAGACTAAACCGAACACCCAAAGTGAGGCGTAGAGAACAATTGATCATGCACGCATGTTGTTTGCTCTCATTTTTTACATGAAAGGATAAACAAGCTATAAAGTAGTATCTATATGTCTTGACCTCCTCAGCTCGTTGGCCTGATGACGATTATTAGTAAAAAAACAGATGAAATGTCGCTGACCTGCAGAGATTTCGTGTTGATCGATTATTGGTACGTTCATGAATAGCCATCACGTATCGTGGTAACAGGTGTCTGCGGGTGACCGGTTTAATCATCTGCAGTTTGAGATCGAGCACTACAATACAGATAGGGATCGAATCCTATGTGCTCTCATATATGCTGTTGTTTCTTATTAGCAATTTAATAGCCACAAATTTGCATTTCTAGCTAGCATGGTAACATATCATGACTCTAGTGCTCTCTTCACAATTTAACTTGATTTTTATATATTTTTAACTTAAAATTGTATAAAATAAGAGTTCGGACTCTTTACCACCCCTGACTGTACATAAGAAGGATGAGAGTGCACCGTAGCTTAATTGGAGCTCATGCTATCTAAAAGATGGAAAGGTGGATGTGGGTAAATAAATTTTGATCGAGTAAGGTAAACTTGCTTCACCAATAGCGAAATCGAATATTCACGCAGTTAATAAAGAACCGGGCAGCTGCTGCATGCAAGATATATGATGGTACATTAATTTTCAGGTTCCATGCATGGATGTGGACATGTGGTGGTGTACGTGTGATTTTTTTTAAAAAAAATACAGTATAGGAGACGCAGGCGTTCACATATACGCAGGCACACTCACATCTATTAATACACGCACGTAACTCTACTTTTATGAGTATCTTCATGAGATTGAGCTAGCAGATCCTCAAAATTGACAAAATCATCACATATGTCTCGTCGTCGATGAATTGCCAAGAAACTTTACTAGCTGAGTTACACTTAGTTTGCTGTTGCACGTGTGACCTGACCATTCATACATCTCAAATCTTTTTGACCTGGTGAGCACTGTAGTAACTTTTGGATATATGAGCTAGGGGGCAAAACCGACCGACAGTAAGGACTTTTGTATATACAACCTAACCTCTTTGCGTGCGGGCTAGCTTAGGTTATATGTATGGCATGCAGCTGTATAGCGTGACTTTGACACATTTTTGACGCCAACCGGCCAGCCTTTAATTTGCTGACTTCACTCTCATGTTTAGTCAATAAGCAAATTTGTCAAAGCCAAAACTCAGCGACAATCAACAGTTGACAACAGCGGCGCTTTGAAAAAGATAGCTACTAGCTCTCACCTTAAGTACAAGTTACTCCCTCCGTCCCTTTTTAATTGTCGTCCGGGAAACATGTTTGTGAGAAAAATACGGTTTTCTAGCGACAGTTATTTAGCGACTGAGGGAGTACGTACTCAAGTATATACTGCAATCAAATCAAATTGAAACAAAGTTGAGAGATCATTGGGTGTTGTTGGGCGCGTCTTTTTTATTTTTACATTTTTCAAAAAAAAAATTACAGAAATATATTTTGGTTTTCAAAATTTACAGTTCTATACCCCTACCGCCCGGCAGGGGGGCGGCAGGGGGCCTACCGCCCCCCTGCTGGGCGGTAAGGACCTCTTTGCAAATAAAAATAAAATTTATTTGTGAATAAATCCTTGGTGGGGGCCTGCCGCCCCTCTGCCGGGCGGCAGACCCCCTACCGCCAAGTGGTGGGGCGGCAGGTACCTACACCTAGGCTATGCACTTGAAAATTTTTTAGTGGAATACACATGCAAAGAGTAGGCTACCACAAAATTTCTAGAATTTTTAGACAAACAGAACAATAGATACAAAATAAACTAGATTAAACACAACCTAAAATTTTAACAGGGGCAAAATTGACATTTCACATGCATGAGTATTTTTTCTCTGTAGATCTTGATTTAAGAAACCTAACAAAATTTAGTTTACATTTTTCTAATTTTTCTATGATTTTTAATTGAATTTAGCAGGTACCTGCCGCCTGATGGCGGGGCGGTAGGCCAGATAAAAGTTTATTTTCTTTTTAGTTTCCAAAACAGTGAATTTCTAAATTCAATTAAAAATCATAGAAAAATCAGAAAAATACAAAATAAATTTTGTTAGGTTTCTTAAATCAAGATCTACAGAGAAAAAATACTCATGCATGTGAAATGTCAATTTTACCCCTGCTAAAATTTTAGGTTGTGTTTAATCTAGTTTATTTTGTATCTATTGTTTTGTTTGTCTAAAAATTCTGAAAATTTTGTAGTAGCCTACTCTTTGCATGTATATTCCACTAAAAAATTTTCAGGTGTATAACCTAGGTGCAGGTACCTGCCGCTCCACCACTTGGCGGTAGGGGGCCTGCCACCCGGCAGGGGGGCGGCAGGCCCCCACCAAGGATTTATTCGCAAATAAATTTTATTTTTATTTGCAAAAAGGTCCCTACCACCCGGCAGGCCCTGCCGCCCCCCTGCCGGGCGGTAGGGGTATAGAACTGTAAATTTTGAAAACCAAAATATATTTCTGTAATTTTTTTTTGAAAAATGTAAAAATAAAAAAGACGCGTTGTTGGGCCTTCTGAGATTAACTGAGCCGTGGCCCATTAACTACGCAGAAATCCTCTTATTTCTCTCCATCGGAGGGGAAAAAAAGAAGGGAAGGGGAATCGCTCCGGCGACCCGCGGCGATTGGGACGGGATGGACCGAGCCAAGCCGCCGCCGCCGGCGGGTGGTAAGCAGGAGCTGGAAGAGGCGCTGCTCCACATCATACAACAGCACCACCACCAGTCCCTCCGCCAACGCCAACAAACTGGTACGCCACTGTGTCCGATTCCTATAGATTCCCTTGATTTCGATTGTGCAAATTTCCCACAATCAACGACACACACACACACACACGTAGATAGAGCCAAGAACGATGCTTTGAGAAGCGCTGTGCGGGTGTCCGATCTCCTCGTGGACACGGTCGACGGCGGCGTGCAGGAGCTCTTCGTCAACGAGAGGCGCATCGAGCACGAGGCACGCGCGCTGCTCACCACTATCGCGCGCTACAGGAAGCAGACTGACCAGTGGCTGGCTGCCACCAACGAAATCAACTCGGTCTTGAAGGTGACTCACACTCATAGATGAACCGGTGCATAAAACTAAACATCCAATCCAGTATTGTGGCTTTTTTTGTTGTTGCTGAAACATCTGGTTTTTAATTTTATCTCTAGGAAATTGGAGATTTCGAGAACTGGATGAAGATCATGGACTTTGACTGTAAAAGTATCAATGCAGCGATACGCAATATTCATCAGTCATGACTCTTACCTGCAAACACAACTTTAGGAAGTATTCATGTCATTAGATGTGCTGATTCGAATTATGCGTGCTGGAAACCTTCTTGTATAGAACTTCTTCCTGTTTTTTCTGTACAAACTGTAGAATGAATCCTTGCCAAGCATCTCTGCTATGAATACCACCTCTGATCCCTTCAATTTCAAAGTCAAGATAGGTGTGGAAACACTGAAAGGTAAGACCAATTACTGTATTAAAAGTATTCTTTGTATCATTTTATTCCATGCACATGCATGCTTTGAAAGCAGTGAATACATCTTTGGAGTAGACTACTGCATCATGAAAGGGACACTTCCCCTTTCAATGATGAGTACAAGGTACTAAACCACACACATGCACAGGCAGCAATAATGTGAGTCCTAGTTTACCTTCCTGCAGTTTCTCCTTATCTGTCCACTTGATCCAGTGAGGGGACTAATGTTGCTCATCTTCACCATCGCCGCACTGAAATCAGTGAAGAATTTTGCCATGTTTGAAGAATAGGTGGTTGTCTGGGAGTCTGCTGAGCCTCCATTGAACAATTGCTGATCAGAATGCAGAACACCCTTCTTGTTCAGCAAGTTCTTGTAGTAGAAATTGTCAAAAACATAGGGTGTTGAGGCGTCAAGGGGGGAAATGTTATTGTCGCCAGTGTTGTTTGGACAATTTGATTTCAGCGATGTTACAAGGGATGTGTCAATGTTAGTTTCGCTGTATATGCGATTGCGGAAGTTGACACATCTGGCTTGCCCAATGGTGTGACCTCCTGGTAATTTTTGGTTTCATGTCAGTCTGTATTCAGTAGTAGTACTATTGGCATTCAAGGAACGAAACTAGCTTGGACTGATTTATGAACCAGGTCTATGGTAAATGACAAAAATTGCAGTCTTTCAGTACCTGAGAGTGCAATCATGTCAGTTGTACTCAGTCCTTTGTTTGAGAACAACTTGGTAAGATCACTGAGGTCAAGGGTTGGTGCTGGGATGTCATTGTTTGCAGCATCTAGGCTTGCTGTCGTTGAGTCCCTCCTCCCCTGATTGACAACCCAAGTAGGCCCTCCAAGCTGAAATAGAAATTGTCTTTAGTATTGTTTGTTTGTGTTGGAATGCGTGAAACATGATTAGTCAAAGAGTTGCTATAGAATCTCTGGATATCATGGAGTGTTGACTTTAGTAGCTTAGTTTAGTGCTTCCTGATGCCCTTTTTAGGTCTATGTTTATTTCAATTAACATAAAGAGCCTTGCCATGATGCCATCATCATTTCAGTTGAAATACGGACAAGCATTTCATTGTGGTTTGCTGCGTGTGGTTCAGAATCATAAATACTTCTACATTAATATTTTAAACTAATTTTAGATGTTGTCTTTTTGTTTTGGCTTACCGCAACAACTGAATCGCGTGCTGCAACAGCAAGGATGTCAGCGCATGATACCACCTGCGGGCAGATCCCCTCAATCTGTGCTTTGATGCTGTCGATCACATCAAATCCACGCAGGGAATTGTTGTTCGGAACAGCGGTCTTCTCCCCTGTGAAGGTTGGGGTGTCATCAAGCAGCACGGAGCCATCGCAACCCTGTATTTTTAGCTTTTCCATGTTAAATAATCCAGAAAATGTAAGTATGAAACTATCTGCAGATTTGGTGACACTTGCATTGACAAAGCAGTCATGGAAGTGGAGGCGGAGCAATGATGCACCCATGCGGTTTTCCTTGGCCACAGCAGATCTTACGGCTGTTTGGATGGTGTACAGTGCATTTGGGCATGACTTGTCATAGAAATTTGCAGTGAGCTGAGCTGAAGCCAAGCTTGCAGCAAAGAAGAAGGCCAAGACACTGCAAGCGAGGGGTTTATGGGAGGCCATGTTGCTCAGGGCTTTAGAGCAGTATGATGGCCAGTGTCAATGTGCGCAGATATTTATAGGCAGAATATTTGCGCATGCTAAGTTTCTAACTTTATGCTAGTGGCTTTGAATATTCCTTAATTTTCTTCATCGGGCTAAGTGGAGTGGTCTGTACTCCGAAAGCACGTTGTATTAACGGACGTGATTGGACAGAGGCATGACTACATTGACTTGTATATTATGTGGCTTACTCTGTCAAAATGTTGTTGAGTGGGGAGTTGTGTGGAAAATGACATGGCCAAGCAAGCCATTAACAAGAGTATTGGTGATTTAGCGCCGAAAAGCCAGAGAAAGCGTCTCCAAGTTTGAGTGGTTGTTACAGAGCAAGAGCATATGAGTGAGTCCTGAGTGTCGATCAGTTTGGCCATAAGCTCTATCTTATCTCAGGTGTGAACCATTTCGATTTGGCCGAATCTTGCTTTGTCAACAAACTGGGCGCAATAAAAAGTATGAGCGACCTAGTAAGATACTACAATGGTAGCGAATTTCATGCTTCGTGTCTGGAGAACCCCCAAACTATGGAAGCTTCGCTTGATTCTAAAATCTCTCCTTTTTTTTTTGAGAAACACAGTACAGACGCAGACACTCACAAACACGCGCGCACACTCATCCTTATGAATACACGCACGCAACGCTACCCCTATGACCACCTCCGAGAGACTGAGCCGGCAAATCCTCGAGATTGATGAAGTCACCACAGACACCTCGCTGTCGACGGGAACGTCACCTACCACTGAAAGCACAACGCCGTTAAATCCTAAGAAATTCGCTCCTACGGGAACTCGAACCCAAGACCTCAGGTGCTACTGAGGCTCTTGTAACCATTATGTTACAGACCCTTTCGCAAATCTATCCTTTTCTTTGTTTTCTCATCAGTTTTTGTCATAATATTTTGGTTTGGAGGATTCCCTCTGTAGTGTCACGCTTCTTTAATCCGTTGTTGTTATTTTTATGCAACTCTATTTTACTAAAAGAAATGCAGAACACAGAATGGCGGTTACCTATCATATTTGGCATCCAAAGACTAGCAACGAAGAAAAGAGGCCAGGCAATGCCTTCCCAGTGGTTACGGTCCATCCAACATTCTAGAAATCCTCTCTTTTTTTCTTGGCATTCTTCTTTGTTGGATCGATCATGGTAAGGTCACTGAGAAAACTAAGCCAAAGATGCAGGTTGGCTGTGCAGTGTTTACTTGACAGATCGCATGCAACACGTATATCATACCAAGACCAAGTAAATTTGCAATGACTTTGTTTACCCAAGTTCAGCTCCAACGGCAGAGTTGACGACACAAGAAGAAAACTATGAATAAACATGGACACAGATTATAATCCAGAGTAGCTGCTTCGGGACAGGCTAAAGATCGAGTACTGAGTAACTGGCTCATTTTCTAATGCAGCCAAAGCTTGCTTCGTTTCAGGTCTCAGTATTTGTCATACTAGTGTGCTACAAGCTTGGTAAAAGGGTCGTTGGTGGGCCAATGACCCCTTGATCACTAAAAGGTTACACTACCTCTTCCTCGTATTACGAGTGCTATACATTGCTACCATAACTCAAACTTACTACATTGTAAGCTTAATTCCAGTAAACTACGTCTGTACAGAAAAAAACGTCCATATATTCTGGGATCAGCTTCACCTTTCACTCCAACTCAGATTCCGAAACCTCTTCCTCAGGCAATTCAAACGCGTCCACATCTGCGAAGTACGCTCTCTGCTTCTTCACGAAGTCTTCTGGTAGCTTTGTTGTGCTGCTTGGAGGGGGCCGCTTCTGTTTAAAATATCGCAAGCAGTCAGAAAGCTCAACATCATTGGAAACAAACTAAAGCTAAAGCGATTAGTACGGTGTAAACTAGCTCGTTTTCTCAAACGGTTCAATGCTCCCCTACTTTTCAGACTGATAGCTTCTGTTTAAAACACTACAAGCAGACAGAAAGATGAACACCATTGCTATTGTCCCAGACACCGTTTCAGAAATATGACCTTTACATCCTGACAAAAGGATATGATCAATCATACAGGCAATGCAAAGCTAGATGATCCCTAAACTGTTGCTAAATGAGCATATTATAATTGGAATTCTGGCCATCATAAGGAGCAGATGCAAAAGAACTACATCTTACAAACACAGAATCAATCATCATACTTTAAAATTGCATACCTACAAAATATCCATGCATACCTACAAAATATCCATACATACAAAATTGCATACCTACACAATGATCTTAAGTCTTAACAGTAGAAAACATTGTTGGGCCCTTATGCATGAATACACTCAGATTGTGACACTCTTACCTTTTTAGCACCATGACAAGGAGCTGAAGAAGAAATGGGCCGAGTATCCTGAGCCATAGAGTTTTTCCTGAAATAGGAGCGTAATTCAATATTTCAGATACTGAAATGTACTCAGACTGTAACTGTGGCGAACTAAAGGAACACTAAAGTTTGGACTTCTTAATATCCTGTGCTTGTGAGTTCTGACATTATACGATGCGATAACTTTATTCTGCCAGAAATGTGAAAGACTTCACCCAAGTTCTTCTAGCCTAATCTATATCACTACATGGCATTTTAGAGCAAGAATGCCAGCATTCAAGGCGTAGAGTGCTACAGAACAGCGAAGACTTCAACTGCTGTTACTAACAAGCTAAATTGGTTGAGCACCATGTTAAGCCTGATGTGTGGCGACTCTCACTGATCACTAGACCATTCTACCCGTTCCAAAAACAAGCTATTAATTAATTCTTAGAGTCAATCAGGTAAATACATTCTTCAAACTTAGTTGTAAATGCCTTACTTCCACACAAACTAAAGAAAGCGATGATTAATCCAAACTACAATAGAGGTCTCTAGCACCCACAGAAGAAGAAGGTACCACTAACGGTGTCCAAATCTCACAATCAATTGAAACCAAGGAGAAGCAGGTGGACGGCTGAACCGGACACACCAGACACAGGTGACATTGTACAGGGATCAGGCAAGCTAAAGCAATTTCACCTGCTGTTCTTCCTTGTGGCTCTTCCAAGAGGAGGGCAACTCGCCGTTCCAGCAGCAGCAATGGGCTCCTTGCCTTTGGTGGTGGTGGTGGGGTTCGTCGTCGTATTCCTCCTCCCTTGAGTCTCAGTAGTCCCGCGCCTCGCGTAAACCGTGGAGATGGGGGATTTAACCGCACTGCGCTCCTCCTCGAGGACTGCGAATCAGAAGCATTATCAGAAATTCCTGGCCCCAATGGGGATCGAGGACGCCGCCAACAGAAGCAGCTGCAGCGAGATGGAGCACAGATGGGGGGACGCAGGGCAGGCTCACTCACCGGCGGCTGATGAAGGCTGGGGTGCGGGCGTGACCGATGCGGTGGAGAAGCAGGTCGAGGAGGAGTCGGAGGGCGTGGGGAGGGGCCGGAGTCCAGTCCTTCTGGGTTTGATGGGGGTCGGGGTCTCGGGGAGGAGGAAGTTGGTGACGTCGCCCAACGGCGGCGCCGCCTTGCGCTGCCGCTTGATGGCGGCGGACTTGGGGCTGGCGAGCGGCGCCGGGTCGGGGAGGAGGAGGTTGGTGACGTCGCCCAACGGCGCCGCCGCCTTCCGCTGCCGCTTGATGGCGCTGGACTTGGGGCTGGCGAGCGGCGGCGGGGCCGGCGAGCCCGGTGGCGTGGCGGCGCTGGTGGGGTGCCTCATCGGGCAGGCCGTGGATTTGGAGGAGATGGGCACGGGCGATGATTCAAGAGCGGGAAGCGGGGGGAGGGGAGGGAGGGAAGATTCCGGAAGGGGGAGGAGGCGTCGTCTTCCAAGGGAAGGAAGAAGGGAGGGAGGTAGACGGACCGGGCTTCACTTTGCAGATTGTGGTGGGCCTTGATTGGGCATTGGTTGTTGATGATTTTTCGGATGGGCCATGAGCCCACGGTTGGAGTCAGGTCCATGTGCCTCACGTCATTTTCGCAAAAAAAAAACTGAGGTGAGAGGTCTCTGTCTCTCTGGTAGAAAATTCATCAAGACTAGCTCAAAAACTTCGTTAGCTATTTTTATATAGTAGGCTTGCTTTGGAAGATCACATACCACGGTATCATATAATTTCCATATTACTGTAACGGTGTAGTAACACACTACTGTTGTAGAATCAACTAGTAAATGAGGTTGGCATTCAACCCAGAGATGGAGAATCGGTGGGTAATTTGCCGTTAGTTTCACTTAACTAGTCATCACAAAGCTAGCCAGGTTCCCGGAAAGAAGAGATCACCAACAGGGCAACAGGACAGCTAAGAGCAGAATAGGTAACATGGTTCGTTGCCTATATGTCAATCAGTCAGCATGGCCCAGATGTCTGTGTCTGATCGAGGAAAGTTTTTATTTTTTTGACCGGCAGCAGATAAGGTGGGCCCGCCTGAAACCTTGGGGCGCCTGCTAATCCGAAAGCGGCGGGTGCCCCCAAGAAGCAGCGAAGGAAACCAGCAGCAGGAAGGCAGGCCAGGACAGAAACAAGGCTGGGCCGTGTTTGGTTGCAGCCTGTAAAATTTTTGAAAAGATATCTTTTTATATTTGAAGTACTAAACATAGACTAATCACAAAAATAATTACAGTACTCGTCTGTAAATCGCGAGACGAAACTAATGAGCCTAATTAATCCGTCATTAGAGATTATTTACTGTAGCATTACTGTAGCAATTTAGCATCTAATTACAGCCTAATTAGATTCATTAGATTCGTCTCGCCATTTACAGATAGCAGTCGCAATGCGTTTTTTATTTCGTTTAGATTTAAATCTCCATGCAAGTGCCGGAAAAAAATTTTGGAATTTGGAACTGAACTAGGCCTGGGTGTCCCTGGTTTCGATCAAAACCAGTGGGCACAAGCACTCCACTCCTATAAGTATCTGACCAAACTCACCTGCTGCCACCAATTCCATCCACATCCAGCACTCCCTTTCCTTCATCTTTACAATCAATCTTCATCAAGCATCACCAAATCCAAAACACACACACAGTAGAGCATCCGATCCGCGGCATCGGCAGGCAGATCATCATCGATGGAATCAAAGATGGAGAGGATGAGCTAGTCGTCGGTGCAGTCCTGGGTGGAGGAGCACAAGCTCGCAACCATCGGTACGTCAGCATCCCATCCCCTCACCTGAATCCCTCCCTCCCTCTGCTTGCTTTGCTTAATCTGAGAGTGTTCTCGTGAATCAGGAGGCGTGTGGGCTGCTGCGGTGGGCGCGTCGGTGGCGTACAGCCGGCGGAGGGTGCCGCAGCGGGCGACCAGCCTGCGCCTCATCCACGCCAGGATGCACGCCCAGGCACTCACAAAAACTCGGATGGGGGTTGAAATGGTCCCGCCCACATTTCATTAAGAGGAAGCGACTGTCTCGGCTCTTAACTCCAATCGAGAAACCCTCGAACCCTGACCGACCCAGCGAGGGGGATTTTTTTCCCGCGACATCAGAAATTCGCGTCCCCCAGGACTCGAACCCGCGTCGCGGGGTGCCACCGGCCCCAGCCGGCCAACTGGTCGTAGGGGCCTTAGGCACGCCCAGGCACTCACACTCGCCGTGCTCGGGGGAGCCGCCGCCATGCACTAGTACAACAAGAGCAAGAGCAGCGCCGCCGCAGACAAGATGGACCTCGACTTCTACGCGCAGCTGCCGCCGGCAACCGACGCCGACGGAAACGAGAACGAGCGATGGAGCTGGTAAACTTGTATTTCCTCGGTTGCAGGCTGCAGCCGATCCATGGAGAGGAAGCAATGGGGAAAAAAAATCAAAAACTACTAGTAGTTGCAGCAATAATTGGGGAGGCAGGCATGACGTGGCGGGGTTTGTCCTAATCCATCCAGCTAAGACGCCCGTGGTTTCGTTTACTTTACATTATCCATCCACATCATGACCGGCGGCCTCATCGGCATCGCAGCCCACGGATTTCTTCTGTTTCGCCGGAGCCGGAGCCGACAAGACGATTCGATCGAGTGGAGATATTTGTATGTATATGGGCAGCTGGGTATGCATGTAGGTTAGCATTTCTCTTTCCATGGTTGAAGCTGAAGCAATGCAAGAAAGCTGCTGCCTTCTTCCTCCTCTACTGTACTAGCTACAACCATTTGATCCATTCGAAGTTGATCCATCCTTCGAATGGTGAGCGATGATGACGACGATAATGATAATGATGTTTTTCCTTTCTTAAAGAAACTGGTGAAATGCGATCGATGTTACGCACTGTGCTGCGATGTTGTGCCTGGAATCTTTAAGAATCGAAAGCTGGGCTCAAACCGAGCGATTTCATTGGGCCACATCACCTAAAATTTTCTCGGTCGTCCGATCTGGCATCTACGGTGAGAAGGCGGAAGCACTCGCCGTCCCTCGGCCAGCTTCTGGACGCGTCGCGCGGCCTCGTCTCTATCGCCGGTCCACACTACCTTTCTTCTCCATCGCCGTACGCTCGTACCCCCACATCGCCGCCGCCGTCGAGATGGGACTACGGGACTAGGAGCGTGGAAGGCAGAGGGATGCCGGCGGCGGAGGCTCCGCAAGACGACCTCCCGTATAGATCGCCACCCTCTCCGGCTCCCTGCACCACCCGTCTCCACCGCCGCCACCCTCTTCTGCCCCATCGCCCTCGATCCCGGCGACATCGAAGGAGTTGACAGGGTCAACGGCCTCCCCGACGACCGACGACCTCCGTCGTCGCATCCTCGCCCGCCTCCTCGCCAAGGATGTCGCACGCACCGCTGCGCTATCCACACGCCGGCGCGGCCTCTGGCGCACGGCGCACGGCCATCTGCTCCGCGCCTGCCGCAACGCCCACTCCTCCATCCGATAAGCACGCCATCCTCCATCCCTTCCCTTCACCTCCGCCTCGCAGGCATCGAGAAGGCTACAGCAACAACATGAACGGGCGCCGCCACCTTCTCTCCTTGCTGTAATCTGTAGCATGACCCTCGCAGCCTCGCTGCTGCTTCTGTCCGATGTCCCCTTCCCTTTCTTCCCCGCTGCTCTAAATCTTCACTTCTTCAGTTTACACGGCGTCGTCCCTGCTTCTGCTGGGGTTGCGCTCCTCACCTCACCTGCATTGCCTCCCTCTGAAAGACAATGTTGAGCATCGTGAGGAGAAGGATCAGTGTATGCAGTAGCGTCCTCTGCGTCGACTATCGGATACAGACACAGGGCGTCGGGCGGCCGAGCGGCGGGGCAAGCGCGGCTGCTTGTCCAAGCGACTGCTGAGCCATGTTTGTGCAAATAAACTGTATGACGAAATGCTACTAAAGAGTCAAGATGCAGCTGCTCTCACTTCCGTGGAGAGCAGGGCATTGCATGTCCCTAAATTTCCAATCTGAAATTAATCTTTGTGATTTTTGCAATCTCAATTCCTAATCTCTAATTCTTTGCTCCCGGTGGCTGCTTGTTGTGATTCGAGATGCCCATTTGTGAAATATTTCTTGCACATAAAGATCAAAGCTTTGATGCAGTAGTAGCGGTACTCTGCCTGCTTGCTACTTGAATAACAGTTAGCTCAACAGAGATCATTGCATTTTCTTTTCCCTTCCCTCGCTGTTAATTCATAGTTGTGGATGAATGTCTCATGTTTCCAAGGCATGTTTAATATTTATGTCATAGCAGTGTTGCCAGCAGGATATTATCAAATATACCAAGGCTCTGGGAATAATTTGAAACATATTAATCAAGAGCTCCATACTACTGTTGCCTCAGATTCAGTTCCTATCAGCAAGCTTGACGTTAATTATGTTTTTTTGTTCAGACATTTTTATATGCTAAATAAAGTGTTGCATGGAGACTGTTATATTTTGTGTTGCTTGATTATAGTCAATGAAAGCTTAAGGTTGCAATAGAATTCTGCACTAATCTTATGTTGTTGTAGTGATTGATCTTTCGTTCTCTGTGCAAAAATAGTTGGTAAAATAAAAAAAAGTTATCAACTTATGCAACGCAACATTAGATCTTCGTATTCATGGTTTCCAAAAACAGCATTATGGAACCAATCAAACTGAGTTTCAATATGCTCGATATATGAAATGAAGCAATTGTAGTACTTATTCATCTTCACATGCCAATCCTTGATTCTATATTACAACTTATGACCCAACACTTGACATTAAACCAGAGATATAGTTTTTACCTTGCTTGCTTATTTCAGACAAGAGTTTCCTGAAATGATTCAGCTCACTTCTCATGTCCTCAAGTAATTAACGCTTACTCACTATCATTAAACAGGTAGATAAATGGGCTTACAGTACTAGCAAAAGCACAAGCGCGGCAACGCCGCGCGTTGATTCTAGTCTTTTCTTTAAGAATCGAAAGCTGGGTCCAAATCGCGCGATTGCATTGGGCCACGTCACTGAAAAAATCTCGACCGTCCATTACCGTGCCAAGTTAAATCGCATCATCGGCATCTGGTTCAGCGCGTCGTCCAGCTCTAGCATTCTCGCGAACCTTCTCAAACAGCTCGCTCCTCCCGTTCCTGTCATACCGCTTGAGGCTGAGGCAGCCAAGCTCACACCCCACCCTCCGCCGTCGCCGTCTCTCTCGTCGCGGTGGCCATCGAGGGGCTCCGATCTTGCTCTTCCTACCACTCACCCTTTTCCATCTCTTGATCTCGCTGCTCAGACCCAGGGTTAAAAAAACCGGCCGGAACCGGTCCGGTAACCGCGGTTACCGGTCTAACCGGCCCGGACCGGTTCCGGTTCCGGCCGGTTTCAAACCGGCCCAAATTCAAATTTTAAATTTGAATTTCAAAACATGGAAAAATCCCAAAAAATTCTTTAAAATACTTCAAGTTGCGACGAATCTAATGGTGTCAATTTTTTTCAAATATTCATTCATTTAGTATACTTTGCGAGCATTTGAAGTTAAACAAAAAAAACATGCATACAAAAGTATACAAATACAATGTAAAAGTAGTACAAAAGAGGGTTGGAGGGTTCATTTAGACTAAAACATATTATGCAAACATTCATTTAGTATACTTTGCGGGCATTTGAATTTAAACTAAAAAAGAAAAAAAATTGAATTTGGTCAGTTACCGTTCAAACCGACCGGTTACCACTCAAACCGACCGGTAACCGGTCAAACCGGACCGGTAAACCGGTCTAACCGGCCGGTTAGCCGTTCGAAACCGGTATAACTGCGGGTTTTGAATTCAAATTTGAGTTTAACCGGTTTTTACCGGTAACCGGTCCGGTTAACCGGAACTGGTGGCCGGCGGTTCGGATAAAAAAACCTTGCTCAGACCTTCATCTGGTGCCGCACCTCCCTGTCCCCGCTCCGCTTCACCGGCGTTGTGGGCGCCACCTCGTCTCCCTCTCTCATGTCCGGACGACGACGATGGCAGCCTCACCTTCCTTCTCCGCAACAAATCCGGCTGCCCCGCCGCTCGAGCCACGCGCCCCTAGGGCCGCAGTCTCCGTCATCCTTTTCCTCGCGGCGATCTGATCCGATTGAAGCCGGTTCTTGCGTCGCCGCTGCATGAGCTCATCTGAATGTCGTCGCCGCCCCTACTCCGCGCGGGACCCTCGGCTCCCTGACTTGGCCTCGCTCTTCATCCGCCACAATGACCTCGCTACATGCCGCCAGGACGGTGGGCAGGGCTGTCGTAGACGAGCGCGCGCAGCACCTGGCAGAGGCCACGCCCGCAGAGAGCATATGCACGGAGGGAGGACCGGAAGTCCCGTGCATGAACGGCACAACACCTGCTCACCTTGCAGTAGTAGCATCAGGTGCCCCTCCTGCTAAGCCCAGCAGACTACTAGCTTGATTAATGATGAGCTCTGTCAATTGCTTTGCTAACGTCATGCATGTCTTGTGTTTGATGAAATGTGCACAAGGAGCATCGACCATTGTTTTCACGGCTGTAGTTCATCCAACATAAACCAAAGGTTATTTCAGCTCTGACAATGTTACTACATCACTCTGCACACACGCAGGAGTATGGCTGGTGACCGCATGCTATAAGTTCCTCTCCATGGCTAAGTGAGGCAGTACATGGCCAGACAGCTTGAGGTCGTGCGCTATGTCATGAAGTTTACTATTACTAGGGTATTGTGTTTCTTGCTGCTTGAATCTTCCCAAGGTGAATACTCAAAATTCTTTGCTGATAGCCTTACACTGGAGTATAGTGAAAGAATGAAACAAGTTTACAGTAAGGCTTGCAACTTAATGTTAGTGATGTTTAATATATATTTATCGAAAGTAGCACATCAAAAAAAATTTGTTCTTTCCTGGATGATTAAATTTAGAATTTCTACATTAATTTACTTCTGAGCGTATCATCAGGCGAGGAGGACAACTGAATCTGCTCTGTCAGTTGTGTCGAGCAATGGATGAATCAACAGTGCACATTATGGCCAAGTGCTCATATGCAGAAGAATTGTGGAATCTGGTGATGATACATAATCAACTGGTGATCCCGCAGCTGACTTATGTGCACCAAATCAAAAAATGGTGGGCCGGAATGACTGCCGCACATATTTGTACTTTTGTGCATAATCTTCTTTTTCTTTCGATTACCCAAATTGTAAATAATTTGCTTCCTACTACAATGCAAGAGCAGAGCACCTGCTATTTTCCTAAAAAAAAATCTCATTAAGAGGTTGGTACTGCCTGTTATATGTGATTCTGATATTTGTCCTGTTTATCCTTAAATTTTGTTTTCTTGGAACAATCTTTAGATTGATGTTAGATAAATTGCTCACCATTATCACCAAGAAATCATGCATCTGCATTTAAAAGGAAATATACATGCCGATGCATGATCCGTATGTGTTAGTGTTCCTACATCCTACATCCTTATATGCTTTCCAATATCATAGTATCTTTATGGTACGTAAGAAAAAATGATCTTCCTGTACTAATGTCCCATTATGAGCAAAACTTTCCAGTTCTGCTAGATAGTTAGTTGTACCAAATAGAATAATTTATTGGATCCAGGTTTTCACCCTAGTATACTCATATTTCTGCTTATACATTTGATGCATTATACATGTTTTTGCTTATACTTTTCTGATCTTTTATTCATTTATAGTGGAAATACCATTGAATTATACTTCATTACGCAATGCAAGAGTTCTTAAATGAATTCCATCATACAAAGAACATATACTGATACACCCATATTACCAATAATTAATCACAAGTGATCTACAAAAGTCCAGGCTCAACTGGCGCGGCAACGCCACGCCCCAGGTTTTCTAGTGGAACCCATAGCTGACAACACTCTTCTTCTCTTCGTTTTTACATCTCCTAAACGTGCTGTTCATTTTTCCGCCTGGATTTTTTTTATTTCGCACAGGACATTGGGTGGCCCAAAGCCTATGCATATGGCCCGATGCGCATGCGCACAACATTGGGCCATGGTCCATGACCATAAGCACCGCACAGGAGTCAGCCCGCGTAAGCTAAGGCCTGCTCTGCTCTGCTGACCCTGTTTTGATCCGTTCCTTCTTCAACATTTGGCTGGGTGATGTACCTGAACATGTTGCTGTAATGGTGTCCACTGACCTACCTGGACACAGTGCTTATTGGAAATATTTTCTATCTCAAAAAAGAAACTCTTGTCCTGAAGCAGATTTCTATTGTCCTCTACATGACCAGATCACAAAGGAAAACAGGGGGTGTATTATGATGATGAGCTCCACAATACACTCTATGTATTGCATTATTCTGATGCAGGCATACCCAAGCAGCACAAAAGTATGTACAGTAGTAGGTCATATGAAGCCATCCCCTGCAGGAATGCAAGCAAACTCTGCAACACCATCCATCAATCAGAGGTTTTCACACCCTGTCAGCAAGACTACAATGTACAAATAAAACAATCAGCTAATTATGTTGTAAACCAACTCAACAAATCCTAAAATTGTAGGAATTCTATATGTTGATTAGACTTTGGCCCTTTGTCAAATAGGTATAACATCATGCCTGTTAATTACTCGCATATTATTTTCAGCAAATTTTATACTACATGTATCCCTTTCCTGGGACACTTATTATTACACAAACTAACATGCCTGCTTTCATAATTAAAAAAAGCATGCCTTTTCCCCCTATGACACTAGTATATTCATGTATATTCTTGTGGTATACTAGCATGACATGATAGAGCTAGCTGGGGCCCTACCTGATGTCGGGTGAGTGGGAAGCTAGTGGTTAACTTGTTGACGCAGCATAGCCTAAGCGTGCCACCCTCCAAGTCTCCAACATCCACATCTTCCATTTCAGCTCCCCCAAACAAGTCTCTTTTAGTTAGCAGGTTACAAAGTCCCTCTCAACCTTCTGGACTGGCCCATGATTCTCTCCATTCATCTTATAATCATCTAATCATCATTTTGTCCGAATTAAAGCCTGATACCTTGAGAGGAAAAGACCGTAATGACCTTCCGTCTTCATTGACTCAACTTCCATTTAAGAAAATTATGGCAAAACATTAGTACTTAATTGGAGTAAAATTATAGAAGTGGCCAGAGTCTTCAACCGCACAGGAACCGTACCACTAAAAACACACTAATGAAATTTAGAACTTTGGTATCAGTAATCTAGTAGCGGTGCTGAGGATGTACTTTTGGGGCCAGCTAAGATCTTCATTTGCACTAATTATGTCGCAAAGCCCTTAGTTAGAACAATGACTAGCCTCTACGGTAGAGTGCATGAACAGGCTGTTCTAGGTACACAGTAGTTGGCTTATTGGCGAGCATTAGAAAATTGTACCTAACCTTGCACTAAATAAAACGAAAATCCACAGAGACAATGTCTTCTCTTGCTTTAAGCACCATACTTACTTCTTTCTGGTATGTAATTGAAATCTTTGTGCTGTTTTTTAGGACAATTGGCAGGTGCTCTGCCTT